>NC_134068.1:0-365685 GCF_965140245.1 Athene noctua | reverse complement strand
GGTACAAAATTCAGCCTGCCATATTCTTACGAGACGATTATTCAGATACACGTTCAGTAAAGTTTTATTGATTTTTACATTTTAAACTTTTCCTAAAGCCACAGTTCACAGAAGTTATGCTACATCAATCTTATAGTTTAAAAAAGGATCAAATATCAGCTGTACCTCATTTAGGTTCAAGCAAAGCATTTTGACCTCACATGGTAAAAAGTTGTTTCAGTATCTGTTCAGCTGCAGGGAAGCACAAACTTCATTCCTTGCAGCAGCTGACATGTCACAGCCGCTGGGTGTTTGAGCCCTGAGAGTTGCTGCCACATGCTTTTCGGTCTTCCTACCCAGTCTTCAAACTTTGCTGATCATAAATGACTTTCTAGACTTTACGTGTAGCCTAGTGAATCAGGAGCCAGAAACAAAGAGGGTGAATTCTACATCCCTTTCTCCCTCACAAGAGCATATCCACATACATTTAGCTCAAAAAACCTGATTAGAAACTCCAGCCTTCAATTGTTTCTCTAATATTGCTGGCCATCCCAGTGTTCCAGTTTTTGGTTTACATAAGTCTTCATGAATTCATCAATCTTTATTTCCCTTTCCTCAGCTTCTGACTATTTTGCTCAGAATAAGTAACTTCTTTGCACTTTCCAGACAACATGGGTTTCAAATTCTAATTCAATAACCATTTTTCCCATTCAACATCTAGAGCTCACTGTTGAACTCGGAACTGTGACTTCTCTCAGAAAACGTGAAAAGTTATTCTGACACTTAATCTATCCCCAGGGGCTCAAACTTTGCTGTAAGTAAAAGCAGTGCTTACTGAAGCAAACCCGACCCAATACGGGTTGCCCGTTTCTTAGACAGTACTCTGCCAATAGTCAAACTATTCAACATGCTAATATACTGCTTTTCCCCATCGATCTGAAGTCAGGGAGGGGACTGGGTACAGTTACTCTGAACACCACCACACACACGGAAGGTTCACTATAAGATAGGGAGAAACAGCACCTGAGCATCAGATGAAAAGATCATCTCAGAAATCCAGGGTTTGCCAAATCGCACTGTACTACTTCCTTCGCACCCTACAACTGCACTGCACTGCCAAAATTGCTTTTGCAAGGCCGAGGGATTATAAACTCATTTACATTTGGTGCAAACTGATTTTACCTAAAAGATACTCAGAAACATCACGTCACATGACATTTACTTTGCACCACATTTATGCTTCCACCAGCATAATCTCTTCTTTCAAAACGGGCAGTTTTACAGTAGTAAGTGCTCTGAAAATTCTATCTCAAGTATGCAAGTGCTAATAAACATGCCCTTTGTTCACAGCAGGAAACCAAGAGTTAGCCACATTTACCTTTGTATTACAGACTGCCTGTAACTCCAGTGAAACTGGAAGACTTGATGAAGAAAATTTTATTTAACAACTGCAAGGGTAATTTCTGAAAATATCCCTACTGAGAATACAATTAGGAGACCTGTGTCTCAGTTGTTTTCTGTTTGGGTTGGGTTTTTTTTTAATCTCTTATTAAGTGCTACTGCACTCTCTTGATTTTGCTTTCCAGGTTTATTCCGGATTAGGAGGACAATGATCCAAAAGGAATCCAATCATTAGTAGCATTAATAATGAAACAAAACATGAAAAGTAAAATTCTGTCTATAGCACATGATACTAGTTTTCCTGGTGTTGCATGATTTTCTTATGGAAAAATCTGGGAAAGCTCTTGATACCACTGTAAAAGCGATGCATGTGATTTAGAGATGCTGGTTCAGGGGATTTGCATTAGGACCATCAACACGCTTATCTTTAATCAAATATTAAAAAATGTGAACAAGGCCTTTGTTTACCCCAAGATTTTCAGAGTCACCACTGCTGGTATTACCTTTGGCCACCTCCCTATTCCACCCGATCAGAAACCGGTGTTACAAAAACCGACCTGTTTAAATCCTAGAGAACTTTTTGCCTCTCAAAAGCAGAACCTCCCGCATACGAAAGGTAAACCAACAACAGAACAGCTCTTGGAAGCAGCACAATTAGAAAAATTGCCCTCATTTCAAAACTGAACATATCAACTCTTGCCGGCAGATTCACAGGTACACTTCTTCCCTGAGGGGTCTTAAGCAGAGGGACTCACATCAAGAGACCCGAAGCCCGATGCTGCAGCCTGGCCACCAGCAGGATCTCGGGGCAGGCTGTGAAGGGAGACGCTGCAGTTATCGGCCTCCTCCACGGCACCACTGACCAGGGCAAGGAACCGCGGTGTCTGTACAGGGAAAGTGAGCTCTGGGCTTTAATCCTCCCACACTACAGCCACAACCACTTAATTCTTGCAATGCTTCGCCTCCAGGAGTATAGCAGTGCCCTTTTGAGAAGATAAATAAATAAAAGGCTGCTCCATAAGCACTTAAGGCACAAGCTAAATGACAGCAGAAATCAGAACAAGTGAAAAAGTTGAAATCAACACTTTGTTGTACCAGTACCACTCACAATGTACACGTTCTCACTTCAGATAAAAACACTATTATTTGCCTATAACTATGGCTTCAGGAAACGGGTAAAAAAAAATTGCCTTTGATTCACTACCAGAATTACATTATTCCTTCAAATAAAGCCAAACAAGAAAAAAAAAAAAAAATTTTAAAATTCCTTGTTTCACTCCAGGTAAGTGGTAAAGCTAAAACACACACTCAGTGCTCCTTCCTACCACACAAGATGATCTGAACATCCAAATCCCGGCGCTCCTCAGACCCTGGGGCCGCAGGAGGCAGCCAAGGGACCCCGCGGGCGGTGTGACAGTCAGGGAGCTGGCAGACATAAACCGCCCCTGCTTTCCCTCACATCTCTGCTGTCTCAGAACCGACAACAGCTACGACAAAGTCTCGCTAAGCCATAGTTTGCAGCAAAAAATCTACCATGTTTAAATATTTTACTGAGTAGCGATCAACTTAAAACTAAACCCACAACAGTCTGGTTTTAGAAGACTATGCTAAATTGATAATAAAATGACCACACATACTTTTCCTGAAAAAACTGAAGGTCGACTTTCTGTTCTCTTTGGATCTAATGACAAGTATTTTAATGAAGTCCTGCTGATGTGAATGTCCCGCTGCGGTAGGTGGTGTGAACTGTGCCGCAGAACCTGGGAGGCCTTTCCCTCGTTGGAGCCTCTGCAGCATTTAACCACCCACCGAACTACAGCAGGAATGAGCTTCCACAGGGCTCGGCCACGCGGAGCCCGTGTCACCACACTGTCTCTCTCGCGACTCGTGCTCACGCAGAGCTACCTCACAGAGTTCACCAAATACTAGATTTCATATCGGAGTCAAACAAGATGACCCAGCAGTTTACAGGAACAAACCAAGGCCTCATGTTTTACAATTAAATTCAGATTCAGCTGACAGACAAAATGAACTTTGCCAGCAACAAAGAACCTCCAGTAAAGACCATTACCAAAAAAAACCCCAGCAAAAAACCACATACACTTAGAAAGACTGGGCAAGGCCAGAGGAACACATTTTATCCCCATTTTAAACAACGTGTCAAGAGGAGACAGTGTAAGAAAAAGCAGACAAACAGGAACACCCCACAACACTCAAACCTCAAAGTGCTGTTTTACAAACTACCTTGTAAAATCACCATCACCATCTTTCAAAGACCTCTCAGAATTTTTCCATCCAAACATCCTGGGTGGTTTGTAGGCGTTACCTGAGCCACAGCCCCACCCTACAGATCATGACGTTACAGAAGGGGAACTTCAGACACAGTTACACAAGGTGCTCGCCGGTGGTCAAACACCAAAACAGCATCAGAGTTTAAAGCAGTTTCCAACTTTGGGATTTGGGATTTCCCACAGACTTGAGAATTTTTAGAATCAGATTCATTCATTCTGAAAAATAAGAATAAAACTTCAACAACTATGTGTACGTCTCTATGTGTGGATCTCCCAAGTTAAAGTTACTTCTTGTACAGCAAAGTACATGAAGATCTCCGTTTTCAGTATTTTCTTTCTTCTAAAAACTAGGGAAAAGCTTGCTGAATCTTACGCAGGGAGTGCAAAGTTCAGACAGCTCGTTTAGTCTGTTACAAGCCTCACCGCCAAATTACAGCTGCAGTCTGAATGAAGGAACGGGTCACTCTGCACTGCTTGGCCTCTTCCACGAGCAAATAAAAGGTCTATCTTCTCAAAATCAGTACTGATACAGAACCCATACTGGCAAAGAAAGTTAATACACTGTGGATTTAACCAGGTGAAAAATTACTGTATCCTCATTTTTCACCTGAAAGAAAATACACCAATAATTTGCAGAATGAGATGTCTGTAATCAGCACCAGTCAGCTGATAAATCTGCCATCGCTGCTTCACTCTGAGTAATATACAGATGTGTGTACTGAATACTTCTAGAAGGACTCCACTGTTCTAAAGAAGCCAATTTCCTAAAGCAAAATCTTACTCTACTACAAACAAGAGAAAGAGCAAACCACCTTAAAGTTTTACTGTAAATACTGTCAGGTGACACTCATTCAAGTTACAAATTCTTTTAAAACAAGTAACTCCTTTTGAACTACATGGCCCTGCTTGTATGTCTCTTAAATTGTCTGTCATAGGTTTGACTACAGAATTAAACAAAACAGGACAGCATATGAAGAAATAAATTAGTGTAGTTGGCATATTAAAAAAAAATGGAAAAAGTATTCCTAGAAGCAGAGCTTTAAATTTAAATATAATTAAAAATATATCAATAAATGAAGCAGCAGGGTATGGAAAACCATGCTGCTGCTTTCCTGGTCCAGACTGGTGTGCACACCTAATTATTTAGGGTTTTTTACAATGAAAACCAGAGTTTCTTGAACAAGTTCCACCAACTATGGTCTCATCATGGCCACCCGAAGGCAAACAGGTTAAGGAAGAACAGTTCATCCAGGTTTCAGCTCCAGCCGTTCAAAGGCACTTCGGGGTGGTGCCACACGGGTTTGTAGAAATTAAAGAGCGAGGTCAGAAGCACAGCCATCAACCACGAGACAGCAAGCAACACCAGCAGAGGCAGCAGGAAAGGTTACAGCTAAGAATCCTGCAAGAGCCCTGAGGAAAAGAAGGGGATTGAAGGAAAAAAAAAAAAAAAAACAAGAGGAAAAAAGATGATACGGGAAAATAAGTTTCATAGACAAAAGTGATCTTACAGAGAGGAGAGTGAGGAATATTAGAAGAGACAAAGACTACAGCATTTGGGAGAGAGAAAAAGCCTCAGTGCAGCAGAGCAGTGCAGAGGCACAGTTCTGTTCTCCTCACGCCACTCTGGAAGCTCAGCTCTCTCCCATCTGCCTCCTTTCAGCTGCCTCTGCACAGACCCCAGCACTTACACGGGCCTGGCACAAATTTAACCACACACGGCACTTTGGCATCTGTACAGATCGGACCACAGAAACAAAGCCCGATTCTGAACCCACAGCAATCGGATCAATGGTCAGGACCCAGAAGGCGTTATTAGAACAGCACAACCTCCCCCGCAGTGCCGGATCACCCACCGCCTCCTTGTTCACCGGCCACGTACGCCCGTTCCTCCTCCTCCATCCCAAGCCACATCCTCACAGCCCATTCATTTTAATCAGCCCGTCATCCCTGTGCCCTTAAATTCCACAGTCTAAGTGGTTTTCTGAACACAAGTTTTCTACTAGGGACTGCTTTGCTGTGTAGGCTGTAACCCTTGGAAGCAAAAACGGATCCAGTAAAATCCTTTTTCAGAAGCCTGTCCGCTGCCTAGCAGGGAGAACAGCAAGCAGGGCTCCCCTCACAGACCTTCCACCTTCCTCGCCCCTGCCAGCGCTCACCCCCGCCCCGTGGGCAGCGTCCTGCCCCTTCCCTGGGGCTCCTCACCAGCACCTTCCCCGTGGGCACAGCTCTCCTCCAGCTGGAACAGCCCGGGAACAGAAGGGGCGGGCGGGCAGAGAGGCCTTGGGGCAGGGGGAACCACGAGCTGGCCCCCGGCAAGGCTGCAGCTGTCGCCCACCAAGAGGCGTCTGACCCGGCTGCCAGGCCAGGGCCGACGCCGGCTGCGTTTTCCCTCTCGGCACGACTCCAGCAGAGACGGACACAAGGACTGATTTCCAGGCAGCGCCTCACGGACAGGGGCTGAAGGGCCGAGGACTCTCCCCAGCAGTCCCTCCCGGGCCATTCTCACAAATACAGACACATGCCCTCGGCAAGAGAAACGGAGGAGAAAGCTGTCCCACGGAAGTGAGTGACCCCAGAGCCACCTGCCCCACAGCAGCCAGGGAGGACACCTGAGGCAGAAGGCAAGGATCAACAGCCCTATCTGTTCCTGCCAACTGAGGGGAACCTTAAGTCTTTTTACTGAAAAATGGCCAGAAATTAGAATAAAACAAGCTGGGTTTGTGTCTTAACATAGTTTTTAAGTTAAATTAGTTTATTTGGGTCTGCTCTATATTGAACCAATAATCCTTGTTGGCTGAGCCATTTATTTTTTAAAAATTTGTTTTACAGTTCAGCCTCCAAACTAACTATCAATTACATTTCAGACCTCAGACTGTTTGGTTTAGTACCTCAGTACAACTCCAACAGCTCTCAAGGATTAAGACATCTAGAAGCCA
The DNA here is from genome assembly GCF_965140245.1 of Athene noctua. NCBI lineage: Eukaryota > Metazoa > Chordata > Aves > Strigiformes > Strigidae > Athene > Athene noctua. The sequence continues at coordinate 359,078 of NC_134068.1, read as the reverse complement.
AAGCTCAATTACTTCTTGAAAACCTCACCCGTCTAACTGTACGTTGGACTCTTTCTTTTGGCTCTGACTTCAGTATTTCTGGAAGAAGCACATTCCACAATAACTGAAGAGAGTAAGAACAGACAAATATATACAACCCACAGGCATAAGGAAATGACGTTGATGCACCAAACAGTAACAGAAACAATTCCCCCTCATTCCTAAAACCCAGCAATCCTCTTATCCAAAACAGACCATGCTCATTATACAATACACAAGCACTGTCAACATTCATAAAACCACACATATTACACCCTAAACACACATACTAAACACACGCCTGTTAAACTCAAACAACAGCGCCATCACACAGGCTGGGATAAAGCACCCTGCCTACTGCAAAAATTAAGCAGAAAGGGCTGTGTGACAGTTTCACATGCAATTATGCTTTCTGAAGTCAACAGGCTCCACTATGCAGAACAACAGGTGTTCATCTAACAAAAAAATTAACCTTGAGATAGATCCATACACACATAAAATTAGATGAGCAAAACTGTGTGAGCTGTACACAGGTTAAAGAAACAGAAAACAGCCCTTGCTCTCTTCCACTCTTCAGTACAAAGCATCACTTACTGTACACGTACCCACGGAGTCGGTTGAGTTAAATCAACAGAAGAGCCCAGTGCCAGGAGAGTCGGAATATCCGTAAGTACAAATTCATTTCCTACCCTTTCTAAATAAACCTGGTGTTGCAATACACCTTTACATTAATCCAGCAGCTCCTGCACTGACAACGACTGAAATCGTGAACTGGACTGACAGACCAGAGCTGCTGTACCATTTCCTAAGTCTTCAGATTGATCACGGTGCATTTGTACTCCCACTACGAGGCTCCTGATGCGGATAAACGTGTGAAACCTGACTGTGAGGCCATGTGGACCTCACACGCATCAGCTACATCGTCCATTCAAAATGAAGCTGCACAGATTAGCTAATAAATGAACACAGACAGAAACCTGCTCCAGAGAGCTCCCACTTCTGGCTGAAGTGGAATGATTTTGAGATCTGGTCACCAGCACTGGGCCCCTGAGCTCTCCCAGCTCAGCAATTGCTGTATTCCCACAGACAGAAACTGCTTTTAACTTTCACTTGGAGAGTCCGTCTGCTGAAGTTGTGGCAGCTGCAGCTCTGAGCTGCAATAAAACTGCATGGAGCAGGAGCATCAGTCACCTCCTTCCTAGATCTATTCACAAAAGCTGGAAACAAAGATTGTTCACACATCAGTGAGCAGGAAGTACATGTTGTTAAGTGTATTGCTTCAATTCATTAGCAGGGCAGTCACTTTAGTGTTCGCTTTGATTATTAAGGCAAGGATCAGTCCGTGCTAAAAACATGATGCCTGTCCATTTGTGGGACCTTTTACATATTTTCCAAAACCTATTCTGCCCCATACCTTGTACCATTTATGCATCCAGAAAATGCTTTATGAGTTTTAATTTGGAATCTGTAATAAGGTTCAAACAAGAGACAATGACTATCATTATCAATTCACATTTATCACAGAAAATCCTAATGCGTTTCAGATAGAAAGCATTTCCATGGATGAGATGGGAGGCAGCAATTTCAACCAAGAAAAAAATCATTAAGGGTCACCATCAAGCTCTATGCATACTCTGAGAATGCAGTTAGAGTGATCTCAACATACAACAGGTCTGAACTATTGAACTGCAATTAGTAAAACCCTTTTCAAATGTGCTGATGGACAAGAAAGACCCAGCCTGCACACCAGATTCAGAAATGAACAGTGCAGCTGCGCTCAGTAAAGCACTAAATGAACTGCAAAGCCCCGTGAGCGAGCGCAAGGGCTTGTGTAAATACATCTCACACAGCTGCACGGGGCTGCTGAAACAGCGTCCTTCAAACTAAGAAACGGGAATTCTACCTGGCAGGGAGCCCCCAGCAGAACCTGCTGTGATTTTAACCTCTGAGCAGGTGAGAAGAGAATCCTCCAGCCCCTGAGCCATCAATATCGCTCCCAAGGGATGATGAGCACATTTCATGGAAAGCTCAGTCACCATCCTCACCAAATCCCAACCGCCCTGCTGACAGGAGTCTCCTGCACAACCGCAGCCAAGACCTGGACTTACTCTGCTTTACTGGAAAAGCTTTGGCATAAACAAAGAGCACACCATCCCCTGTCCCAACAGTTCACACAAGTTCTACTTTCTATTTTCCAACACTAATCCCACTGCGGCAATAGTAAAAGATGTTTCTGATGTAGGAACCCCCTTAGAGCTCTGTTCCACCAGCACTACACATCCCCACACCTGCGCTCTGTTCTTGCCAGAGCCATGCAATACTCGGGTTAAAGCAGCTTCACTCTTCTGCCGGGATGAACTGGCCTCCCTTCCTGAGGGGGCATAAGGAACTTGAAATCATTTTCAATTTTTAAAAGGTTGTGGGGTTTTTTAATCAGTATTTCCAACAAGTTTTCACAAATCAAAGAGAATAACAGTGCAAACGTTTGTGTTACTGGAGGACTGGTGTGTACCAGTGCAGCCACCCCCAAAACTAAGCGTCCCTGCTGCCTTCTGTGCCTCTAACCCAAGCGGTCAGATTTAAAAGCTCTGCGATTTCAAAGACTCAGGTAAAAATCCTTGCTGAACCCCTGGTTTCTGCGTATTGCTCCTGACATTTCACAATGCCTCCAGACAACTACATACCGCCCCGGAGATCCGTCACAGCTACCCAGGGAGTCACTCCCTGTGTCCCACAGCAGACTGCTGGGCCAGTTCCCGTGACCAGAATCACAGCGACCTCCAGCACGAAAAAGGAGTTGGACATTCAATTAGATGAGACGATTGCTTTTTGCTCTTGTGCCAGTTTGAAAACAAACTAGTGGGAGACACCAAGTCAGAATAACAATTTAATAAGAAAAAAAAAATTATAAAGGCAAATAACACTGGGTTAAACTGACAGAGTCAGGATACAACCTGACACCCTGTTAGTCAGGGTGGTGGCAGCAGTCTGGTAGAATGGCGGCTGCAGTCCCCCCGAAGCAGTGATCCCGTAGAGGGAAAAAAAAAAATAAAATAAAATAAAAAAAAAAATCTGCTCTTCCTCAGAAAAGTCCAGTGGTGGCTGAGCAGCTCCTGTCGTCTGGAAATCCAGTGGAAAAGAGAGATCTGGTATTCAGAATCTCCGGTTATACCCAGGATGGAATGCTGGTTTTCTCCCTCTGGGTGGAGCATCTCACCATGGGATAACGAGTCATGCTGCATGGCATGGATGGCCGTTAGCAGAAAGATAGTCTGGAGGGGGGGAAACAAGGAAACACTGCCCCACCTGATTTCGGCAGCTCATGAGGATGGGAATAGAATACACTGCAACCCAGGACAGCTCTGCAGGCTGAGGTTGAGAAAGGGGGAGGGAATCCCCGGTACTGGCAGGCTGAGGTGATCTCTACAGCCCTAGCTTCTGTGACTTTTTTGGTGACTTTGGATCTAAAACGGTAGAATAATGGGGGGGAAAAAACCCTCAATGTGGCTACAATCCTCTACCAAAATGAAACAAACAAAAAAACCCCACCCTGTGCACAGTTTTTTCTTCACTTATTCATTAAATGTGTACAGAATGAAGCTCATCTGAGCCACACACCAAATCTCATCGAAGTATCTGTCGATCAGGACAGCGAGTGATGTTAAGCAGACGCCCGCAGCCCCACTCCACCCCTGGTTAAGACAGACGGACTGCTCGACCAGAGCAACAGCCCACAGAACTCAGGGCACTGTACTCAGCAAAACATCTCAGCCAAAGCAGGTTACAACTTCCCAGTTAAATATACAGTGAGAGATAACGTTCAATTCTAAATGGCTTGAGAGAGACACAGGTGGGTTTTTTTGGCTGTTGTTGTAGCAAGAAACACGTTTGATGTTACTGCAAGGACAATAGGCAGTAAACAATAATTCAACATTCCTAATATTCTTTCACTTCCTCTTTCATTAGTGAAATGTAAAAAAAAAAATGTAAAGAAGGAAACAGATTTCCAACAAAATGTGGGGGAAAGAAGTAGAATGTAATATAAAGAGGGAAACAGACTATGAGAATAAATACTTTGAGTAAAAAGGTGATTATATTTGAGGTTAGCATCTGCCCCCTCCCATTAAATATCCAACTATAATGAAATCTTCTCCGTACCCAGACTGGTTATCAGAGTAGAACACATTTCAGGACACACTCAGCTGCTGAATCAGTGTGTTTGAGCATCAGATAATAGTCTCTCAAAAAAACATGGTACCTTCTGTTCAATATTCATTCATAAAGTTCAGATCAACACAGAACATACTCAAAATTGCAGCCAGTCCTGAATAAACAGGTACTAAGAAGCAGATTTTTTTTTTCCTAGTTGACTGTAGCTGGCTCATGTACTCTGCCGCCTTCTCTCACGTTACTAACTGACCGCAGATTTTTTATAAAACGTGTGCTACATCAACAAACAAGAAACATTTTACTCCCTTTTGAATTCAATGTTTATCCCATGTTTCCTCGTGTGTACTTTCAGCAGTAAACAAACCGGTTAAAGCTGTTCAGCTCTGAGGAGCCCTTACAGCAGTCTCAGGACAGCAGCTGGACACATCTTTTCCCACAGCGCACCAGATTCTCTCTGTCACGGCACCACCTGTACCGACACGGGGACTGAGTTCCTAACCCGCTTCCCAATTCTCCGACACAGATGAAGCTGCTCCTGTTCCGTCACCCTAACGATGTTTCTGGCCGCAGAGCCCGGCACCGCGCTGTACCTGCCCGCGGGGCTGTGCCGGCCCTCCGGTAACAGCCCTGCCGGCACTCTCGCCGGGACAGAGGGGATGCCACACCGCTGGACACACTGACACCACCGAGCCTCTAAGCCCACTACCCGTCTTTTTACAAAGAGGATGCGACTGTAAGAAAACCTTTCCATCCCTTTGATGCCACGAGCTCTTGTGCTCTTCTAGGTGAGCAGAGGGGGGAAGCGGCACCACAGGTCCCTACAGCAGTCAGCTTCTAGAGCAAAGCAGGATAACCTGCATCTCAGCATGCACAACTACTCGTGCTGTTACAGATGATTAAATTACCGGGACCTGTTAGAATCTAACTCCAGTATTTAACTCCCTGGTTCCCAGCAGGCAGTCTGCAGGGACATTCCCTGACAGAACACATGCCACAATTTAAATTGCAACAACTGCTTGGGTATAGAGTGGTTATGTTCAATGCTGCCATGAAGAACATTCCAGTACAGATGAAAAACACCTCTTCTCAGCATTACATTGACAGTAACGTCCAGACAGCTAAAAAACCCCAGGCTGTTCCTGTTACTCATCTTTCTATATTCATTCAACTTTGATTATTTAGCATGGATTTCAACACCCTTAATAAAGCCAAACATCTTTCCGTTCAATGGTTTCCAGGCTTTTTCGTTTATTCACTGAATCAGATAATTGTATCTGGTTATATATGTGATCACATCATTACACTTTTTATCTATTATTATCTATAGTAGATATATATCTATATATATCATTATATCCAACTATAGCATTATATCTTGATTCCTGAGCCTTTTGCTTTCTTTTCTCCCTCCCATTCCTGAGGGGGAAGGAGGGAGCAAGCAGATCCGCGGTGCTCAGTTGCCCTCTGGCCTCAAGCCACAACAGCCCTGACTGACCAGGGATCAACACCATGCCTACTCAAATACTGGAAAGCACAGCTTTATCTGCATATGCAATAACCCAAGCATGGCTTTTGAGATAACAGTCTACTCTTCTGGAATACATTTTTTAGGCTGCACAGATGCCTTAACCTCTGAAAAGCTGCTAGGGCTACTGTTCACAGCACCACTCTGATAATTTCCTAAAAAAATGTACAAACAAATCAGACCCGTTACTCAGATGGTTAAAAAAATTTGGGCTTGTAATTATTAAGAGATCTCAGCATCATGATGTCACTTTTTCTAAAATTCCTCTTAGCCAATATTCAGCTTTCTTAATAAGCAGCAACCAGGACCTCACGTTCTCAAAAAACTTCAGACCTCCTGCTCTGATCACAGTATTTACCATTCCTTCAAGGTCTAAACTGCCAAGAAAAAAAAACAAAAAAAAACACCAAAACCTGTTTCCAAGCTAAGTTTCTCAGTATGAGCAGACAGAAAACAAGGCAGAGTTGTTTCTCTGTTCAAGGAAAGACTAAAAGTCTAGGCCTGTGTGTGATACTGGATTGCTGGTACTCGTATAAACAGGGCATTAACTTGGCAGCCTTGGGAACTTCACCACTGATCAGATCAGATCAGCCGTCAGCTAACATGTTAACCAGGTGTCACCAGACAGTGCAACGAGACACAAGAACGTCAGTGGAATTGCTGCCTACTGAGGCGATGAACCAGATGTTCAATTACACCTATTCAGACTGGTCTTAAAAAAAAAAAAAAAAGTATTAGCTGCTTCAGCCCTATTTCCCCCCAAAATTCTAAAACATTAGTATAAACTATCATAGAGAAAGCTCCACACACAAAAATGGAGAAGGCTTTAAAAGAAGGGGAGAGCACATTTAAGCAAAGGTGTGTACTAAAGCTAAAATCTAAAAGACAAAGTGAGCTTTTACTTACAACTAACCTGTTCATACACATTAGCTTTCCGGGTGATCTTTACTACAACCAGGTCCCTCTCACAGACATTCCTCTGTTCTTAGCTGCCTCTTGAAGTAAAAGCACCAACAGACCAACACAGAAGATACTCTATGCTGATTATGCAGTCATTACTTGTCCTTTTTTAATTAAAAAAAAATCCCTCTGCCGTTAAGGGTAATCAATAGGCTTCACATAATGAACAAAATCTGTAATTCCGTGGGAATTCAGGACTTTCATAGATCCTTTACAACACAGTGATTTCTGTTGCCAGCTCTCATTTTTGGAGGGGCAAAAGTGATGAAGCTCACTTTCATTTTCTGTGGGTGCAAAATTACGGTAAGGTATTCAGATATCCACCAGAGTCCAGGAAAACTTCAACATGGAAACGTGTTCATAACAGTTTCAGTCACCTACTGACGGCACAAAGTCTCTTATAAAACCCCAGGTCAGCATCGACACCCACAGAAATACTGAGCCAAGGCACCAGGACACAGGACGGTATAAACATTCCCCCCTTCAATCTCCAGGGGATTCTGGACTTTATTAAACAGACGCCACCCAGCCTTCACCTCAGTGAGCTGGAAGAACCAATCAGACGCACGTTTTCGTAAGGAAAATGTGAATTCAGGGGGAAGCTTTGTCTCACACCGGGCCTGTGGAGCAAAGCCTAAGCAAAGCCCAGGCAGGGTCTGTGAGGCTCCTCCCGACCAGGCTGCGGACACAGGGCAGCGAGCGCCTGGACCCGCAGGCACCCGCGGGGGGAAGAGGCAAAAGGGCAGCGGGTAACAAGGAAAGCAGCTGCCCTCACAGCTGGCGCCTGGGGCGAAGAAACATCCGCGTCTGGTTAGCCAGACCCACAGTCACTCGATCTCCGAGTTAGACAAACGCCCCATCTTTCCCCCTCGGCACTCTCGGGAAAGCCCGACTCCGAGCGCACTCTCCCCACAGAAGCGCAGGGTTCAGGAACCCCCCAGCCCCAGCACAGCTGTGCCCGCAGCGCCCGCAGCCCCGCAGCCGAACCCCTCTCCAGCACCGCCTGGAGACAACCCAGAGGACACCTGGGCAGGGGCCCGGGCACCTCCTCTGCTGCCGAGGATGCAGGGAGCGCTGCTCAGGTCCTGGAGCCCGCTTTTCACCCTAAAAACTTGAGCCATCTTATCCCTTGGGCCGCATCCACATACGTTCCTCCAACAGATTTTAAGACACATTTCACTCAATATATAGGCTTGCACACAACAGTCTGCTATGAGAAAATGAACTGTAGCCGTATTTATTTTTTTAAGGCCCATCAAAACCAATTAAGTTAATTAAACTCTCTCCATCAGCTTTCTTAAGTCAGTCCTAATATGCAAGAACACGAAGATGGAAGAGGCCAGATCATTTGCCTACTCTAAGCTGTGAAAAAAATTAAATTAATGGACAGAATAATCAGCATGAGCAGTGCAAATGCTTCCATATTAAACATCTTTTAGTGTTAAACAGAAGATACCTGGACTGTGGACTCTTTGAAAGTGATCACTTTTTCATCCATCCATCAAAGAATGGATGAAAGTTTACCATGTGATAGTCTGCATCCCAGGAATAGCTCTCTTCTCAGATTTTAGGGACAGGGTAACCAGGATGAGCACTGCTTCACACCTCCTACAGAACAGCCCACACTAACCAGTGCCTTCATATTCAGATTTTATACAAACTCTTGTACTTCCAGCTACTAACTAAACTCCACCCTATTTCAAGAAGCTTCCTCTTGCCTGCACATACATTTCCGTATTTTTATTTATATTTATCAAGCTACTTTTTTTTCCTGTTAACTCAAACAAGCAGACTTTTTTTAAACCCCCAAGTTAAAACATTTTCTGACTCTTGAATAAGCTCCCTTCATTTTCTTTAAAACTTCCACAAGCTGACATCATATTTGGCAATGTAAGAAACCAAACCGACTCATCCCAGCAAGCAGTCTCACTGACGAAACACACAGCAGGAAAAACACCTCCTTTATTTCTGCTCGGCACTCCCCCATGCAGAGACATACTGTAGCCTCATCCCCCGTGTGAGATGGGGATTGCTTACCCACCACCTCAGCAAGTCACTATTTTTTTCATGTATTTTAAGAGTGACCTAAATCTTTGCTTCCTTTTCCTGCAATTTTCATTCATTTACCTTATTAAAATGAACGCTGTACCAGTGACTTCATCTTACTATGCAGCACAGACCAGTCTTTGAAATTGAGTTAATTCCTCGTATTCCGCTGACACAAACAGCCTTTTTGTTCATCTAGAATCTGAAAGTTTAAGAACTGGTTTTTGAAAAGAAGTGATGCTGGTCACGGCCACAGTGCTTTTCACATCCTTATCTGCGAAGGGGCCTGGGACATACACATGCTGTGTCAGAATGCAGGGGAGATCAAATTTAAAACACAAACACCCCGGGATTTTTTCTTCCTATGAATAGAGTTGAGAGGCTAAAACACCATTCGACATGAGAAATCTAATGTGAATCGGAAGTCATGGTACAGAACCTGAGATTAATTCAGCTGCCAAGAAATTGTTGCCATCGCCTGATACACAGAAAACAAGATCTGCCTTGTTTGGCCACGTGGGACAGTGGATTATCAAAGTTCAAAAACCAAAGAGAAGATCAGCAGCACTCCCTTAGCTCAGGGAGTAAGATTGTGACCTCGTACAATTCGTATTCTCCTGGGCACTGCGGACATAACCAGCTCTCACACAGACTTCCAGCTCTGAACTTCCACAGCTGGAATCAATTTTAATTTGAGGATGCTCCGTGACTGCAGAACTTGCATCTGGCGTGGCCACTCCTACAATGCAGCCAGCCCCCACACTGCACTCAGGCAGGGCAACATCTTCTGTCCAGGAAGAGCAGAAGGGACTGCCCCCAGAAAGAGTCCTCCCGTGTCCTACCATTTTCACACCAGAATTTCTGTCGCCTTGGTAACACTCCTTGGATTTCACTTCCATACGCTTGTCCTGCAATCCCTGGAAAACATCCAGACTTTCAACCTGCGCCACATACTTTGGCATCGAGCTTCCAGGTTACCCACCCACTGCACGAAGACCATGTTAGAAAGCATTGTTTTTTTAAAACTGGCTACACCTCACTCCATGTGTCACTGCCAGTGACAATCAATAAACACAGATAATATTTTATGCACAAAACCCAACTTAACTATTGTTTTGACTGCATTTTTTACATCACAACTGATCCAGTGAATGTATATACTGGGGAAGCAAAAATCCTTCAAAACATCTTGAAAACTCGGTAACTGCATTTCCTGAGAGCACTCATTCCTTCCATCAAGTTGTGGAATTCAAATTAACTACAGCCTTCTCTCCTAAATCCACACATTTAACTGACTGCCACCACGAAATTTAAAACATTTTCGGCATCTGTGCCCACAAAACAACCTTCCTGCGTAACAATCGTTCATAACTGATAAATTACAACAGGTCTTTCCAATACACCCCTACAGGAACCAGGGCACAACTGAGGCGCAGCCAGCACTGGCTGAAGCACAACTGACACGAACAAAGGCAAAACCATCAGAGGGCAAAAGCAAGAATCCCAGCTACAAACAGATGCTTCACCCCCAGGCACTCTGCTGCACCCGCAGACCTGTTTGTCTCAGCTGAAGTTTGCATTCCAACAGCCAGGTGCATTTTCTGCACGCAAGCTCAGCAAAGGGGTTCACAGGAGCACGGCAGTGCCCACCCGTCTGACAGAGCAACCCAACCCCTTTTTGTAGGGAAACACGCTCTGCAATAATCCCTGCGGGGCCCTGCCCGAACTGCTCTCCAAAACAAACAGCCACACCGGGAGGTTTTTGATGTTGCTGCTGTGCCAGACTCTCACACCATTACCCTTCTTTTTCACAGTCACTCTCTTGAATATTTATTCGGCATGTTCTCCACAGTAAATTGTGATCCACTGTAGGAGCTCAACCAAAATCAAATGAAAGCACGAGAAAACAAACTCGAGAATTCTGACACCCGTTTCCCACAGTAGTTTCCTTGCTCACCCTTCTTTAGTGAACAGCATCGTCCTCAGGCCTCCTTGCACTGAGGCTACAATACAATTGCCAATGCACAGTTTTCAGAAACATCTTGCCCACAACATATTAAACTCCTTAAAACCAGGGTGAGTAGGAGTTTTCTGTTATTTTCTCTCCTCTGGTTATTAAGCATTTAGAGATCTGGCAGTGTATTTTAGAAGCTGTGAACTTATATTTGCATTTTACTGTACTAGAGCGAGTAAATGAGAGAAATCCTTTGTTCTGAAGCATCCACTATTGCTGTTCTACATCCAGAACAGAGCGCAGCTTTCAACGGAAAGCTCCACAGCTTCCCTCCTGGCTGCACCGAGAACATGGGAATTTTACACGCGTGTGTACGTGCACCGGATTTACAGTATGTGTATGTACGCAGGATTTACCCCAGAGCTGATCCTTCCCGTGTCTAGGCAACGTTATGTATCCCTGTCAGCAACTCACCGGGTGGGTTAGCTAAACACTTCATTCACAGCCTAGTCCTCTTCACCTGCTGACACGCTTCATTTGAAACTGTTAGAGGTGTAAATGATGTCTCTCCTGACAAAGAGGAGTCAGAGGCATAATCAAGTTCTTAGGCCTTCAGCTACGCCACCTCAGGGGGCTGTTTGCACGCTCCTAGCCCACGTCAAACACTACATGGAAACAGTTCAAACTAACTTTTCTGTTCATTAAAGCGTAGCAGAGCTGCAGAGCTGACACTCTAAAACAGCCTTGCAGCTTCTGGGTCCGATTTCTGCCCAATAACAGTTTAATCTGTAACAAAATCTATCACAAACAACTGCACGTTAGACCCTTTTTGAGGGCCGTAAGCCAGTACTAAAGACTGGTGTGAAATTGGCTGAGGCCCGCCACAGACAGTCAGCCACCAAAACCAGACTGGACCCAGATCAGGATGTTAATTTTAAAATGAGGCTTTAGAGAGGATCGAGATTACCTTGTGGCTAAAGTGACTAATGCCTGAATTTCTTCTAACAGCCCTTTGGTGGTAGAGTAGAACAAAGGCTGAACAGCTGATTTTTCTTTCATTCCCCACCACCTCTCCTCTACGTCTTTTTCTTCCCCATCTCAGCAGATGCCCCAGAGTTTGCTCACTATAAAATAAAGATTAGCAGATAAAAAGAAGCCATTTGTGGTGTCAGCTCTTAACAGCTGACAAACTAATTTCTCTATATTCCTTTTACTTTGATTTAATGATGTAACAAAAACCATCAAAACCACACACGCTCAGTAGCTTCTGAAGATCATTCCCTGATGAAAATAAATGCTGTACAAACCAAACAGACGCCAAAATATTATTTAAGGATAGAATCAAGAGACCTCATTAAAATCAGCAGCAGTTTTGCCACTGGCTTACAGGGCCAACATTTCCCACAGAGCCTATAGCTGCCACGTTCAAAAAAGAAATAGCTTCAAAACGGTAACAAATGATGATGCTTGAGTCTCCTACCCGCAGCACAATCGCTGCACTAACTAGAGCTACAAACCCCTGCAGAAGTCCCACAAAACCACCCCACGTTATGTCGGCGCTTACGCCGAGGCAGAACCCTGCGGCCCCTTCGCACCCCACATCCCTCCCCCACATCTCCTGCTGGGCTGGAAACTGCGAAACCCAGAGCACGGGAGGTACCTGCAGCTCATTCACCTCCGACAGAGAGAGGAACATCAGGGGAGCAACCGCAGCCCCTTCAGAGGCTGCCTCTGGCAGACACACGCCTCTGCCCGCACATACCCCGTTTTTTCCCCAAATATCCGAGCAGCCACCAGCCAGTGATTCCAGCACAGCGTCTGCACTTCCACGGGCACGCTGCGGCTACCGGGGGCGTTACAGGGCAGCAATTTGTAAATGCCGTTTGCTATAGATCCTCTGGGTCCCAACCACACTTAAGTATCGAGAAATATTAAAATTTAATGTGCACTGATATTTATCAGCCATAGCTACTGGGTCATTTGATGCCCAGCCGATACCTTGCACTCCCAGCCGAAGGCACGATCTGCTCTCAAGGGGTCTGAGAGGTCTGCAAACCTGACAGAACCTACAGCCCCTTGCAGCATCGCTTTAAATTCATGTGTAGAAAGCCACACCATTTTCCCTACTGCCATTTTCTGCTGGCCACCAATATCGAGAGAAAAAACGTTAATATATCACTGGAAGAATCTGCTTACCAAGGGAGTTTGTTAATATTTCTGAACACTGCAAATTAAATGAGCTTGTTAGCGCTTTCATCCTTTCAATATATAGATTCTTATTTAAAATTCCTGTGTTGACAGCAGAATAAATATCATTTTTCTTGCACAGATTGAAGTAGTTAAAGAAAATGAAAGGCAATCTTATTTTTGGCAGCACCGTGGTTATTCCCTTTCCATTGTACGTGTGCCACAACACGTTCAGCTGGGCATCGAGAATCCAGCCTGCGTATTTTAAAGTTATAAATCTGTTCCAACAGTCACCAAGGCTCCTATTCAAATCAGGAGCAGTTCTGTCACAGGCTTAAATGTCCAAAACCTCCCCAAGAATTCAGAGTAAAACTTTGTTCTTCTCCTCCCTACTCATCAGTCACACGGTAAAAAATGAATGCAAAACATGTCAAATGAATAAATAAAAGAGCCAGGGTAGTTCAGCACCGCACTAAATATAGTGAGGAGACACTGCAGAATTTGCAACTCTTACCCAGTACACAGACAAAATTCGAAGCCCCACATGCGGGTTTAGGCTGCTGGCAGAGGGGCAGAAGCTGCTGTTACCCCCCCGGCACAGCACATTACCCCCCCAAGCCCCCTCCTGCCTGTGCCAGGTGCCTTCGCCTTTCCGGGGTCCAGGTGCTGCTGGCACGGCTCACGATGGCAGGGGAACATCATCTGCACAGTGTCATTGCTGCAGGGGTTCTGCTTCGAGTCACCACGTCCCAGGCAGCACAGAGACCAGGGGCCTGCCGGATACTTCTGCACTTCCACCCAAATCTAAACCCCACTGCACCATACACCATCAGCTGCCAGGCAAGAGGGTTCTCTCGTAACAGGCAAAGACAACCGGCTACCTCTTGCACAGGCTCAGTGCAGAGGTTTATGTCTTCTGAGACAAAAGCTTTTACTAAAAAAGAGATCTGAATTAATGATTTTTTCAGAAGGAACACAAGGCAGAGAGATGCCATTGGGATGGGGCAACCCAGAAATCACAGAAAGTGAGTTTCTCCTGAACATCTCACCTCTTTGCCGCTCTTCATCTTTCCATGGCTTCCAAGATGTGTGAAACTAATTTAATCAACTTTAAACAACGTCCTTATCAAACAGAACATGCCAAGAGGAAGAATTTAACCCGCGCATGGTGTGAGAGTACAGACAGTTGTCCTGTTCGTGTCTAATGCCTTTTGTTTCTGAGAAGAATATTTGACACGTGAAGTATATTCAGCAACTTGGCTCTCCCGTTTGCCTTCCTGACTTGCTTCTGGTGCCTCACCCTAAGGGTTATGCATCAGTCAGCGTATTTCATATCCTCCTCCTGGCCTTGAAAAAAGGCAACCAGCCACGAAGCTGTCTAAATGCTGCAAAATTACCAGGTGAGCCTCACTGTTCAAAGACAAACTCATCAATTACTTTACAGTGAGAACAAAGCTAACAAAGAATCAAGAAGGTATTTTTAGCACTAACCAAGCCCAATATATTCCAACACGCTTAAGTACCTACACAGCCATATTTTATCGAATATGTTCAGTTTCCTGAACAGAGACTCAAAAATCAACCCCCTTGCTTTTTTCACCCTTTCATCAGGGTCTGCTGATTCTATAGTAGGACTGTAAGTTGACTAGAAAGGCATGTCCTGGGCTTCCCTCTCCTTCCCAGCACTGACTGCAGATCCCTCCTCTCCCAAATCCTCCTGTGCACGAGGGGTGAGCTGCATTTGCCACTAACCATTCACAAGGGACAGCTGGCATGTGATCTGTCTATCTCCAAATAAAACTTGTGAGGACACAGGAGTGAGGAGATGGGCCAGCTCCATGTGAGGTGAGTTCCTCCGCTCTGTTTTTTCACCCAGAGACCAACGCTGTAACAAACTCTGATTTTGTTCCTCTCTGAAGACTGGGCAGCATCCCCATACCACCCTCATGAATTAGAAAAAGAACGGAGGAGTATTTAAGTAGCAGGTAGAACCACAACTCTGCCTAAGAAAAGACACTTTCCAGTGGCTCAGCCTTGCTTGCTGAGCTGATCTGCCAGGCTGCACCGTCTGCCAGAGCAGGCAGCGGGACTTCTAACAATGAGATCCAGTCACGCAGTGAAGAGATGAATTCACATCAGTTACAATACCTATGGAACAGCTCATTAAATCAGCCAGGCTGTGCCATCCAGCACCCCTGATGGTCTTAATCTAACCTCTCACCCTGGCCCTGGGGTCATCAGTGGGCAGCTGTGACCATAAGTGATGGAAAAGACATTTTCCCAGGAGAGTGTCTGTTTCCTGGAACTCAGGCATCACTGATTATTTGCCTGTGTTGCCCATTCCAATCTTGCCTTTCCAATCTTCTTATCCCCTAGAGGGGCTATGCAGCTTTTTAGTGACTTGAAATCAAGGTATGAAATCAGCAATATTCTGATTACAGGCAAGTTCTGGAGGTAACACCTGTGGGCTTATAACGACACCGCATTAGCACCGTATCGATCTACCATCTGCTGCTGTCTCTGCACAGGTAGGAGCCAATTCATCTAAGAGGTCACATTTTGTTTCCTTATTCCTGCAAAGCCTTGAAGTGTGTTACACTGGGAAGACATAAGGACTTTCAGGAATGCCAAAGCATTTGTACGCGTTTTTCAGAAATTATAACTTCTTTAAACATGAGTCTTTTCAAAGAAAATTGACCCAGCAGGTACACAAATCTCAGCTAACAGAAAGCACATGACATCCACCACATTTTAAGGTTCCCATTTGGCTAGTGGGGTCACTTCTGTTAAGAAGCACCTTGGAGCATGGTCACACCCTGACCTGCAAAGGACCCGTCACTTTACTCCCTGGGATGAGCAGTCTTTCCAGGCAGAGCACGCCACGTGTGCCTCTCCCATCTCTGTTCTTAGCACTCAGCCAAGGGTGCCCACAGGGCCCCAACCCGCAGGACAAATTAGAGGAGGGTTGGTTTTTTTTTTCTTTCCTCTGGTTTCCCTTCAGCCTCGAGGACTAGACTTGTACCACCACCTCATTTTGATGTGAGCTGCAGGCAGCTGTCAGATGGCAACACTGCTCACTAATACACGAGTGGGAATTGAGTCAGCAACTTGGGAAGTAAAGGTTTAGCTTCTGTAACTGCTCCTTTAAACCGCCCAGTCCCTAGAACCTAGGGAGCTATTTTACCTCTAAAAATAACCATGTTCTGGGAAAGAAGAACACACACATCATCCCCTCCAGCAAGGCAAACCTGTCTGATGCCAGCGCTTCAACCATTCCAAACACTGTGCTTCAAACAGCAAAAGTCACTTACCAACATACTCCGAGAGGAGCACAACAAAGAATGGAGTCACCAGGTCACTGATTCCCAGCCACCGGCTGCGTGTCGAATGGCTCAGATAAACAGGATTCTGTCAAAGATCTAGGGAAGAATGAGGGAGAGCAGGTACCTGCATTAGCCCTGCACAAAGGAAAGGCAGAAAAGCGTAACTGCTAAGCTCAGGGAGCAGAGATCATGCGCTGACAGGCTCTTCTGCAGCAATACGGGTGAGAAGCAGCATGCAAGTCCTCGGAGAGGCTCTGGTATGATCCACAGATCCCCCACACAGGCCAGCCCACATTTCACCAAACAAAGCAGCCCAGGCTCCTCAGAGCCTCTGTTTGAAGAAGTGCAGACCAGGCTTTGCAAGATCCAGGTGGCTTAAGACCCTTCCACCCCTAGGGCAGAGCAGCACACCCTGCTGAGCGTCAGGTGGAAAGCCAAGCCTGTTCCCAGCACAGTTCTCCCGGCAAAACATCACGGGTCAGGATGGTTCCCAGTACAGCAGCCTCCCCCCAACAACCGGCGTGTTATTTCCAGACTGCCCCAGCCCCAGGACACCGTGCTCTGACATAGGCACACACGCTGAGCTTGTTTCTGAGGAGGACAGATGCTCCTCACACCTCCCGGCCACCTCGCAAACCCCTCCCTGCCCGTGTTTCTCACATCCTGCTTCACACAAAAGAGGTTCCTTAGACACACAACTCATCTCCTCTGGTTCAAACACCTTGAATTGGTCTCAAAAGAAGAGCTTCAGGTCTTTCACCAGTTTTTGGCTACATCTCGCCACAAAAGAGCCGATCTCATCACTCCTGAGCTCCAGGTCTGATTTCAGAAACATGGGACAAACTTTCAGCAGGTATTCGCATCAGGAGCTGTCAGCCAGGGAAGTTTCCCTGCAAAACCAACTCCCTCGTGGCAGTGCTGGTCTAACCCCACACACCCCCCACGGCAAACGTGGGGCAGGAGCTTCGCTGCCCCTCTTACCTCCCGGATGAGCAGCTGCTGGAAGAGGGGGATGAGTGCGCTGGTCCTTGGAATGTCCATGTGGCTCTGGAAGAGCGGGTGGGTCACACACACCAGCTGTGCTTTCCGGGGGCACAGTAACTCCTCGGGGGCTAACAGAGGGGAATCCACCCCGCAGTGTCCCCCCAGGCAGGAGCTGCACTTGCTGACAAGCGCAGTGAGGGCTGCAGATGACGGCTGCACTGAGAAAATCAGAAAAACAGCTTAATCTCCAGTCTCCTCTGCTCAGGCACGGGCAGGTACCCTGAGCTGGGAAAGAGCTGGGGTCTGAATTCTAGTTACGAGGTCGATTTAGGGAAGGCTTCTGGAGCCCTGTCCCCTGTGCGCCCGCCTGCAGCTCCGCACAGCAGCGGGGCTCTTCTCAACCCCGGGCTCTGCCCAGGGACACGAGAAATCACAGCGCTGCCAGCTCACAGCAAAGGCTCCAGGCTCTCCCCTCTGAAGCAAAACCCTTCCAATCTGCACTTACGCATTTCATACAAAATCCACCAGCAATCCAAACAGCTCCGTCCACCAGAAAAACAACCCCTGGCTGCTATGGGGACGTGAGCAGCCGGGCACGTGTTATCAAGAGCAGAAACCCAGGGTCTGGAGCATCGCTTCACCGCGGGTGTCTCCCAGACACACACGACCCCAGAGATCCTGGCACCGCTGCCCGGGGTTCCTCCTGCACCAGAAAGAATTCCGACACTTCTACACGTTTCCTTCCGATTTACAGCGGCAGCAGCCGGGGCATTCATTCTGGTTTCTCGAGCCGTTACACTCTTCCCTTGATTAACAGCCATCCCCGGCCAGACTCCAAACCAGATCTCCGGGAACCTCGGCAGATGGGTCTGGAGGGGAACGCCCGGTACCGCCGGGGGTCCGACAGCGGCGTTCCCTCGAGACAGCTCACCTCCAGCTTTCCAAAACCCCCGAAAACACCCACAGCCCCGGTGCCACTGAGAAGCAGCGGGAAAACGGATCCTTCGCTCAACCTCGCTCTTGCCCAAAGTGCAATTTCCACGCGGCCCTGGCGCCCAGAAGCCCCCATTTTACTCGCACGGTTTAACTCTCCTCCGCGCTCTCGATCCGCCCCTCGCGCAGTTTCTCTCTCCCACGAACACGCGCAGGCCCTCCGCAGATCCCCCCCGCGTGTTCCCGGCCGCCCGCCCCGGGTCCCCGCGCAGAGCCCGCGGGAATCCCCCGCCCGGAGGAACCGGCGTCCCGGCCCCGAGCGGCCGCCCCCGGCCCCGCCGGCCCCTCCGGCAGCGCCGCCCCGCCGGCCCCGCGCCTCGCTCCGCGCCCCCCCGCGCACGGCCCGGCCGCCCCCCCGAGCGCAGCCCGACCGCGGGAGCGGAGCCGCGGGGCGATCCGCGCCGTCCCCGTCTGCCGCCGGCTCGGGCGGGGCGGCCGCCGCTCCCCCGCCGCGGGGCCGCGCGGGACCGCGCCTGCGCGGGGGGGCCGCGCCCCGTGCCCGCGGGTGCGCCTGCGCGGGAGCGTCCCGCGCGCCCGCGGCCGTCTCCGCGCGGGGCTCCGCGCCCGCCCGGCCCCGGTGCCCGGCGCCTCCGCCCCTGCGCGACGGGGCCGCTGCGCCCGCGGCGGGGGGGGCGGCCGCGTCTCCCGGGGCCGGTCGCGCGGGGCCGCGGCCGCGTCTCGGCTCCGGGCGGGGCCGGCGCTCCGCGGGCGGGGCCGCGTCCGCGCACGGTCCCCGCGCCGCCGCCGCCGGGCGCTCTCCGGGGCTGGAGCGGCGCCGCCCGCGCTGCCCTCATCACCGGATGGCGATGAGGGTCCGGCTCTCGGCGCGCAGAGCCCGGAGGCGACGCCGATCCGGGATTTCCGCCGACGGGCAGTTCGGCGCCGCGCTCTGACCCGGAGAGGAAAGCAAAGACGCTTCGCTCAGCTGAAGCCGCTGAAACGGCCTTTGTGGGGGGACCCTGAGTGCGAACACCAACACAGAACTCGGGGCGTTCCGCTCTGTCGCCCGGTGAAACTCCTTCTCGGTCCTCACCGCTCACGCAGAATTTCTCTCGCGACAGAGCTGCTGCGGTATCGCGTCTGTAAATCCCCGCTGCAGCCCATCCCCGGTCACTGAGCCGTCCCTGCCCCCGCATCCCTCGTGCTGCCCGTCTCCGTCCCTTCCCCGCCGAGAGGGCAGGGTGAGGGTCCTCGCCGGCACACCACCCCACAGCCTCTGGTCCCCGGCCCTGGGGCTCTCGTCTGGGAGTCCCAGCTTTGCCCCCTTCCCCCTTCAGACCCAGCTGAAAGCTCTCGCTGAGCCCCAAGATCCTTTTCCCCTCCGGGACGGGCGCACCCCACCTGATGCCAAAAGCTCCGGCGTCCTGTACCCTGACCCGTGACTGAACAACCCAAACCCCGCCAGTAACACCAGTCTCGGAGCCACCAGCTCATCTGTTGACTCCTCCCGTGATCTTCCTCACCCATCCCCGCAACTGCAGGGACGGAGGAGAGACACTCTTTGTGCTCCCGACCCCTTAACCAGTTCCCCAAGGCCCTGAAATCTCTCTTGGTTCATCTTGGACTACTCCTGCTAATATTAGCAGTACCCACCTGAAAAACCACGAGCGGTCGCTAGTCCTCGGGTCTCCCTAGCGGGGGAGTTAACCCCCTAACTGCAGTAACCTGCACGAGGGGAAACGTGCCCCTTCCTTGGGGCAGACACAGCCCTGCGTGCGCAGCGCAGCAGGTGCGCCATGAGGTCGGGCAGGGACGGGGCTTCAGAATTCAGCACATAAAAAAAATCCCCAGTGAAAACAAAAACCCAAACCAACGCCCCCAAAGCCGAAGCACCGCAGAGCTGGGCAGTGGGGTTTGACAGTTTGCAGGGTAAAAGCTCGAGCGAGGCGTTACCGCCGCTGACTGACAGCGACCGACTCCTTGTAATCCCGAGACCAACTTCCTCTCGCTCCGCGTTCGCCGCAGCCGAGCTGGAGGTGGCACAGCCCGCCGGCGGCTTCCTTCACCCCCGGCACCCAACACCCGCTCCGCGCCAACAGAGCCCGAGCAACGGGATCTGCCCGACTGAAATTTAATTTGGCTGACAACACCCGGCCCGTCGCAAGGTCGCTTCGAGGGTTGTTTCCTCGCCGTGCCCACACACGCTCCGCACCGGCCTGCGGCTGAATGGAAACGCAAAGGGCTGCGCAGCCCCTGCGATCCCTCCAGACTGCCAGGAGCAGTCGGCCCTGGAAACAGCCCGCAGAGTCCAGCCTTCCCCGTGGTGCTGGCGGCTGCCTGGTCCTGGCTGACGCGGCCCAGCGAGCCTTTGGGCGAGGCCTTCGGAGTTAGTCTCAGCTGGAGACAAACGGGCGGTCCCCGCAGCAGCCCCGCCACGGCACGGCCACCGGTACCCGGCACGCGGCATCCTTCATCCCGCCCCGCAGTAAGGGGATGTCTCCATCACATCAAGTAGTTTATTTTTATTTAAAACCACATTAAAAATGTAGAAGATTTCCGAATTCTCCTGTACAACATGAACTATTAAGAAAAAACCCGCAGGCTAAAACATATAAAGACTTGACAGTGCTGACAGCCCGGAGCAGCGCCCCCCTGCCCAGCCCCAAACAAGACACCCGCGGGGAAAAACAAAACACCTGGCAAGGGAACAACAGCAACCAGAACTATGTACAGAGACAGCTGGGGAGCAGGCAGCCGCTCCGCACCCCCCAGACAGAAACACTGCGCGTGGGGATGGACACGGGGCAGACACGGAGGGAAGGCCCGAAGAGAAAACCGGGGGATCAGCAGCTGTGGGAACAAGGGTGGGTTGGAAACCCACGAGAATTAGAAACAAATAAAAAAGTTATTATTCTGGCAGCTAGAACTCTCTCTTTAATTTACAAATCCGTGAAAATAAATAAAAAAAAAAACTGGGAAAAAGAAAAAAAGGTAAAACGTCTGTAAGAGTCGGTCAGAAGATCAGCACTGTCTCAACATTGTCATCAGGGACATGGACAGTGAGGTACCTGACAACGGCCTGCTTGGCCTTGCGACCCCTGGAGTGGGGTGTGGTGCCACGGCTCCTGAATGCAGAATGGTGTGGCACAGCGAGTGCCAGGCTGTTCCCCCGAGCGCTGACCCGGGTGACACGGGCAGTGCCGGGCTGTTCCCCCGAGCGCTGACCCGGGTGACACGCGCAGTGCCGGGCTGTTCCCCCGAGCGCTGACCCGGGTGACACGGGCAGTGCCGGGCTGTTCCCCCGGGCGCTGGCCCGGGTGACACGGGCAGTGCCGGCCTGTTCCCCCGAGCGCTGACCCGGGTGACACGGGCAGTGCCGGGCTGTTCCCCCGAGCGCTGACCCGGGTGACACGCGCAGTGCCGGGCTGTTCTGCAGTGCCTGAGCCGTGCAGTACAAAGAGTGCTGGGCTATTGTTCGGTGCCTGGGCCCAGCCAGAGCTGTTAGAGATAACCGCAGAGCCGCTGTCCAAAAAGACGGGTCGCGACTGTTGCCATAACATCGATGAAAAAATCGTGAACCTGAGACGAACTTTGCTTCATTATAATACCAGAACACCCCTCCTGGTGGAAGGCTGCCCGCCTCCAAGACTGACCACGCCTCGGACACCCCTCCCTGCGCATGTGCGATGGCCTCGCTCGAGAAGGGCGGAGACCCCCGAGGCGGAGGTGGAGCAAGGTGTGTTACTGAGCATAAAAGGATGGCTTCTGGACAACGAAAATGGGAAGCTTCCCCACCAAGGACCACGGCGATCGACGACGCAGCACCAGCTGGACCCGGGACCGTTAGGACGTCGTGAGATCAGTGGGGGTAGCTATAACCTCTCTCTCCCCTCTCTCTAAAACTTTACCTTTTTCCTACCTTTTACCCGTCTCTAACTATTGCATGCCACTTCACGGGCAACACAATAAAGTTTCACTGTTTGATTACTGCTATCCCCTTTGGTGTTGGTGTCCTGGTTCAGCTAGGATAGGGTTAAGTTTCCCCGGCAGAGAGGGGGAAGGGATCTCCAGCCGGGTTACTCACACCATGCTGAGTCAGGTCCGGCGCGGCAGCACGGGAAGCTTTTGCCTCTGTGGCTTTGGTGGCGGGGAGCAGCGCGAGCGGGCTGTCGGTACCCACTGCGGTATTTCTCTGTATATCTTCTGTCCTGTTTACTCTCATTACTGTTTATTGTTGTTATCATTGCTACTGTTGTTGTTCAGATTGTTTTATTACACTGTTGTATTAAATTTCTTCTTATTTTAACTCCGAGTTTGTGCCCTACTTGTGCCCGAGGGTGGGGGAGGGACAATGGCAACGTGGTCTCCGGTCCCGGCAGGGCTTAAAACTATCACAGGCGGTCACCTTAATTTTGCACTTTCGAGATCGTAGCAAACGAACCATCACGGGTCCAACGAGTGGACCGTGACAAACATCATCACTATTAACCACTGTAGATCAAACTTCACTCCTGTCTAACTCTGAAGACATTTACAGCTCTGTTCATTTGCATTGGTTGTGCATTCGTGAAGGCACTGGGAAGCAAAGAAACCCAGAAAATCCAGGTGAGGTGGAGGCACGGGAGGCGAGGGATCGCCTGCTTGGCTCCCAGCTGTCCTCTGACCTGTTTTATTTTTGAAAGGGGACAAGGAAGTCTATACCCAGGCGAGTCTGGGAAAAGCAGCAGTGTAGGAAAATTCAAGTATTTCCTCCCGCACAGTCCAGATCTCAGCTGAAGGCACTTGGCACGGTGACAGGGGAGGAGGCAGCCATTCGGCCACAGTACCTGCGCTCCCCCCAAGTCTTTCCCCCGTTGAAGCTTCTCTTTGCAGTAAGGTCTCTGATCCTCTCGCCATCCCGAATTCAGGTGCTCAGGAAGATGTTTGGGAGCCACCAAAAACAGTCGGTTTGCAATAAGGTCTCCTCTCTCCACCGATGACAGAACCAAAACCAAAACAAACAAAAAAAATTACTGGCAAGACCAGCAAATGAGACAGGGTCATTCAGATGGAGCCCAGGAGAGCTGGGCTGGATGGTGGCCACCAGCACTTGGAAGATCAGGTCTCAGCCCAGCTTCGGGACAGGATGTGCGTGGTCCCCACGATCCCTGCTCAGGCTACGGTGGCGAGGAAGCCTGGTCTTCTTGGCTTCTTATGGCCAGGAGAGGCCCGGAGCTGTTACCGGCCAGGGTCCCGGGCCAAAGCGTGCAGGTGGGGTGGCTGCCATCTCCTAGCGGTGGTGAGCGCCTTGCAGCCAGGAGTGGTTGAAAATGTCCTCCAAGGACGGTCTATCTGAAGGCTGCAAGGACAAACACCACCTGATGAGACGCTGGCACTCTGGGGAGAGAAACGAGACACCGCCGGTCAGAGAAGGCTCCTGTCCACCTTCCCCCACCGTCCGCAGTGCCCGGGCCACGCTGGCTGTGCTCAGAGCTACCCCAAACCTCCCGGTCCAGGAGCTGTTTTGGAGAGCAGGCTGGCAGGACACGTGCCACCTCCCCCAGCTGACCCCGACACACCACCCTCCTTCGCAGCCCTAAGAGCGGGGATGCTCGTGCGCCTGGTGCCATCTCCCAAACCCGCTGCCCGCCACGACGCCGGGTACCCACCGAGGGAGATCGGCTGGAGGAAAAAGAGCTGGCCCATGATGATGTCGTCATCCTGCTCGAAGGGGACGTCCCCGCAGACCAAGTTATAGAGCAGGACGCCCAGGGACCAGACTGTTGCTGAACGGCCGTGGTAGCGGTGGTAGCAGATCCACTCCGGCGGGCTGTACAGGCGTGTTCCTGCGGGAGACAGGCGGAGCTCGTCAGGCGGATGCTGCCGGCTCCCAGACCCTCACCCGAGCGTCCTTGGGGACACGGGGGCTGCACCGGTGGCGGGGGGACGACGCACAGTGTGACCCACCGCCGCCGCGCCAGCACGGGACTCCTGTTTACAAACTTTGGGTAGTAAAAGCAGTCACCAGTGCTGGAAGAGGGCAGCATGGGCCCTGGGAAGGCCCGACTGTTACTTTTAAAAAAAAAAAAAAAAAGAGAGAGAAAAAAAACCCCTACAGGTGGGAATAAACCATGCCTTTCCCCCCTGCCTTAGCCCAAAATAAAAAAAATTTTTAAAAGCCAAGGCAAACAAGGGGAGCAGAGCAGCCCAAGCCCTCCCACGCCTGCAAACCAAACCGGCGGCCAGCATACGGAATCGCAACAGCCCCATGCCTCCCCTCTCTGCTACCCCCACGGGTGTTTGTTTTTGTCAGGCTGGCTCCCCCCTCCCCAGCCCCAGGCAGGGTGGGTGGCAGCGGTGGGAGCCGGCTCCCCTTTCACAGCGTCCGCCCCGCGCCAAAACCCAACTTGGCAGCCGGATGAGTAATTAATTCCCCCCCCCTCCAAAGGGGGAACCGGTGCCCGGCCAGGCCGGGCCGTGCAGTGCCGGGAGCAGCCCCCCGGGTGTGGGCTCACCGGCAAATCTGGTGTAGGCCGCGTCCTGGAGGAAAGTGCCACAGCCGAAGTCGATGAGCTTCAGCTCACCGGTGGCGAGGTCGATGATAATGTTTTCCCCCTTGATGTCCCGGTGCAGCACACCGCAGGCGTCGCAGTGCCGCACGGCCTCCAGCACCTGCCGGAACAGCCCCCGCGCCACCTCCTCCGACAAGGATCCCCTCTGGATGGTGAAACGGGAGAGATCCTGCGCGAGCTCCGGACGCTCCATCACCAGCACGAAGCTGTCCGGCAGCTCGAACCAGTCGAGGAGGTGGATGACGCCGCGGAAGCCGGAGGAGCCCACGGCGTTCAGCAGCACGATCTCCATCGGGACTCGAGCGCCGCTGGGCTGCGGGGGGCCGCGGGGCCGTCAGAGGGACGGGACGGGGCGGGGGGCCGGCAGCCCCCGCCCGGGATGCCCCAGTGCCCCCACCCGACCCCACCGGTGCCCGGGCATCCCCCTGCCAAGGGGGTGCTCCAGCGCCCCCCGCCCGGACCCCCCGGTACCGGGCAGCCCCTCCCCGGGATGCTCCGCATCCCCCCGCGACTCCCCGCCCGCTCCCCCCGCGGTGTTCCCGTTCCCACCCTCTCGGGCCTCCCCTTATCCCCCGCCCCGCGACGCCCCGGTTTCTCCCGGCAGCCCCGGTCGCTCACCAGCTCACCCCACGCTGCGACGCGTTCCCGGGACACGTGTTTGATGGCCACCTGCAAGCCACGGGGAGCGGCGGGATGAGCCTCCTCCTCCCGCTCCTCCTCCCCCCGCCCCGCCGCCGTCCCGCCGCTTACCGGGCTGCCGTCGGAGAGGCGGGTGCCCGAGTACACGGAGCCGAAGCCGCCGCTCCCCAGTAGCGGCCCCTGCCGGTACAGCTCCTCCAGCCGCCCCTTCTCCTTCCCTGCGGGCCAGACCGGGCCGTCACCGCTCCGCCCCGGCCGCCCGACGGCCCCCGCCCGACCGGCCCCGCCCGACCGGCCCGGCCCGCTCCGACCTGGCGCCGCTGCGGCCGCGCGTCGCTCCCCGCCGCTCCCGGAACGGAGACGGGCCGCCGAGGCGATCTCCGGCACCGCGGCCCCCTCGCCCCGTGCCGGGGCCGGGCTCGGCCGCTCCCGACCCGGGCCGGGCACCGGGGGCTCGGGGCCGGCGCCCGGGCTGCCGAGCGGCTGCGGGCGGGCGGGGGAGCCCGGGGAGAAGGAGGCGGGGACGGGGCGGGCGGGGACGGAGGCGGCGGCCTCGGCCCAGCGGCTCCCCGCCGGCCCCGGGGGGAGCGGGGGCCGGGCCGGGGCCGGGCCGGGCCGGGGGGCGGCGCCAACGCGCCGGGACATCCAGCGGCGCCACCGCCAACAGGGGCGGCGGGTCCCGGCGCGGCGGGAAGGGGAAGGGGCCGGAGGCGCGCGGGGGGGTTTGGGGGCGACAAACGCCGGGACGGCCGGACCGCTGCTGATGCAGCCCATGGCTCGTCCGCTGCGCCACTGCCCGGCCGCGGGCCCCTCGCCCAGGGAGCGCCGGCACGTTCCGCGGTGGCCACGGCAACATCGCCCAGGGAGCCCCGGCACGTTCCGCGGTGGCCACGGCAACATCGCCCAGGGAGCCCCGGCACGTTCCGCGGTGGCCACGGCAACATCGCCCAGGGAGCCCCGCACGTTCCGCGGTGGCCACGGCAACATCGCCCAGGGAGCCCCGCACGTTCCGCGGTGGCCACGGCAACATCGCCCAGGGAGCCCCGCACGTTCCGCGGTGGCCACGGCTCACAGGATGCAAACGGGGCGGGGGCGCAGGGATGGGCTGCGGGCAGGTCTTGCCCGGCCCGGCCCTGCCACCAGCACCGCCCGGCTGGCAGCCACGGAGCTCCTCTGCCTTCCGCATCTGCACCATCGGCACTCTTCTAGTACAAGTGGCAACTCCAGCTGGGGACTCTTGACTAACAACCCTTTAAAATTTTTTTTTCCCTCCTCTTTTTTCCCCTCGGAAGTCACTGAGCCGCTTCCCCAGGTTCCAGAGATGAGATAAATGGATGGGGTCTCTGATTACCGGAGAGGAGGGTGCTCAGAGCCGCCCCGGCACAGAGAAGACCGGCACGTGGGGGCCAGGAAGAGGCCAGGAAAAATCGATGTGACACGCAGAGAGCTCTGGGGCACGTGCGCACACACACGCTGCCTGGAGACACCCGCGGGGGACAAAGAGAAGGTGCGATGCCCACCCGGGGCGTGCGCGCACCCGCGCTGCAAGAGACACGCTGGAACGCAGAGCGCAAGGCGCAGTGTTCACACACACCCCGAGTGTGCACGCACGCACACACACACACTCGCTGCCGCGTGCAGAATGCACCCGCCCGCCCCCCCGCACGCACCCACCCCGCGTGCACCCGCCCCTGCACCCAGTTTTTGCCCACGTCAGGGAGGTCGGAGCTATTGGCAAACCAGCCACCGGTCGGAGGTCACGCCGGATCCCAACCCGCGTCTCTAAAGAGTCGCCCGTTCTTTTGAGGGCTGACTGCTCCTTAATGGAAAGCTGCTCAAGAAGATCAGTATTTTTAACAACTGCAGAGATGCTGAGCTAGCAAGGAGTTTGCCTTGTGTTTATGTCACAGTCTGTGGGATCAAGGGCAGGCGGCCTCCGCAGGACAAAAAGCCACCTGCCTTTTAACAGCCATCCTCGGTGTCCTAGCCAAGCCTCAAGCAGCCGGGCTTTTGACTATGTAGAACCAAATAAAATGCAAGTGAAGTAATAAGGGGTTCTTGGAATTGTGTAGCTAAGACCGGGTCATTTGAAGGACATTATCTACACCAGTATTCCTACGAATGCTCACGATTCAGACTGTAGAAGCGCACCACTGACCCCTTTTCAAAGGGCACAATTCAGTAAGTTTATATTGAGCACACACGCAGGTATGGAAATAGGTACTAAGTCCACAACATTAAAAGCACAATCAACATCGGGCTAATTGGGTTTCTCCCTCCCACAGACAGATGCTTTACTGCTCACAGTAATAAATACCATCTGCTCTTTGCTAACGGGCAGTGACCCACCAACCTGTTTCTAACTTGGAGAGTCTGGAATGTAAAAGGAAGATCTAAAGGAGCTGTAATACAATGGCATTTCCAATATCTTGCTCTTCCTGAGCTGAATATGATTTCAAATTAGGTGAAAGATTTTCTTTGCCAGATGCTGTATTTGCAAAGTTCAGTTCTAAGTCAACAAGAATCAGGATAGGTCAGGGCTGAATGCCCAGCAATAAAATTAATGCATCTTCCCCATGTACGTTAGTGATACTGGACTGGTGAAATTGTAGCAGAAAACTCAAATTTCTTTTCAGTAGAGGAAATGGTAAGAACAGCTAATTTGGACCCAGTATGTTACTGAACTGATTTCACAGGCATGCATATAGTATCTAGTTTTGTAGACAGCATTGTATTAAATCACAAATGGTTTATATTAATCTAATTAAAAACTCTGTTAGTCAACCTGACTTTGTCTTTTGCTATTAATTATACTTACAGCAGCATTTATATATCGATTTACATATACCGAGCCCTACGCAACATTAATTTTAGTCTCAGGTCATAACCAAAGCAAAGCATCACTTTCAATTGACTGACATGCAAACTCACACAGCTCTGTGGAAATTAAAACAGCAAGCAAAAGCACTCGGAAACACTTTGCAAAATGCTGGTTCTTCCCCCTCCCACCATACATTTCTATACTTTTTTTTTTTCTTTATTACTAAGGACAAATGCAAGAAAAGAGAATCTTTCTTCCTTAGACCTCACCACCTTCTACTTTTTCTACACTTAGAGAGCAAAACCAAATCTCTTTCTAGATTTTGTAACAAGGATTTGGCTGATCTCAAGGGTAATGCAACAAAATATTTTAAGAGGAGCAAAGCACTCCAGAACAACGCTGTCAAGGTGAAAACAGTTAATACTGAGTCAATGCAAAGACCCGGGCTGGTGCTCATTCTGCTCCCAAGGTGTGCAGACAGGACATCTGCTGATTCCTACTGAAATGTCAACTGCGTGGCAAGTGAAAACTCTACAAATTTAAGACAACAGACACTGTCCTCCACTTGTCTGTTCAATCCAACGCGGCAGCACAGAACACAAACTCAGACAATGCAAAATAAAACTGTTGGATATATTGCCACTGTTCTTCAGCTTCTCCTCAAAAGCCCCGCACTGCAGCACTCCGGTCCAAGAGCAGACTGCACACTAACTCTTTTTCTGAGCTGTTTACTCACTGCGAGGAGCTTAGGGAAGAAAAACTGACCAGCATTAACTCGGAATCTGGCACAGACGGGTTCCCATCACAAACACACCGGGCACATGAAGATCCTCTCCCCTCGCAGAACTGGACCTGCCCTGGCTCGCTCTGCAGCGTGAAACCAGAGGGGCTGGGGAGCCTCCTCCTCCGCAGGACACGGGGTGACTGCAGCAGCAGGAACCAGCACAGCAGGTTCTTGAACTTCGATTTCATTGAACACTGCTGATTGCAGAAACACGCTTCATGTATACACAGAATCACTCTGCAATTGGACATAAACGTAACAGATCTGCTGACTGTGAACAATCAGTCATGGTGTTAAAGGTGCACACAAGGAACGTGTTTTCCCCCCATTATCAGTACGTGTCAGTGTTTAGAATTTGCCAGGTTGATAGCCCATAGTACTCCCTAACTGCGATTCAGAACACCTACTCAGTCTCATCGCAAAACTAGAAATTGGAGAGTTTTAGAACATTTGAGTGTCAAAAGCATCTCAAAACCTGAGACTGCGTCGCTGGTGGCCTCCCTCTACAAGTGACATAACCGGGCTTCAGACAGTCACCGTGAGACTGAAAAAAGTACTTTCAGGGCAACCCCTCGGAGGAAGGGTAAGACACACTGTATGTGAGCCATGAGCTGGCAGCACGAGCTGGACGGCCCCAGTGGCTTTGAGTAACACAGGCTGCCAGATCTAACAGTATCTAGGCAGTGCTGGCACTGCACAACAGCAGCTGTGAACAAAACTGTGCCGGCGAGCTCCTCCCTGATAAAAGAGCCAATGCTCCTCTTCCTGCACTTGCACCTTCTTTGCTTATCCCTGCACTCCCGGCTAAGATCTGATTCTCACTTAAAAGAATATTACAGAAGTAATATTGAAATCTGCTCCAACACAAGATTAAGCAATGCCTCAGGTGTATTCAATAACTCCCTAGCTTATCTAATATTTATTCCCCTGCAATTATCCTGCTACAGCACATCTACTGCCTTCAAGAAGGATGAATGTGTTTGCAAAATATGTCTGAAAGAGATCAACCAAGGCAAAACCAGGGCAGGGAGTGTTTCCCGTTCAGGCTGTCAGGCCAGCGTGTCCCCAGCCCCAGCTGTTAAGGAAGCCGGGAGTTCTCTCCTGCAAGGGTTGCCGTGACACAGTCAGCCATACCAAAGTAACTCCCTTGCTGTCTAGGCAGACAGTCCAGCCTTTGAAACTCACTTTCCTGTTGGCATCTGACCCGGCTGGGCAGCCGGTGGCTGTCTAAAGAATTTCAAGCCCATCGCCCCACGCAGTGCTGCTGTCTGCCCTGAACCTGGGTCCCTCGGGGGAGGCTGCTGGAAATCCCCAGCTTAGCTGCCTCATTCATTAACCGCATCAGCTTTGGGATTTCACACAGATTTACGAAATTCATAAATTCCAGGTCTGGAGCTCGGTGTTCAATGCCCAGAACCTGCCTGGACAGAAGAAGCAACATCTAGTCCTCTTGGGAACCTCTGTCTCACAGCACTCCTCTACGTTCCTCTAGGAAATCACTGCCTGCAAGTTCCCTCACGGAGTTATAAATGCTGGAGCGTTTGGATTTCCAGCTCTCAAGCATTTATACCATGATGGGTCCCTTATATTTGTCTCTCTGCAAAAGCTGTAAGCACTGAAAAGAGCTAAAGAAAAACCACAACTGCTATGAAAAAAAAAAATTTAAAAAAAAAAAAAAAAGGGAAACAATAAGCAAAATTAGCTTTCAACAGACACTGGAGAAAAATGCAAGTGTAACTCTACGTGGAACATGATATTCTGTGGAAATCTCAAAGGCCTTTGAAGTTCTGGATTTAATAAACACCATATCTGACTTCGATCATTTAGATCACAGCAAAGTGGAGCAAACAATTAGTTCCACACATGTAAGTTCCTGGGAATGATTTCCCACTGCAAATTTATTTACAAAGCAATCCTATTCCCCTTAAAATGTAATATATCTGTAAATAACATGGCACCAAACTGAGCACAGAGCAGAGCACTTCCACCTGCAACACTGCAATCAGCGGGCAGCTACTGACCGGCGACATCTTCTCCAGTTCAAGTGCTGCACAGGGACACCGACAGCCTAGGAAATGCACTCTCACATTGAAGCACCAGCCACAAACTCACAATTAAAACCACGTTATCATCATTAGATTCAGATTAAAACCTGCCTCATGAAAAGCTTATTCAAAAGCCTGCACATAACTAAGTTTCATTTTAAACATCTAAATTTGGAGATATTTGCCTCCGAGGATAACTTTCCTCTTTGCCAGGTTTTTTCTTATGACATGTAACATCCTGTTTTATTTATAATCACAGCAGCCAACGGGTTTTTCTGAACGTGTTTTAACAGTATAATTTCCAGACTAAGGTTTGTCAAGTGCTTGTAGATGCAGCGTGTGGCTATTGCACGCTGTTTGGTTATTCTTAGGCTTGTCCATCCCACACTTAGAATAACAGAAAGCAGCTTTCTCATTAATCTTTAGCAAATGCAGAACAAAGGAACTCCAAGTGTGCCAGCAAACACAGATGCCCAAATCCTAGAGCAGCTTTCAGCTGCTCAGTTCCAGGTTCCCAGCTGTCAAGCCTGGTGAGCCTCAAACCTTACTATTCTCTGAGAAACACCAGAGAATATGTATCACATGCAAGTTTCTGATTTAGTGCATCCACACAGAAAAAGTACCATGAGAAGAGAAATGACAGGAAAAATGACTGTGAAAAGTAACAGTGATAAATTAAGAAAAGGATTGTTCTACGGAAATCCTATTTCCAAACCACGGAGGTATTGGGGAAGAAAAAGGAAAAATAAAAAAAGAACAGAAATATGCTATCTTGGATGTCAGTTTGTGGACTACACTGGGAAAGAGCACAACTCATTACTTATTTATTATCACCTAGAACCATAGAATGGTTTGGGTTGGAAGGGACCTTAAAGATCATCCAGCTCCAACCCCCCGTCCCGGGCAGGGACACTTCCCCCTCGCCCAGGTTGCCCAAAGCCCCGTCCAACCTGGCCTTGAGCCCTTCCAGGGAGGGGGCACCACAGCTGCTCCGGGCAACCTGTGCCAGGGCCTCACCCCCCTCACTGTAAAAAAAACGTACGCTCCTTCTGTCCAGCGCGAACATACTCCTTCAGTTCTAACCCGCTGCCCTCTGCTCTGGCACTACAGGCCCTGGTAAAAAGCCTCTCTCCATCTTGCTTAAAACCTCCCTTTACATATAGAAAGGCCGCTCTAAGGTCTCCCCGGAGCCTTCTCTCCTCCCGCTGAACCCCCCAACTCTCCCAGCCTGTCCTCACGGGGGGGCTCCAGCCCCCCAGCATCTCCGTGGCCTCCTCTGGCCCCGCTCGAGCAGGTCCGTGTCCTTCTGCTGTTGGTGCCCCGGAGCTGGACCCAGCCCTGCAGGGGGGTCTCCCAGAGGGGAACAGAGGGGGAGAATCCCCCCCTCGCCCTGCTGGCCATGCTTCTTGTGACGCAGCCCAGGAGACGATTGTCTTCCTGGGCTGGGAGTGCACGCTGCCAGCTCACGTCCAATTTTTGCCCACCAATATCCCAAAGTCCCTCTGCACAGAGCTGCTCTCCACCCACCCACCCATCCATCCCCCAGTCTGTACTGATACCACCTCAGCCCAGGTGCAGGACCGTGCACTTGGCATAATGCCTGGTGCACGTGGGAGACTATAGAATTGTTTGATAAACTGAGACAGAACTTTTATGAAGACCTCCAAAAAAAAAAAAAAGCGCAAAGTAGAGATTTTGTAAAGAAACCCCTAATACGGAAAGTTTTGTCTTTTTGAAGTTAAACTTTGGCGGGGGGGGGGGGGGAATATTTAAGGCAGCCGTAATTAAAATTCATTCAAATTAAGAATTTGTCTCAGATGACATGAATACCACATTAATATCTGTAATATATTCACATTTACTCTTGAGCTCAGGAAAGGAACAAAATACCCTCAAAGCAAAAACCCACAACATGCAAGTGTGGCTCAATTTACTTCCCTTGATAAACGGTACTGTGGGCTAGCAAAGTATAATACCCCCCTGCAAAAGCACAGATTAAATCTACCTTTCGTTATTCTGACTTTAAAAAGAATGAAAACTTGTATGAAATACTGCACCATGGAAACTGGTTCAAACATTTAAATTCAAACAGAAAACTCGTTTTAGCAAAGCAGGGAAAAAAAAATCACTCTTAAGAGTGTGATTGAAATTTAGCATTTTGCTCTACAGCTCAATTTTTCTTTTAAAACCCCCCAAACACCAGCAATGTTACACTCTATTCCCAGTGTATGTGCGGCCTGAACAGAATCCTCCAGGAAGCCCTCAGCGATGGGAAGAGCTGCTCGGGGCCGCGACTGAGCCTACAGGAGCCAGTTAACCCCGGAGCCCTGATGCAGCTTGAGCACAGTCTGTCTTCATGCACAAACCCCATGGATGCTGCTGAAACCTCCAACTGTGAGCTGCTGCCTTGTGGCACTGAAGTGACACCTGACAAGTCGGACACCACAGACGCCCGATAACCAGCTTTGCACTGACTTTCATTCTTGGGAATGTTGGTGGCATCTTTTAGAAAAGGTTTTTCCCTGTGAGTTTTACCAGACAGCTTCAGGTTTTCTTACCTGTGCCTTCTGTTCTGAGCTAAGCCACATCTGAACTCATTTTTACTTGGCATCTTAAATAGTGTCATACTTAGTCCCACCACGCCTGCACTCTGAGAGAACTCAGTGCTTTCTACAGTGCAAGGAGAATAGAAACGATTTTGAAGTAGGTTTTTTTCCCCTGTAAAGTATCAGTGAGGTCACAGCCCCCAAAACCCACCTTCAGAAGCTTCTGACATTTTTAATAGTTTTCATTTAACTCAAGAAAAGGAAAGAAAACACAAAGCTGCTGGAAAGGATGAATACAACTACACGGCGGTTATGTTTTTCTACACCGTTTAAAAGAAGAGCTACACTGTAGAGCAATGTGAATATTACCTAAAGAAGAAAACCAGGTTTTTCAACAGCAAAAAGACCAACCATCGTCAGGGAAGAGAACAACTGAAATCCGCATCTGGGGAAAGATGCTCAGAAGACTGAAGACTTAGTATTAGGTTTCAGCGAAACAGTAAATCAGTCTGGAAAGTTCTGGCAGCTACAATTCTGCAGAATTTGAGGGAAAAGTGGTGCAAAATCAGTAAAGAATGTGGTTTCACATAAAACAGGGACTCCTACTGCCAGTGTTACTGAAGAGAAGAACGCTTATCACGTTGGTCGGCAGAACAAGATGGTCGGCAGAACAAATTTCCACCTGCTGTATTAAGGCAAAGCAATAATTCCAAGCACTTTGAGGACTTCAGGTAAAGCCCTTTGTACAAAAGAAAAATTCTATTCATGTTTCAAGAGCGTATTTTTTTGAGAAATTGAGATAAAAGGCAGACATGAACATCACCATGATTGCATACTATGAAATGCCCGTTGAAATCTATCAAACATACTTGTATTGAGGAAACCATTAAGGCTTGCAGCCCATGTCAAAAATAAAATCAAACGGAAGGAAAACACCCTTATTGTTGTCATGTGAAAAATCACCACTCAGAAATGCCATGGGCAAAATTCTGATTATGTT
Organism: Athene noctua; assembly: GCF_965140245.1. Classification (NCBI taxonomy): domain Eukaryota; kingdom Metazoa; phylum Chordata; class Aves; order Strigiformes; family Strigidae; genus Athene; species Athene noctua. Next base: position 324,592 of record NC_134068.1, on the reverse strand, counting down.
AATTGAGGAGGGGGGGAAAAGGGCAAGAAAAAAAGAAAAATCAAACCATGAAGCTGTAAGACTTTGTTGGATTTTTTCCTAAATGACTGTTCTCCCTTTCCTGCAATAACATAAAGATGCTACTATGCATAATATGACCCTGCATATCAATCTATTAGTTTATTAAACTGCCGTATCTGATATAGGATGTTCTGCAGCAAGCCACAGTTCAGTGGTGGTGTTAAGTAACATACAGGGAAGTATGACGTAAGATAGACCACAAATATACGATATCCCCAACTTCAAAAAGTGAAAAGAAAATATTAAAATAGAAATCTGCCTCTTAAAATGCTTCTGAAGCTCGACTCTGATCCACAGCCAGTACTGTCAGAGTGGTACAAATCATGAGGAAAAGGTCAGCAGGCAACAATTCAGCAAAGACTGTTGGCAGTAAGGCTCACTCTGGCAGAAACTGCTGCAGGAATCTATCGCCCAGGATGTAACTGATCTAAGAAAAGTGAACAAACACCCCATCTGATTTGGCATGCTAGATGGGGTCCATGTTTCCGTTCAGTCAAGCGGGTTAAGCCTGTCCTTAAGTCCCAGCTCTGGTCTCCACCCAGCTCGGTGCTGGGCCAAGAGCACAGCACGCAGCATCGCTGCTCTCTAGGCCAAATTCTTGGGTTCTTGAGACACCGACACAGCGCGAGAGGGCAGAGCACAGCGCTGTGCCCCAACAGGCCGGCTGCCCTCCACAGCCCAGGGCAAGAGAACTGCGGCGCTTCCACCGGCACCCCCCTGTCTCACAGGGGAGACGCAGCAGCGCCTGTCTGCACCTGCCAGGGCCCGCAACGGGACGACCAACAGCTCACCTGGAATTTCAGTCAGGCCACATATTTCACCTCTCTGACAGCTAGAGCACTCCGCTAAGCCATCTGGGGGGAAAAAATAATCTTATTGCATTGTAGCTTTCCCTAATTTTCACTCCACTTCTTGGGTTGAAACCAGCAAATGGACGAACCTGAATTACCCTTTAACGAGTAATACTGCAAGTGCTGCAGAGAGCCAGGAAAGCCCTACCATAAACAGACTGTGATACAGCCTTCCAGTGTGCTATAAAATGTGCAGTTACATATTTTAATTACGTTTATTACATAAGAGGAGAGAATTAACGTTAATTGAACCTTAAATGACCCAATTGGACTCATGCCACTTGTTTTACTGCGCAGACCCCTAAGATGCAGAAGCTGGCATAACAACCTGACCTCAGAACCGCCAGTCACGTCCCCTTTTTTAATCCACTGCTTTATGCCATCTTTTTACTATTTGCAGTTTGAACCTGGTTTTATCATCTCCAAAATTGCTGTTTCAGCTTATGGCTAGCACAGAAGTAGCTTTAAAGACACGGGGCAGTGCGGCCTGTGCCCTGGTGCTCACACACTGTGAAGGTTGCTGCTCTCCCAGCAGCTGCAGCCTCCACAGTCAAACGCTCCCTCGGTACCATCTCGGCACGTCTGACCTTTCTGCTGGGAGAGCCCGTCACGCTGCATAACATGTTCAACATCATCCCATCCTCGTCCTGAAAAGGCATTAAGTAATTCGAGGTGTGGTGATACTCACATGCTTTGGACCCCACTTCTGTCAGAAGATGAATTACATTCAATTTGGGGATACAGCAGAATGCTTGGAAATTCCAGCACCTGAGTAAGTTCATCTCCACGGGTGTCAGACACAGAGCAGTCATTTCTGGAACAGTCACCCTTGAGCAGGCATCCCCATGAGAACTCCATCTCACCAAAGCAGCATTAGCAGTGCTGTACTGAATGATCCACGCACTGGGGCGTGGACAAAGGCTTACAGCCTGAAACGGGATAATCAAATGATGGAAGTGAAGATATTTCCATAAGGTAGTGCACTACTCTACTGCTACTGCGTTATGTACATCATTTTTTGCAGAAAAAATATAAGTATGTAATATATATTAAAATACATCGAAAATATTACGTATTACGTAAAATATGATTTTAAAGTATAAATATCTATACACCCAGTAACTATTTATCTGCTTGTATGGATAAGCAGAGTATATAGCACGTGAAGTAAACGTTACACCCTTTAAAAGGTGAAAAAAAGTCTCCACCGATCCAAGCAGCACCATTTACAGAATGAAGCGCTATTTGGGGGTTTTCTACCCAAGGGTATCACAGTCTAACCTTCAGTTACTGCATGTATATTGTTCCCTCTTTGCAAGAGAATTCACTGGCTTTCAAAGTACACGTTTGCTAAGACCACGGATCAAATGGTCCTAAACTGCTTCAGATTTTTTTTTTCTTTAATCACATCTATCTTCCTTTTCTCCTCTTAAGCAAGCCCACCTTTCATGACTAACAACTTAGGGACAACATAAACACTTACCAAGGTCGCTTTGTTATACTCCTTCTAACATTTCACAGTACCTTGTTTTCCCTAAATAGGGTTATCTATCGCCCGGGACTTACCCGCATTGCATCCTGCAGAGCAAAAGCACTTCCTAAGGTAATGAACACAGACCATGTTGTCAAACCATGATTAAAAACCCCTATTTCCCTCTAAAAAAAAAAAAAAAAAAAAAAAATCAAACTTCAGTCCGTTCTAAACCCTGTGGTATATTCTGCTGATTCCCACGACTCCTGAGCTATGAGCTGCATCAGCCCGTCGGTGTCTTTGCACAGTGACTCCGACAGCCCGCGAAGGGCACCGCAGAGATTGCCACGAACTGCGGGGAGCTCTGAGCCCAGGCTGCAGCGCCCGGCGCAGCACTGACACACAGAAATCCTAAGGGACCTCTATGCATCTACAGCCTGCAGCCATCCTGCTCCTTTTTTACTGAAAAGTATCCAAACGTAGATCTATAAACCCAATTTCTAACGAAACTGAGAGATCTCCAATACATGCTCTAAACATCAGTGTCTTTCCAGAGTCAACCTTCCAGTTCTTTACATTTCTCGGGGCAGCAAAGTAAACAATGATTAACACAAACTATTTTGTGAACAAAGATTTCTTCTCACCCGATGTAAACATCAGGAAGACAAACCCAGTAACCAGAAAAGTGACCACTCACAGATTAATATTAACGTCTGAATTTACATTAATGTTTCACATTAATCTGGTTTTGTTTAGACAGAGGAAACTAATACATTTGAAAGTATATTTTCACAAGTAGTTTTCAGTGGAAAACTTGATAAAAATTAAAAAGTATCGGAGGCCTGACTTTAGCAGGTCCCAGGCTTGACCAACAGCCTTTCACAGCCTGGGCTGAGGACAGGATTGTCACATTCTGTATTGCCAGGACAACTTTCATACCGACACCTTATTACTGGCCCAGGTTTTGAATAGAAAGATACACCTATATGAACTAAATCTGCCTTTCTGTATGAAAAGAGTGAATCTCCAAGAGCCCAAAGAAATCCAAACCCCACATAAGCCAATGTATTAGCTGAAATCTGAACAGAAGACAAAATGAATTGGCATCACATCAACAGTTTCCAGACTGGACAGAACAATTTCTGCAGGCTTGTATGAAAGACTACTAATGCTCACTGAGTGCACAGGCTAAGGAATTACACACCTTCTGAACAATCCTGCCCTGCCCTGCCAGGAGCTTTATGATGCCGAGCTACAGGAGACCAACTGACGCGACCGGAGGTTTAACAAACTCATGCTGTGCCACAGAGGAGAATCTAGATTTTTAAGATGAAAGTTAAAGGCCTGATTCTCATTGCCGTCAGAACGCCAGCTGAAACTCTGAGGTCAATTGTACCGTCATTGCATAGAGAGAAACCAGCTCCCTCACGGCCCAAGCAGTGATGAGATTTCCATGGGGAGAGATGCTCTTCCCGGGGCTCCTCCTCCCAAGAGTCTTTTCCCTTTATCTTTGTATTACAAAACACCCAACTGCCTTGGGAACCCCTTGCACAGTCTATTAGTAAAGCCACACATATACAGAAAATTTGCTCGCGCCAAAAAATATATGGACAATTAGCTGGCACAGCCCCGGTGCCACTGAGAAGCAGCGGGAAAACGGATCCTTCGCTCAACCTCGCTCTTGCCCAAAGTGCAATTTCCACGCGGCCCTGGCGCCCAGAAGCCCCCATTTTACTCGCACGGTTTAACTCTCCTCCGCGCTCTCGATCCGCCCCTCGCGCAGTTTCTCTCTCCCACGAACACGCGCAGGCCCTCCGCAGATCCCCCCCGCGTGTTCCCGGCCGCCCGCCCCGGGTCCCCGCGCAGAGCCCGCGGGAATCCCCCGCCCGGAGGAACCGGCGTCCCGGCCCCGAGCGGCCGCCCCCGGCCCCGCCGGCCCCTCCGGCAGCGCCGCCCCGCCGGCCCCGCGCCTCGCTCCGCGCCCCCCCGCGCACGGCCCGGCCGCCCCCCCGAGCGCAGCCCGACCGCGGGAGCGGAGCCGCGGGGCGATCCGCGCCGTCCCCGTCTGCCGCCGGCTCGGGCGGGGCGGCCGCCGCTCCCCCGCCGCGGGGCCGCGCGGGACCGCGCCTGCGCGGGGGGGCCGCGCCCCGTGCCCGCGGGTGCGCCTGCGCGGGAGCGTCCCGCGCGCCCGCGGCCGTCTCCGCGCGGGGCTCCGCGCCCGCCCGGCCCCGGTGCCCGGCGCCTCCGCCCCTGCGCGACGGGGCCGCTGCGCCCGCGGCGGGGGGGGCGGCCGCGTCTCCCGGGGCCGGTCGCGCGGGGCCGCGGCCGCGTCTCGGCTCCGGGCGGGGCCGGCGCTCCGCGGGCGGGGCCGCGTCCGCGCACGGTCCCCGCGCCGCCGCCGCCGGGCGCTCTCCGGGGCTGGAGCGGCGCCGCCCGCGCTGCCCTCATCACCGGATGGCGATGAGGGTCCGGCTCTCGGCGCGCAGAGCCCGGAGGCGACGCCGATCCGGGATTTCCGCCGACGGGCAGTTCGGCGCCGCGCTCTGACCCGGAGAGGAAAGCAAAGACGCTTCGCTCAGCTGAAGCCGCTGAAACGGCCTTTGTGGGGGGACCTGGAGTGCGAACACCAACACAGAACTCGGGGCGTTCCGCTCTGTCGCCCGGTGAAACTCCTTCTCGGTCCTCACCGCTCACGCAGAATTTCTCTCGCGACAGAGCTGCTGCGGTATCGCGTCTGTAAATCCCCGCTGCAGCCCATCCCCGGTCACTGAGCCGTCCCTGCCCCCGCATCCCTCGTGCTGCCCGTCTCCGTCCCTTCCCCGCCGAGAGGGCAGGGTGAGGGTCCTCGCCGGCACACCACCCCACAGCCTCTGGTCCCCGGCCCTGGGGCTCTCGTCTGGGAGTCCCAGCTTTGCCCCCTTCCCCCTTCAGACCCAGCTGAAAGCTCTCGCTGAGCCCCAAGATCCTTTTCCCCTCCGGGACGGGCGCACCCCACCTGATGCCAAAAGCTCCGGCGTCCTGTACCCTGACCCGTGACTGAACAACCCAAACCCCGCCAGTAACACCAGTCTCGGAGCCACCAGCTCATCTGTTGACTCCTCCCGTGATCTTCCTCACCCATCCCCGCAACTGCAGGGACGGAGGAGAGACACTCTTTGTGCTCCCGACCCCTTAACCAGTTCCCCAAGGCCCTGAAATCTCTCTTGGTTCATCTTGGACTACTCCTGCTAATATTAGCAGTACCCACCTGAAAAACCACGAGCGGTTGCTAGTCCTGGGGTCTCCCTAGCGGGGGAGTTAACCCCCTAACTGCAGTAACCTGCACGAGGGGAAACGTGCCCCTTCCTTGGGGCAGACACAGCCCTGCGTGCGCAGCGCAGCAGGTGCGCCATGAGGTCGGGCAGGGACGGGGCTTCAGAATTCAGCACATAAAAAAAATCCCCAGTGAAAACAAAAACCCAAACCAACGCCCCCAAAGCCGAAGCACCGCAGAGCTGGGCAGTGGGGTTTGACAGTTTGCAGGGTAAAAGCTCGAGCGAGGCGTTACCGCCGCTGACTGACAGCGACCGACTCCTTGTAATCCCGAGACCAACTTCCTCTCGCTCCGCGTTCGCCGCAGCCGAGCTGGAGGTGGCACAGCCCGCCGGCGGCTTCCTTCACCCCCGGCACCCAACACCCGCTCCGCGCCAACAGAGCCCGAGCAACGGGATCTGCCCGACTGAAATTTAATTTGGCTGACAACACCCGGCCCGTCGCAAGGTCGCTTCGAGGGTTGTTTCCTCGCCGTGCCCACACACGCTCCGCACCGGCCTGCGGCTGAATGGAAACGCAAAGGGCTGCGCAGCCCCTGCGATCCCTCCAGACTGCCAGGAGCAGTCGGCCCTGGAAACAGCCCGCAGAGTCCAGCCTTCCCCGTGGTGCTGGCGGCTGCCTGGTCCTGGCTGACGCGGCCCAGCGAGCCTTTGGGCGAGGCCTTCGGAGTTAGTCTCAGCTGGAGACAAACGGGCGGTCCCCGCAGCAGCCCCGCCACGGCACGGCCACCGGTACCCGGCACGCGGCATCCTTCATCCCGCCCCGCAGTAAGGGGATGTCTCCATCACATCAAGTAGTTTATTTTTATTTAAAACCACATTAAAAATGTAGAAGATTTCCGAATTCTCCTGTACAACATGAACTATTAAGAAAAAACCCGCAGGCTAAAACATATAAAGACTTGACAGTGCTGACAGCCCGGAGCAGCGCCCCCCTGCCCAGCCCCAAACAAGACACCCGCGGGGAAAAACAAAACACCTGGCAAGGGAACAACAGCAACCAGAACTATGTACAGAGACAGCTGGGGAGCAGGCAGCCGCTCCGCACCCCCCAGACAGAAACACTGCGCGTGGGGATGGACACGGGGCAGACACGGAGGGAAGGCCCGAAGAGAAAACCGGGGGATCAGCAGCTGTGGGAACAAGGGTGGGTTGGAAACCCACGAGAATTAGAAACAAATAAAAAAGTTATTATTCTGGCAGCTAGAACTCTCTCTTTAATTTACAAATCCATGAAAATAAATAAAAACAAAAACTGGGAAAAAGAAAAAAAGGTAAAACGTCTGTAAGAGTCGGTCAGAAGATCAGCACTGTCTCAACATTGTCATCAGGGACATGGACAGTGAGGTACCTGACAACGGCCTGCTTGGCCTTGCGACCCCTGGAGTGGGGTGTGGTGCCACGGCTCCTGAATGCAGAATGGTGTGGCACAGCGAGTGCCGGGCTGTTCCCCCGAGCGCTGACCCGGGTGACACGGGCAGTGCCGGGCTGTTCCCCTGAGCGCTGACCCGGGTGACACGGGCAGTGCCGGGCTGTTCCCCCGAGCGCTGACCCGGGTGACACGGGCAGTGCCGGGCTGTTCCCCCGGGCGCTGACCCGGGTGACACGGGCAGTGCCGGGCTGTTCCCCCGAGCGCTGACCCGGGTGACACGGGCAGTGCCGGGCTGTTCCCCCGAGCGCTGACCCGGGTGACACGCGCAGTGCCGGGCTGTTCCCCCGAGCGCTGACCCGGGTGACACGCGCAGTGCCGGGCTGTTCTGCAGTGCCTGAGCCGTGCAGTACAAAGAGTGCTGGGCTATTGTTCGGTGCCTGGGCCCAGCCAGAGCTGTTAGAGATAACCGCAGAGCCGCTGTCCAAAAAGACGGGTCGCGACTGTTGCCATAACATCGATGAAGAAATCGTGAACCTGAGACGAACTTTGCTTCATTATAATACCAGAACACCCCTCCTGGTGGAAGGCTGCCCGCCTCCAAGACTGACCACGCCTCGGACACCCCTCCCTGCGCATGTGCGATGGCCTCGCTCGAGAAGGGCGGAGACCCCCGAGGCGGAGGTGGAGCAAGGTGTGTTACTGAGCATAAAAGGATGGCTTCTGGACAACGAAAATGGGAAGCTTCCCCACCAAGGACCACGGCGATCGACGACGCAGCACCAGCTGGACCCGGGACCGTTAGGACGTCGTGAGATCAGTGGGGGTAGCTATAACCTCTCTCTCCCCTCTCTCTAAAACTTTACCTTTTTCCTACCTTTTACCCGTCTCTAACTATTGCATGCCACTTCACGGGCAACACAATAAAGTTTCACTGTTTGATTACTGCTATCCCCTTTGGTGTTGGTGTCCTGGTTCAGCTAGGATAGGGTTAAGTTTCCCCGGCAGAGAGGGGGAAGGGATCTCCAGCCGGGTTACTCACACCATGCTGAGTCAGGTCCGGCGCGGCAGCACGGGAAGCTTTTGCCTTTGTGGCTTTGGTGGCGGGGAGCAGCGCGAGCGGGCTGTCGGTACCCACTGCGGTATTTCTCTGTATATCTTCTGTCCTGTTTACTCTCATTACTGTTTATTGTTGTTATCATTGCTACTGTTGTTGTTCAGATTGTTTTATTACACTGTTGTATTAAATTTCTTCTTATTTTAACCCCGAGTTTGTGCCCTACTTGTGCCCGAGGGTGGGGGAGGGACAATGGCAACGTGGTCTCCGGTCCCGGCAGGGCTTAAAACTATCACAGGCGGTCACCTTAATTTTGCACTTTCGAGATCGTAGCAAACGAACCATCACGGGTCCAACGAGTGGACCGTGACAAACATCATCACTATTAACCACTGTAGATCAAACTTCACTCCTGTCTAACTCTGAAGACATTTACAGCTCTGTTCATTTGCATTGGTTGTGCATTCGTGAAGGCACTGGGAAGCAAAGAAACCCAGAAAATCCAGGTGAGGTGGAGGCACGGGAGGTGAGGGATCGCCTGCTTGGCTCCCAGCTGTCCTCTGACCTGTTTTATTTTTGAAAGGGGACAAGGAAGTCTATACCCAGGCGAGTCTGGGAAAAGCAGCAGTGTAGGAAAATTCAAGTATTTCCTCCCGCACAGTCCAGATCTCAGCTGAAGGCACTTGGCACGGTGACAGGGGAGGAGGCAGCCATTCGGCCACAGTACCTGCGCTCCCCCCAAGTCTTTCCCCCGTTGAAGCTTCTCTTTGCAGTAAGGTCTCTGATCCTCTCGCCATCCCGAATTCAGGTGCTCAGGAAGATGTTTGGGAGCCACCAAAAACAGACGGTTTGCAATAAGGTCTCCTCTCTCCACCGATGACAGAACCAAAACCAAAACAAACAAAAAAAATTACTGGCAAGACCAGCAAATGAGACAGGGTCATTCAGATGGAGCCCAGGAGAGCTGGGCTGGATGGTGGCCACCAGCACTTGGAAGATCAGGTCTCAGCCCAGCTTCGGGACAGGATGTGCGTGGTCCCCACGATCCCTGCTCAGGCTACGGTGGCGAGGAAGCCTGGTCTTCTTGGCTCCTTATGGCCAGGAGAGGCCCGGAGCTGTTACCGGCCAGGGTCCCGGGCCAAAGCGTGCAGGTGGGGTGGCTGCCATCTCCTAGCGGTGGTGAGCGCCTTGCAGCCAGGAGTGGTTGAAAATGTCCTCCAAGGACGGTCTATCTGAAGGCTGCAAGGACAAACACCACCTGATGAGATGCTGGCACTCTGGGGAGAGAAACGAGACACCGCCGGTCAGAGAAGGCTCCTGTCCACCTTCCCCCACCGTCCGCAGTGCCCGGGCCATGCTGGCTGTGCTCAGAGCTACCCCAAACCTCCCGGTCCAGGAGCTGTTTTGGAGAGCAGGCTGGCAGGACACGTGCCACCTCCCCCAGCTGACCCCGACACACCACCCTCCTTCGCAGCCCTAAGAGCGGGGATGCTCGTGCGCCTGGTGCCATCTCCCAAACCCGCTGCCCGCCACGACGCCGGGTACCCACCGAGGGAGATCGGCTGGAGGAAAAAGAGCTGGCCCATGATGATGTCGTCATCCTGCTCGAAGGGGACGTCCCCGCAGACCAAGTTATAGAGCAGGACGCCCAGGGACCAGACTGTTGCTGAACGGCCGTGGTAGCGGTGGTAGCAGATCCACTCCGGCGGGCTGTACAGGCGTGTTCCTGCGGGAGACAGGCGGAGCTCGTCAGGCGGATGCTGCCGGCTGCCGGACCCTCACCCGAGCGTCCTTGGGGACACGGGGGCTGCACCGGTGGCGGGGGGACGACGCACAGTGTGACCCACCGCCCCCGCGCCAGCACGGGACTCCTGTTTACAAACTTTGGGTGGTAAAAAACAGTCACCGGTGCTGGAAGAGGGCAGCATGGGCCTGGGGAAGGCCCGACTGTTACATTTAAAAAAAAAAAAAAAAAAGAGAGAAAAAAAACCCCCTACAGGTGGGAATAAACCATGCCTTTCCCCCCTGCCTTAGCCCAAAATAAAAAAAATTTTTAAAAGCCAAGGCAAACAAGGGGAGCAGAGCAGCCCAAGCCCTCCCACGCCTGCAAACCAAACCGGCGGCCAGCATACGGAATCGCAACAGCCCCATGCCTCCCCTCTCTGCTACCCCCACGGGTGTTTGTTTTTGTCAGGCTGGCTCCCCCCTCCCCAGCCCCGGGCAGGGTGGGTGGCAGCGGTGGGAGCCGGCTCCCCTTTCACAGCGTCCGCCCCGCGCCAAAACCCAACTTGGCAGCCGGATGAGTAATTAATTCCCCCCCCCTCCAAAGGGGGAACCGGTGCCCGGCCAGGCCGGGCCGTGCAGTGCCGGGAGCAGCCCCCCGGGTGTGGGCTCACCGGCAAATCTGGTGTAGGCCGCGTCCTGGAGGAAAGTGCCACAGCCGAAGTCGATGAGCTTCAGCTCACCGGTGGCGAGGTCGATGATAATGTTTTCCCCCTTGATGTCCCGGTGCAGCACACCGCAGGCGTCGCAGTGCCGCACGGCCTCCAGCACCTGCCGGAACAGCCCCCGCGCCACCTCCTCCGACAAGGATCCCCTCTGGATGGTGAAACGGGAGAGATCCTGCGCGAGCTCCGGACGCTCCATCACCAGCACGAAGCTGTCCGGCAGCTCGAACCAGTCGAGGAGGTGGATGACGCCGCGGAAGCCGGAGGAGCCCACGGCGTTCAGCAGCACGATCTCCATCGGGACTCGAGCGCCGCTGGGCTGCGGGGGGCCGCGGGGCCGTCAGAGGGACGGGACGGGACAGGGCGGGGGGCCGGCAGCCCCCGCCCGGGATGCCCCAGTGCCCCCACCCGACCCCACCGGTGCCCGGGCATCCCCCTGCCAAGGGGGTGCTCCAGCGCCCCCCGCCCGGACCCCCCGGTACCGGGCAGCCCCTCCCCGGGATGCTCCGCGTCCCCCCGCGACTCCCCGCCCGCTCCCCCCGCGGTGTTCCCGTTCCCACCCTCTCGGGCCTCCCCTTATCCCCCGCCCCGCGACGCCCCGGTTTCTCCCGGCAGCCCCGGTCGCTCACCAGCTCACCCCACGCTGCGACGCGTTCCCGGGACACGTGTTTGATGGCCACCTGCAAGCCACGGGGAGCGGCGGGATGAGCCTCCTCCTCCCGCTCCTCCTCCCCCCGCCCCGCCGCCGTCCCGCCGCTTACCGGGCTGCCGTCGGAGAGGCGGGTGCCCGAGTACACGGAGCCGAAGCCGCCGCTCCCCAGTAGCGGCCCCTGCCGGTACAGCTCCTCCAGCCGCCCCTTCTCCTTCCCTGCGGGCCAGACCGGGCCGTCACCGCTCCGCCCCGGCCGCCCGACGGCCCCCGCCCGACCGGCCCGGCCCGACCGGCCCGGCCCGCTCCGACCTGGCGCCGCTGCGGCCGCGCGTCGCTCCCCGCCGCTCCCGGAACGGAGACGGGCCGCCGAGGCGATCTCCGGCACCGCGGCCCCCTCGCCCCGTGCCGGGGCCGGGCTCGGCCGCTCCCGACCCGGGCCGGGCACCGGGGGCTCGGGGCCGGCGCCCGGGCTGCCGAGCGGCTGCGGGCGGGCGGGGGAGCCCGGGGAGAAGGAGGCGGGGACGGGGCGGGCGGGGACGGAGGCGGCGGCCTCGGCCCAGCGGCTCCCCGCCGGCCCCGGGGGGAGCGGGGGCCGGGCCGGGGCCGGGCCGGGCCGGGGGGCGGCGCCAACGCGCCGGGACATCCAGCGGCGCCACCGCCAACAGGGGCGGCGGGTCCCGGCGCGGCGGGAAGGGGAAGGGGCCGGAGGCGCGCGGGGGGGTTTGGGGGCGACAAACGCCGGGACGGCCGGACCGCTGCTGATGCAGCCCATGGCTCGTCCGCTGCGCCACTGCCCGGCCGCGGGCCCCTCGCCCAGGGAGCGCCGGCACGTTCCGCGGTGGCCACGGCAACATCGCCCAGGGAGCCCCGGCACGTTCCGCGGTGGCCACGGCAACATCGCCCAGGGAGCCCCGGCACGTTCCGCGGTGGCCACGGCAACATCGCCCAGGGAGCCCCGGCACGTTCCGCGGTGGCCACGGCAACATCGCCCAGGGAGCCCCGCACGTTCCGCGGTGGCCACGGCAACATCGCCCAGGGAGCCCCGGCACGTTCCGCGGTGGCCACGGCAACATCGCCCAGGGAGCCCCGGCACGTTCCGCGGTGGCCACGGCAACATCGCCCAGGGAGCCCCGCACGTTCCGCGGTGGCCACGGCAACATCGCCCAGGGAGCCCCGGCACGTTCCGCGGTGGCCACGGCAACATCGCCCAGGGAGCCCCGGCACGTTCCGCGGTGGCCACGGCTCACAGGATGCAAACGGGGCGGGGGCGCAGGGATGGGCTGCGGGCAGGTCTTGCCCGGCCCGGCCCTGCCACCAGCACCGCCCGGCTGGCAGCCACGGAGCTCCTCTGCCTTCCGCATCTGCACCATCGGCACTCTTCTAGTACAAGTGGCAACTCCAGCTGGGGACTCTTGACTAACAACCCTTTAAAATTTTTTTTTCCCTCCTCTTTTTTCCCCTCGGAAGTCACCGAGCTGCTTCCCCAGGTTCCAGAGATGAGATAAATGGATGGGGTCTCTGATTACCGGAGAGGAGGGTGCTCAGAGCCGCCCCGGCACAGAGAAGACCGGCACGTGGGGGCCAGGAACAGGCCAGGAAAAATCGATGTGACAAACAGAGACACGCTGGAACACAGAGCGCAAGGCGCAGTGTTCACACACACCCCGAGTGTGCACGCACGCACACACACACACACGCTGCCGCGTGCAGAATGCACCCGCCCGCCCCCCCGCACGCACCCACCCCGCGTGCACCCGCCCCTGCACCCAGTTTTTGCCCACGTCAGGGAGGTCGGAGCTATTGGCAAACCAGCCACCGGTCGGAGGTCACGCCGGATCCCAACCCGCGTCTCTAAAGAGTCGCCCGTTCTTTTGAGGGCTGACTGCTCCTTAATGGAAAGCTGCTCAAGAAGATCAGTATTTTTAACAACTGCAGAGATGCTGAGCTAGCAAGGAGTTTGCCTTGTGTTTATGTCACAGTCTGTGGGATCAAGGGCAGGCGGCCTCCGCAGGACAAAAAGCCACCTGCCTTTTAACAGCCATCCTCGGTGTCCTAGCCAAGCCTCAAGCAGCCGGGCTTTTGACTATGTAGAACCAAATAAAATGCAAGTGAAGTAATAAGGGGTTCTTGGAATTGTGTAGCTAAGACCGGGTCATTTGAAGGACATTATCTACACCAGTATTCCTACGAATGCTCACGATTCAGACTGTAGAAGCGCACCACTGACCCCTTTTCAAAGGGCACAATTCAGTAAGTTTATATTGAGCACACACGCAGGTATGGAAATAGGTACTAAGTCCACAACATTAAAAGCACAATCAACATCGGGCTAATTGGGTTTCTCCCTCCCACAGACAGATGCTTTACTGCTCACAGTAATAAATACCATCTGCTCTTTGCTAACGGGCAGTGACCCACCAACCTGTTTCTAACTTGGAGAGTCTGGAATGTAAAAGGAAGATCTAAAGGAGCTGTAATACAATGGCATTTCCAATATCTTGCTCTTACTGAGCTGAATATGATTTCAAATTAGGCGAAAGATTTTCTTTGCCAGATGCTGTATTTGCAAAGTTCAGTTCTAAGTCAACAAGAATCAGGATAGGTCAGGGCTGAATGCCCAGCAATAAAATTAATGCATCTTCCCCATGTACGTTAGTGATACTGGACTGGTGAAATTGTAGCAGAAAACTCAAATTTCTTTTCACTCGAGGAAATGGTAAGAACAGCTAATTTGGACCCAGTATGTTACTGAACTGATTTCACAGGCATGCATATAGTATCTAGTTTTGTAGACAGCATTGTATTAAATCACAAATGGTTTATATTAATCTAATTAAAAACTCTGTTAGTCAACCTGACTTTGTCTTTTGCTATTAATTATACTTACAGCAGCATTTATATATCGATTTACATATACCGAGCCCTACGCAACATTAATTTTAGTCTCAGGTCATAACCAAAGCAAAGCATCACTTTCAATTGACTGACATGCAAACTCACACAGCTCTGTGGAAATTAAAACAGCAAGCAAAAGCACTCGGAAACACTTTGCAAAATGCTGGTTCTTCCCCCTCCCACCATACATTTCTATACTTTTTTTTTCTTTATCACTAAGGACAAATGCAAGAAAAGAGAATCTTTCTTCCTTAGACCTCACCACCTTCTACTTTTTCTACACTTAGAGAGCAAAACCAAATCTCTTTCTAGATTTTGTAACAAGGATTTGGCTGATCTCAAGGGTAATGCAACAAAATATTTTAAGAGGAGCAAAGCACTCCAGAACAACGCTGTCAAGGTGAAAACAGTTAATACTGAGTCAATGCAAAGACCCGGGCTGGTGCTCATTCTGCTCCCAAGGTGTGCAGACAGGACATCTGCTGATTCCTACTGAAATGTCAACTGCGTGGCAAGTGAAAACTCTACAAATTTAAGACAACAGACACTGTCCTCCACTTGTCTGTTCAATCCAACGTGGCAGCACAGAACACAAACTCAGACAATGCAAAATAAAACTGTTGGATATATTGCCACTGTTCTTCAGCTTCTCCTCAAAAGCCCCGCACTGCAGCACTCCGGTCCAAGAGCAGACTGCACACTAACTCTTTTTCTGAGCTGTTTACTCACTGCGAGGAGCTTAGGGAAGAAAAACTGACCAGCATTAACTCGGAATCTGGCACAGACGGGTTCCCATCACAAACACACCGGGCACATGAAGATCCTCTCCCCTCGCAGAACTGGACCTGCCCTGGCTCGCTCTGCAGCGTGAAACCAGAGGGGCTGGGGAGCCTCCTCCTCCGCAGGACACGGGGTGACTGCAGCAGCAGGAACCAGCACAGCAGGTTCTTGAACTTCAATTTCATTGAACACTGCTGATTGCAGAAACACGCTTCATGTATACACAGAATCGCTCTGCAATTGGACATAAACGTAACAGATCTGCTGACTGTGAACAATCAGTCACGGTGTTAAAGGTGCACACAAGGAACGTGTTTTCCCCCCATTATCAGTACGTGTCAGTGTTTAGAATTTGCCAGGTTGATAGCCCATAGTACTCCCTAACTGCGATTCAGAACACCTACTCAGTCTCATCGCAAAACTAGAAATTGGAGAGTTTTAGAACATTTGAGTGTCAAAAGCATCTCAAAACCTGAGACTGCGTCGCTGGTGGCCTCCCTCTACAAGTGACATAACCGGGCTTCAGACAGTCACCGTGAGACTGAAAAAAGTACTTTCAGGGCAACCCCTCGGAGGAAGGGTAAGACACACTGTATGTGAGCCATGAGCTGGCAGCACGAGCTGGACGGCCCCAGTGGCTTTGAGTAACACAGGCTGCCAGATCTAACAGTATCTAGGCAGTGCTGGCACTGCACAACAGCAGCTGTGAACAAAACGGTGCCGGCGAGCTCCTCCCTGATAAAAGAGCCAATGCTCCTCTTCCTGCACTTGCACCTTCTTTGCTTATCCCTGCACTCCCGGCTAAGATCTGATTCTCACTTAAAAGAATATTACAGAAGTAATATTGAAATCTGCTCCAACACAAGATTAAGCAATGCCTCAGGTGTATTCAATAACTCCCTAGCTTATCTAATATTTATTCCCCTGCAATTATCCTGCTACAGCACATCTACTGCCTTCAAGAAGGATGAATGTGTTTGCAAAATATGTCTGAAAGAGATCAACCAAGGCAAAACCAGGGCAGGGAGTGTTTCCCGTTCAGGCTGTCAGGCCAGCGTGTCCCCAGCCCCAGCTGTTAAGGAAGCCGGGAGTTCTCTCCTGCAAGGGTTGCCGTGACACAGTCAGCCATACCAAAGTAACTCCCTTGCTGTCTAGGCAGACAGTCCAGCCTTTGAAACTCACTTTCCTGTTGGCATCTGACCCGGCTGGGCAGCCGGTGGCTGTCTAAAGAATTTCAAGCCCATCGCCCCACGCAGTGCTGCTGTCTGCCCTGAACCTGGGTCCCTCGGGGGAGGTTGCTGGAAATCCCCAGCTTAGCTGCCTCATTCATTAACCGCATCAGCTTTGGGATTTCACACAGATTTACGAAATTCATCAATTCCAGGTCTGGAGCTCGGTGTTCAATGCCCAGACCCTGCCTGGACAGAAGCAGCAACATCTAGTCCTCTTGGGAACCTCTGTCTCACAGCACTCCTCTACGTTCCTCTAGGAAATCACTGCCTGCAAGTTCCCTCACAGAGTTATAAATGCTGGAGCGTTTGGATTTCCAGCTCTCAAGCATTTATACCATGATGGGTCCCTTATATTTGTCTCTCTGCAAAAGCTGTAAGCACTGAAAAGAGCTAAAGAAAAACCACAACTGCTATGAAAAAAAAAAATTAAAAAAAAAAGGGAAACAATAAGCAAAATTAGCTTTCAACAGACACTGGAGAAAAATGCAAGTGTAACTCTACGTGGAACATGATATTCTGTGGAAATCTCAAAGGCCTTTGAAGTTCTGGATTTAATAAACACCATATCTGACTTCGATCATTTAGATCACAGCAAAGTGGAGCAAACAATTAGTTCCACACATGTAAGTTCCTGGGAATGATTTCCCACTGCAAATTTATTTACAAAACAATCCTATTCCCCTTAAAATGTAATATATCTGTAAATAACATGGCACCAAACTGAGCACAGAGCAGAGCACTTCCACCTGCAACACTGCAATCAGCGGGCAGCTACTGACCGGCGACATCTTCTCCAGTTCAAGTGCTGCACAGGGACACCGACAGCCTAGGAAATGCACTCTCACATTGAAGCACCAGCCACAAACTCACAATTAAAACCACGTTTTCATCATTAGATTCAGATTAAAACCTGCCTCATGAAAAGCTTATTCAAAAGCCTGCACAGAACTAAGTTTCATTTTAAACATCTAGATTTGGAGATATTTGCCTCCGAGGATAACTTTCCTCTTGGCCAGGTTTTTTCTTATGACATGTAACATCCTGTTTTACTTATAATCACAGCAGCCAACGGGTTTTTCTGAACGTGTTTTAACAGTATAATTTCCAGACTAAGGTTTGTCAAGTGCTTGTAGATGCAGCGTGTGGCTATTGCACGCTGTTTGGTTATTCTTAGGCTTGTCCATCCCACACTTAGAATAACAGAAAGCAGCTTTCTCATTAATCTTTAGCAAATGCAGAACAAAGGAACTCCAAGTGTGCCAGCAAACACAGATGCCCAAATCCTAGAGCAGCTTTCAGCTGCTCAGTTCCAGGTTCCCAGCTGTCAAGCCTGGTGAGCCTCAAACCTTACTATTCTCTGAGAAACACCAGAGAATATTTATCACATGCAAGTTTCTGATTTAGTGCATCCACACAGAAAAAGTACCATGAGAAGAGAAATGACAGGAAAAATGACTGTGAAAAATAACAGTGATAAATTAAGAAAAGGATTGTTCTACGGAAATCCTATTTCCAAACCACGGAGGTATTGGGGAAGAAAAAGGAAAAATAAAAAAAGAACAGAAATATGCTATCTTGGATGTCAGTTTGTGGACTACACTGGGAAAGAGCACAATTCATTACTTATTTATTATCACTTAGAACCATAGAATGGTTTGGGTTGGAAGGGACCTTAAAGATCATCCAGCTCCAACCCCCCGTCCCGGGCAGGGACACTTCCCCCTCGCCCAGGTTGCCCAAAGCCCCGTCCAACCTGGCCTTGAGCCCTTCCAGGGAGGGGGCACCACAGCTGCTCCGGGCAACCTGTGCCAGGGCCTCACCCCCCTCACTGTAAAAAAAACGTACGCTCCTTCTGTCCAGCGCGAACATACTCCTTCAGTTCTAACCCGCTGCCCTCTGCTCTGGCACTACAGGCCCTGGTAAAAAGCCTCTCTCCATCTTGCTTAAAACCTCCCTTTACATATAGAAAGGCCGCTCTAAGGTCTCCCCGGAGCCTTCTCTCCTCCCGCTGAACCCCCCAACTCTCCCAGCCTGTCCTCACGGGGGGGCTCCAGCCCCCCAGCATCTCCGTGGCCTCCTCTGGCCCCGCTCGAGCAGGTCCGTGTCCTTCTGCTGTTGGTGCCCCGGAGCTGGACCCAGCCCTGCAGGGGGGTCTCCCAGAGGGGAACAGAGGGGGAGAATCCCCCCCTCGCCCTGCTGGCCATGCTTCTTGTGACGCAGCCCAGGAGACGATTGTCTTCCTGGGCTGGGAGTGCACGCTGCCAGCTCACGTCCAATTTTTGCCCACCAATATCCCAAAGTCCCTCTGCACAGAGCTGCTCTCCACCCACCCACCCATCCATCCCCCAGTCTGTACTGATACCACCTCAGCCCAGGTGCAGGACCGTGCACTTGGCATAATGCCTGGTGCACGTGGGAGACTATAGAATTGTTTGATAAACTGAGACAGAACTTTTATGAAGACCTCCAAAAGAAAAAAAAAGTGTATAGTAGGATTTTGTAAAGAAACCCCTAATACGGAAAGTTTTGTCTTTTTGAAGTTAAACTTTGGCGGGGGGGGGGGGGGGGAATATTTAAGGCAGCCGTAATCAAAATTCATTCAAATTAAGAATTTGTCTCAGATGACATGAATACCACATTAATATCTGTAATATATTCACATTTACTCTTGAGCTCAGGAAAGGAACAAAATACCCTCAAAGCAAAAACCCACAACATGCAAGTGTGGCTCAATTTACTTCCCTTGATAAACGGTACTGTGGGCTAGCAAAGTATAATACCCCCCTGCAAAAGCACAGATTAAATCTACCTTTCGTTATTCTGACTTTAAAAAGAATGAAAACTTGTATGAAATACTGCACCATGGAAACTGGTTCAAACATTTAAATTCAAACAGAAAACTCGTTTTAGCAAAGCAGGGAAAAAAAATCACTCTTAAGAGTGTGATTGAAATTTAGCATTTTGCTCTACAGCTCAATTTTTCTTTTAAAACCCCCCAAACACCAGCAATGTTACACTCTATTCCCAGTGTATGTGCGGCCTGAACAGAATCCTCCAGGAAGCCCTCAGCGATGGGAAGAGCTGCTCGGGGCCGCGACTGAGCCTACAGGAGCCAGTTAACCCCGGAGCCCTGATGCAGCTTGAGCACAGTCTGTCTTCATGCACAAACCCCATGGATGCTGCTGAAACCTCCAACTGTGAGCTGCTGCCTTGTGGCACTGAAGTGACACCTGACAAGTCGGACACCACAGACGCCCGATAACCAGCTTTGCACTGACTTTCATTCTTGGGAATGTTGGTGGCATCTTTTAGAAAAGGTTTTTCCCTGTGAGTTTTACCAGACAGCTTCAGGTTTTCTTACCTGTGCCTTCTGTTCTGAGCTAAGCCACATCTGAACTCATTTTTACTTGACATCTTAAATAGTGTCATACTTAGTCCCACCACGCCTGCACTCTGAGAGAACTCAGTGCTTTCTACAGTGCAAGGAGAATAGAAACGATTTTGAAGTAGGTTTTTTTCCCCTGTAAAGTATCAGTGAGGTCACAGCCCCCAAAACCCACCTTCAGAAGCTTCTGACATTTTTAATAGTTTTCATTTAACTCAAGAAAAGGAAAGAAAACACAAAGCTGCTGGAAAGGATGAATACAACTACACGGCGGTTATGTTTTTCTACACCGTTTAAAAGAAGAGCTACACTGTAGAGCAATGTGAATATTACCTAAAGAAGAAAACCAGGTTTTTCAACAGCACAAAGACCAACCATCGTCAGGGAAGAGAACAACTGAAATCCGCATCTGGGGAAAGATGCTCAGAAGACTGAAGACTTAGTATTAGGTTTCAGCGAAACAGTAAATCAGTCTGGAAAGTTCTGGCAGCTACAATTCTGCAGAATTTGAGGGAAAAGTGGTGCAAAATCAGTAAAGAATGTGGTTTCACATAAAACAGGGACTCCTACTGCCAGTGTTACTGAAGAGAAGAACGCTTATCACAAGATGGTCGGCAGAACAAATTTCCACCTGCTGTATTAAGGCAAAGCAATAATTCCAAGCACTTTGAGGACTTCAGGTAAAGCCCTTTGTACAAAAGAAAAATTCTATTCATGTTTCAAGAGCGTATTTTTTTGAGAAATTGAGATAAAAGGCATACAGGAACATCACCATGATTGCATACTATGAAATGCCCGTTGAAATCTATCAAACATACTTGTATTGAGGAAACCATTAACGCTTGTAGCCCATGTCAAAAATAAAATCAAACGGAAGGAAAACACCCTTACTGTTGTCATGTGAAAAATCACCACTCAGAAATGCCATGGGCAAAATTCTGATTATGTTAATTGAGGAGGGGGGGAAAAGGGCAAGAAAAAAAAAATCAAACCATGAAGCTGTAAGACTTTGTTGGATTTTTTCCTAAATGACTGTTCTCCCTTTCCTGCAATAACATAAAGATGCTACTATGCATAATATGACCCTGCATATCAATCTATTAGTTTATTAAACTGCCGTATCTGATATAGGATGTTCTGCAGCAAGCCACAGTTCAGTGGTGGTGTTAAGTAACATACAGGGAAGTATGACGTAAGATAGATCACAAATATACGATATCCCCAACTTCAAAAAGTGAAAAGAAAATATTAAAATAGAAATCTGCCTCTTAAAATGGTTCTGAAGCTCGACTCTGATCCACAGCCAGTACTGTCAGAGTGGTACAAATCATGAGGAAAAGGTCAGCAGGCAACAATTCAGCAAAGACTGTTGGCAGTAAGGCTCACTCTGGCAGAAACTGCTGCAGGAATCTATCGCCCAGGATGTAACTGATCTAAGAAAAGTGAACAAACACCCCATCTGATTTGGCATGCTAGATGGGGTCCATGTTTCCGTTCAGTCAAGCGGGTTAAGCCTGTCCTTAAGTCCCAGCTCTGGTCTCCACCCAGCTCGGTGCTGGGCCAAGAGCACAGCACGCAGCATCGCTGCTCTCTAGGCCAAATTCTTGGGTTCTTGAGACACCGACACAGCGCGAGAGGGCAGAGCACAGCGCTGTGCCCCAACAGGCCGGCTGCCCTCCACAGCCCAGGGCAAGAGAACTGCGGCGCTTCCACCGGCACCCCCCTGTCTCACAGGGGAGACGCAGCAGCGCCTGTCTGCACCTGCCAGGGCCCGCAACGGGACGACCAACAGCTCACCTGGAATTTCAGTCAGGCCACATATTTCACCTCTCTGACAGCTAGAGCACCCCGCTAAGCCATCTGGGGGGAAAAAATAATCTTATTGCATTGTAGCTTTCCCTAATTTTCACTCCACTTCTTGGGTTGAAACCAGCAAATGGACGAACCTGAATTACCCTTTAACGAGTAATACTGCAAGTGCTGCAGAGAGCCAGGAAAGCCCTACCATAAACAGACTGTGATACAGCCTTCCAGTGTGTTATAAAATGTGCAGTTACATATTTTAATTACGTTTATTACATAAGAGGAGAGAGTTAACGTTAATTGAACCTTAAATGACCCAACTGGACTCATGCCACTTGTTTTACTGCACAGACCCCTAAGATGCAGAAGCTGGCATAACAACCTGACCTCAGAACCGCCAGTCACGTCCCCTTTTTTAATCCACTGCTTTATGCCATCTTTTTACTATTTGCAGTTTGAAGCTGGTTTTATCATCTCCAAAATTTCTGTTTCAGCTTATGGCTAGCACAGAAGTAGCTTTAAAGACACGGGGCAGTGCGGCCTGTGCCCTGGTGCTCACACACTGTGAAGGTTGCTGCTCTCCCAGCCGCTGCAGCCTCCACAGTCAAACGCTCCCTCGGTACCATCTCGGCACGTCTGACCTTTCTGCTGGGAGAGCCCGTCACGCTGCATAACATGTTCAACATCATCCCATCCTCGTCCTGAAAAGGCATTAAGTAATTCGAGGTGTGGTGATACTCACATGCTTTGGACCCCACTTCTGTCAGAAGATGAATTACATTCAATTTGGGGATACAGCAGAATGCTTGGAAATTCCAGCACCTGAGTAAGTTCATCTCCACGGGTGTCAGACACAGAGCAGTCATTTCTGGAACAGTCACCCTTGAGCAGGCATCCCCATGAGAACTCCATCTCACCAAAGCAGCATTAGCAGTGCTGTACTGAATGATCCACGCACTGGGGCGTGGACAAAGGCTTACAGCCTGAAACGGGATAATCAAATGATGGAAGTGAAGATATTTCCATAAGGTAGTGCACTACTCTACTGCTACTGCGTTATGTACATCATTTTTTGTAGAAAAAATATAAGTATGTAATATATATTAAAATACATCGAAAATATTACGTATTACATAAAATATGATTTTAAAGTATAAATATCTATGCACCCAGTAACTATTTATCTGCTTGTATGGATAAGCAGAGTATATAGCACGTGAAGTAAACGTTACACCCTTTAAAAGGTGAAAAACAGTCTCCAACTGCACGTTCATTCTAACACCTTCCCTGTGCTCTGCCCTGTCTCTCCCAGTCCCCCCCCAGCCAATCCTCTTCCCTCCTAAAGATGCAGGATCCAGCACCGGCCTTTCCCCTCACCACAGCGCCTCCTGCTCAACGTTTCCGACCCCCTTCTCCAGCCAAACTGCCACCTTCGCTGCCAGCTGAGGCCTCCACGGAGAAAATAAAACACCTCCTCCTCCCCACAGAGCTGCTGAGGATGGGAAAGGAACACAAACCGGACTGCGAGCGGCCGGAGGCGGGGAAGGTCACCCACTCTACCGGCTGCTCAGAGCAGGGCTGGAGGAGGCGTCACTGTGCAGGGGAAGGCAGCGCCGAGGGACACGCTGGGAGAGCAGCGCCGGCACGGCAGAACCTGGGCAATCCTTCTCACCTGGGATGAGAAGACCCCTGGCAGAAATCAGTCAAAGTCCAAGGTCACACCTCCTGACGCCAGTACACTCCAGGCCAAAGTGTGAAGGCTCCACTGTGTAAAGAAAGAAGGAAACTCCGTACCTAAAAGTTCCATCTGTTCAATGTTACCGTACGACCTTTGAAAATAAAAAGCATAAAGAAACTATTACCTGGCTAACCATAGTATTCCAGAGGACTGCAAATATTACTGCAAGGAAGATCTCAGTTTCTGTTCAGCATAAACTGGGAGCTTCTCTGAAAAACAGACTGTTGTCTTGAATTACTGCATAGCTATACAGAGAGGTATATAGGGCAGACACCTATAGCGTGGCTCTGAACACAGGAAATACAACAGCTTCAAAATTACGTAACTGTTCACAGAAGCTTCTCAGAAATAGTCCAACTTCATTTCAGTTTTTCTTAAATCACCAACAGCATTTTCAAACGCTTATTAGCAGCTACTTTTATCTAGCCATTTTAATGGAATAGAACTTAATTAAAAGCTTCCACAAGTCCTTCTTAAGGGTTCAGTACTTCCAGCTTTCATCAGTTTCTTAGAACTAAAGTAACAACATTTTACACCTGCTAAACCAGAATTTAATTCTTCACTTTTTTGTTTTAATTTTCTTCTCTAGATCCTTTTCTGTACCGCTCCTCCCTTCTCCCCTTACAATCTTCTGTCATTTTTCTCTCCTTTTCCCACCTTTTCTGCATTGTTTTGTTCCTTTTCCCCCTTCTTCCCTCTCTCCATCCCACTTTTTCATTATTTATAAAAACCCTTTAAAGGCTGTGAGAAGGGACAGAGGTAAACTGTCAAGAACAGAAAAGTTGCAGCCAAAAATTGGTATTAGCTTCTAATTATTTTCTCTCTCTGTTATTGTTCCATTTGACCCCATCCCAGGCACAGCTGTGCCCGGCCCTGAGGAGGCGAGGGGCTGTTATAAGCGGTTCCCAGCAACGGGGAGGGCAGGAGCCAGGCTCCTTAACGTTATCAGTCCTTCTCTCCAGAGACGGGGGTACAGCCCGGGAAGGGGGGTGGAATCAGAAAAATCCAGAAAAACTGGCAACATCAGCCTACACTATCAGAAATACAGAGCATAAAAATTGACACGGGGAGAGGTAAGCAGGGGAGTGCAGTGACCCAGGCCAGCAGCGTGCTCAGCCCGTGGCACAGCTGCGGGCACACACAGGCTGACGTGCTCCCGCTTTTGACAGAGCTGGGGAGGGACTATCACACAGCAGCAACATCTACGCCTTCTGAAGAAAGACCCGGCACAGCTCATGCTTTGAGCTTCAAACCCGTGTCCTCAGAGGTCACGGAGACACCATGTCACTGCCCTGGCATCGCTCTGGGGCTGGGCACGTGTTCAGCCTTTCCCAGGACACTTGTGCCCTGGCCACCAGGGATCAGGTCAGACCTGTTTACAGGCTGTGACACAGCCCAGGTGCCAGAGCACATCTGGGGTCAGTCGATATCATCTGCACGTGGCTTAAAGGAGAAGAGCACAGTGCCACGCACAGGGATTTGATCCAGCTCTGGGCCCCAGCAGCCCCTTCCCAGCAGGTGCGGGGCTAGGAAGCTCTGTGGGCACGTGGAGCCCGACCACGGCCCCTCCTGCTCAGGAACGGCCGCTCCCTTCCACGCATCACACGGTGCTCGGCGCCTGGGGAGCTCACAGCTGACTGGGCTTTCTGCTCAGCTATCCAGCTATTCTGCCTTCTGCCCACTCACTGCAAAGATTATCCATTTTCCAAATTCTCGAGTTTAAAAATATCTCCTCCGAGGCATAAAGGAAGAGAGACGGATGGGTACAGTAGGGGTTCCCTCAGTGAATGCACCAAGGGACCAGGCACGAGAGTCACTGACTCACGTCATCCCCAGGACAGACAGACACTCTTCTCCTGCCAGGGAAACGTTCACGTTGCCAAACACCAGCACCTGCTGTTGCCGAGGCTGTGGCCGTCCAGACAAGCCTCAGCAAATGCCTCTGACCTTCCTTCAGCAGTTGGTCCTGAACTCCGGGAGTCACACTGCCCTGCGCCTTCAGCAGCTCCACCGATCCAAGCAGCACCATTTACAGAATGAAGCGCTATTTGGGGGTTTTCTACCCAAGGGTATCACAGTCTAACCTTCAGTTACTGCATGTATATTGTTCCCTCTTTGCAAGAGAATTCACTGGCTTTCAAAGTACACGTTTGCTAAGACCACGGATCAAATGGTCCTAAACTGCTTCAGATTTTTTTTTTTCTTTAATCACATCTATCTTCCTTTTCTCCTCTTAAGCAAGCCCACCTTTCATGACTAACAACTTAGGGACAACATAAACACTTACCAAGGTCGCTTTGTTATACTCCTTCTAACATTTCACAGTACCTTGTTTTCCCTAAATAGGGTTATCTATCGCCCGGGACTTACCCGCATTGCATCCTGCAGAGCAAAAGCACTTCCTAAGGTAATGAACACAGACCATGTTGTCAAACCATGATTAAAAAACCCCTATTTCCCTTTAAAAAAAAAAAAAAAAAAAATCAAACTTCAGTCCGTTCTAAACCCTGTGGTATATTCTGCTGATTCCCACGACTCCTGAGCTATGAGCTGCATCAGCCCGTCGGTGTCTTTGCACAGTGACTCCGACAGCCTGCGAAGGGCACCGCAGAGATTGCCACGAACTGCGGGGAGCTCTGAGCCCAGGCTGCAGCGCCCGGCGCAGCACTGACACACAGAAATCCTAAGGGACCTCTATGCATCTACAGCCTGCAGCCATCCTGCTCCTTTTTTACTGAAAAGTATCCAAACGTAGATCTATAAACCCAATTTCTAACGAAACTGAGAGATCTCCAATACATGCTCTAAACATCAGTGTCTTTCCAGAGTCAACCTTCCAGTTCTTTACATTTCTCGGGGCAGCAAAGTAAACAATGATTAACACAAACTATTTTGTGAACAAAGATTTCTTCTCACCCGATGTAAACATCAGGAAGACAAACCCAGTAACCAGAAAAGTGACCACTCACAGATTAATATTAACGTCTGAATTTACATTAATGTTTCACATTAATCTGGTTTTGTTTAGACAGAGGAAACTAATACATTTGAAAGTATATTTTCACAAGTAGTTTTCAGTGGAAAACTTGATAAAAATTAAAAAGTATCGGAGGCCTGACTTTAGCAGGTCCCAGGCTTGACCAACAGCCTTTCACAGCCTGGGCTGAGGACAGGATTGTCACATTCTGTATTGCCAGGACAACTTTCATACCGACACCTTATTACTGGCCCAGGTTTTGAATAGAAAGATACACCTATATGAACTAAATCTGCCTTTCTGTATGAAAAGAAGTGAATCTCCAAGAGCCCAAAGAAATCCAAACCCCACATAAGCCAATGTATTAGCTGAAATCTGAACAGAAGACAAAATGAATTGGCATCACATCAACAGTTTCCAGACTGGACAGAACAATTTCTGCAGGCTTGTATGAAAGACTACTAATGCTCACTGAGTGCACAGGCTAAGGAATTACACACCTTCTGAACAATCCTGCCCTGCCCTGCCAGGAGCTTTATGATGCCGAGCTACAGGAGACCAACTGACGCGACCGGAGGTTTAACAAACTCATGCTGTGCCACAGAGGAGAATCTAGATTTTTAAGATGAAAGTTAAAGGCCTGATTCTCATTGCCGTCAGAACGCCAGCTGAAACTCTGAGGTCAATTGTACCGTCATTGCATAGAGAGAAACCAGCTCCCTCACGGCCCAAGCAGTGATGAGATTTCCATGGGGAGAGATGCTCTTCCCGGGGCTCCTCCTCCCAAGAGTCTTTTCCCTTTATCTCTGTATTACAAAACACCCAACTGCCTTGGGAACCCCTTGCACAGTCTATTAGTAAAGCCACACATATACAGAAAATTTGCTCGTGCCAAAAAATATATGGACAATTAGCTGGCACAGCCCCGGTGCCACTGAGAAGCAGCGGGAAAACGGATCCTTCGCTCAACCTCGCTCTTGCCCAAAGTGCAATTTCCACGCGGCCCTGGCGCCCAGAAGCCCCCATTTTACTCGCACGGTTTAACTCTCCTCCGCGCTCTCGATCCGCCCCTCGCGCAGTTTCTCTCTCCCACGAACACGCGCAGGCCCTCCGCAGATCCCCCCCGCGTGTTCCCGGCCGCCCGCCCCGGGTCCCCGCGCAGAGCCCGCGGGAATCCCCCGCCCGGAGGAACCGGCGTCCCGGCCCCGAGCGGCCGCCCCCGGCCCCGCCGGCCCCTCCGGCAGCGCCGCCCCGCCGGCCCCGCGCCTCGCTCCGCGCCCCCCCGCGCACGGCCCGGCCGCCCCCCCGAGCGCAGCCCGACCGCGGGAGCGGAGCCGCGGGGCGATCCGCGCCGTCCCCGTCTGCCGCCGGCTCGGGCGGGGCGGCCGCCGCTCCCCCGCCGCGGGGCCGCGCGGGACCGCGCCTGCGCGGGGGGGCCGCGCCCCGTGCCCGCGGGTGCGCCTGCGCGGGAGCGTCCCGCGCGCCCGCGGCCGTCTCCGCGCGGGGCTCCGCGCCCGCCCGGCCCCGGTGCCCGGCGCCTCCGCCCCTGCGCGACGGGGCCGCTGCGCCCGCGGCGGGGGGGGCGGCCGCGTCTCCCGGGGCCGGTCGCGCGGGGCCGCGGCCGCGTCTCGGCTCCGGGCGGGGCCGGCGCTCCGCGGGCGGGGCCGCGTCCGCGCACGGTCCCCGCGCCGCCGCCGCCGGGCGCTCTCCGGGGCTGGAGCGGCGCCGCCCGGCCCTGCCCGCGCTGCCCGCGCTGCCCGCCCCCCCGCAGCGCCGGCCGGGCCGCGGGCGGGGCTCGGTGCGAACGGGCCATGCACAAGGCGACCGCTCGCCCCGCACCGGCCAACAGCCCGCTCCCGGCCGGTGACCCCGACAGAGCGGAGATCCCGCCGCCGCCAGACACGGCCCCGGGGCTGTGCTCCCTCCCGGCCGGAGAAAATTAACTCTCTCCCAGCCAAAACCGGGAAACTCTTGCCGAGGTGAAAGCTACTCGGGCCGCGGGGGAGAGACTGGGCACGGGCGAGCGAACGCCGCGGGTGACCGCCAGGGAGAGACGGGGCAGGCTGGAGGGTTTCTGTCGGATCGCAGCGGAAGGTCCGGGCTCCGTGCCGGGGTGTGAGAACCTCTGGGACCAGCCGGGGGGCAGGAAGGTGCTGAGGGGACACGATGGGGGCCAGGGGGTCCCCGCCCCGCCCAGCGGAACCCTGCCCCACCCGGCCTGGGTGACGCGTCACAATGTGACCCCTTTGTGACATCGCTCCGTGTCACCCCCGGCACCGTATCTGAGCAGCGCAGCCCCGCAGTGCCTGACAAGACGGGGAAGGGACAGGGCGGGAGCGCAGCGAGGAGACTCCTGAGCACAGCCCGCGTCTTTTCCCGTCGCTCCCTAAAGCTGAACCCCCACCGTCCCTCAGCCGTTTCTGAGGATGGCAGAGAGACCCCCCAGCAGCCCCAGGGTGGTTTGGGAGGAGGTGGGGGCTCCCCAGGAGAGCAGCTCTCTGCCGGAGCCCTGCGAGGTGTCCCTGGTCCAGGCCCTGCGGATCGGTGAGCGAGGGGGCCGATGCCAGGACCCCGTTTCCCCCGTTTCAAGCTCTTTTCACCCCTTGGGAGGCTGGTTGGCCGAGATGGCCGTTGTCTCACCGACTCCTCCGTGTTTCCGTGTAGACGAGACGCTGCCAGAGGAGATTCCAGAGGAAGCGGGATGGGATTCTGAGGGCGCCTGGTTGCTTTCTTTACTTGACTGCAGCGACATGGGAACGGTAACGAGCTCCCCCCTCGCCGGGACCCTTGTCCGTGTCATCGGCTTGTGCGAGCAAAGGGACCCAGAGGTGGTCGAGCTGCTCAGCCAAGCTCAGCGTGACACGCCTTCCCCCGTCCTTCCTCCCGTAGGTGTTTGGCGAATACTTCCGGCCTTCGCAGAAGACGGACGTTCTCCTCGTGGGCATCGAGGCCTTGACGGCAGACGATGCGCACGACAGGCAGATGGGCGGTGACATCGTGGACATGGCCATGACAGACCCCGTGTCCTGGCTGACGGATGTAAGTGCCCCGTGGCTGGACTGTCCTTCTGTGCCAAGACGTGTCAAATCTTCCCTCCTGCCCTAACCCGGCTCTCTCGGGCACCCAAAGCCAGGTCAAGGCAGCAGGGAGGGGTGGGAAGGGCAGCACCATCCTCACCCGTGTCCCCTCCAGGTGCCAGAAATCCTGAGACACATCCACAGAAATGTGGAGCACATCCACACGGAGCCAGCCCGGCGCAGCCTGCACTCGCTGCTGCTGCTGCTGACGGAGTGGAGCCCCAGGGAGGTGGTCAGGAGCCTGTTGGGCATCTCTCCAATGAGTGACAGGTACCGGCCCCGACAGCCTTGAGGGCTCGTTCCCCACGGGGAGAGTGGCCCAGAGGCCGTCTGGCTGCCAGACCCACAGAAAACTGCGGGCTATCCCCGAGGGGCAGGGCTCTCCATCCCACCACGCTTCCCCCTGCAGCCAGAGCCGGCCCAAGCGGAGCCCGTGCCCCGTGGGAACAGAACCTCACCCCCTCTGCCTCCCCGGGCACCCCGAAATGAGAGGGTGGGCAGGGCCGGGGTCTGGAGGCGCCGAGGCAGCTCTGCTGAGCGAGTTGGCTCTGGCTCCGCAGGGCGGCCGTGGCCATGTGGGAGGTGCTGGTCTCCGTGCCCTGGGCTCTGCGGAGAGTCATGTCGGAGCTGCTCGGCGTGCTGCAGGACTGGCGGCTGAGCAGGGTGTTCAGCTCTGCCACGGAGGACGCCTGCATCTACCCCTTGGCTGTGAGTGACCCACGCCCAGCCCCACCGCTCTGCCTTCCTCCTCCTCCTCCTCCTCCTTCCCCTGCTCAGCACCAGCCAGACCCCCGTGCCACAGGCTCAGGGCCACCCCGTGCTGGTTTGGCCCCACCAAGCCCGTCCCGGCACAGGCAGCGCTCTGCCCTCCCCCCTGCCGGCATCCCCCTGCCCAGCTCCGCAGCCTGGAGACCCCGGGAAGGGGCAGAAACCAGCGTCGAGGCGGTTGCTGGTCCTGGGTCAGAGACGTGGGGACTCGGAGGTGGCTTCAAGGGGAGAGGAGACCCTTGCCATGGAGCGTGCTGGTGCGGGGAGGGAGCCCTGCAGCTCTGCTGGTCTCTCACCGCTGTCTCCATTGTAGCTCCTGGCCTGCGCTAACATTGACACGGAGGAGTTTGCTGCCCTCTACAAGGCCCAGAGGTACCTGAGGCGTCCCAGCCCGGTGTTCCTTTCGATGGTGCTCACGGGCCTCAACACGCTGTCGAAAACACCTGAAATGGTGAGTGGGGGGTCGGCAAGGGGAGCCACATCGGCAGGTGGGGGCTGGGGCTGTGGGGGGGTCTTTCACCGCTTCACAAAAAGGCAACGGTGTGTTTCGTACAGGCCAGAAAACTCGCGGTGCTGCTCCCCGACATCCTGGAGACCCTGACAGATGCCAATGCCAATGTCAAGACGAAGGCCCTGGTGTTGTTCATCAGCGTGATGGGTCACATGGAGAGGGAAGAGGCCAACCTCATCTCCCTGAGCCTGGCGGAGAAGCTCCTGCCCCTCTTCGATGATGTAAGGCTGCCGTGGGCGCCTGAGCCGAGGCGATGGCTGCAAGGTGGCTGCCCTTGAGTGTGGCCATGCGGGAAGCGTTTGGGCAGGGGTCCCCCCCTTGCTCCTCTTGTGTAGCCTTTGGGGGCTCTTCCCCTCCCCGCTCCTCTTCCGCGGCCTTTCAGGGCTCCGGGGCCGTTGAGCCGCAGCTGCAGGTCTGGCCGACGGCTCCTGCGTTCAGGATCCGGCCCCAGAGCAGCTCCTCTCCCCCGGCCACGCTAACGCCCCTGCTCCCTGTGGGCGAGGAGCGGCTGGTGCTGAGCTCCCTCTGTCCTCCTCCCTGCCAGGAGTGCAGCCGCGTGCGGGAGCTCTCCATCCGCCTCTTCCAAGACATGATGAAGACCGTGGTGGGGAGAAACAAGAAAAAAATGTTGAAGACAGTGCAGAGTGTGCTGCTCCCACTGTTACTGCACACCAACGAGGAGATCGAGAGCGTGGCCAAGGTGCAGTGACAGCGATTGGTGTCACGGGGAAGGGTGTGCTGACACCACGGGGGTGGCCTGGGCCTGAGGGACAATGGGAAGGTGTCACCGCAGGGTCCCGCTGCACTGGTCCCCGTGCTGCAGAGCTGGAGGGGGAGGTGGGGACCCCCTGCCCCACAGGAAGGGTCCCTGCAGCCCCAGCACGAGCAGGGCCAGAGAACCTGGCACAGGCAGTTCCCTGCTCAGCCGGGGCCGGCTCCCAGAGCGCGGCATGGCCCCAGCAATGAAGGGGAGCCGGTCCCGGGATCACCCCGTGCCCCCAGCTCAAAGCCAGGCCCAGAGCAGGAGGATGCCAGGTCTCCTTCCCTGGGCTCTGGGGCCATCTCCCAGCCTCTGCTTCTCCGCAGGCTTCCCGGGACACCCTCCACGCTTCTGCCAAGTTCCTGGGCCTGAGGAGGCTCAGCTCTGTGGCCAAGACAGGGCAGACACCCCTGATCGGAGAGTGCTTGGTGAGGACAACCCCCAAACCCCCGGGGCGGGCTGGACGGGGGCTGCAGCCGTGCCCGGGGGGGCTGTGCCGCTCTGCATCGCCGCCCTGCCCCGGCCCCGCTGCTCCAGCTGCAGCCTCCTTCCCTGCCCTCCAGCACGCAGCCCCCAGGGGCTCTTCTCCAGGAGAGCCCGGCCCAGCTGGGCCCTGGCAGCGGGACGGAGGGGTCTCGGCACCCCCAGCCCCCTCTGCCCGCGGCTCTCTCTGGCCCCCAGCCCCACGGGGCTCCTGGCTGGGAGACGGGAGTCACTGGGAGGGAGCTGGGGTGCTGGCGGGAGGGACTGGTCCGGACTGCTGTGGAGGGTCCGCACCAGCCCCGTGCCCTTGTGCTCCCTCAGATAACGCACAGGAGGAGCAGGGTGGAGGAGTATCTGCTCCAGAGCCTGCCCTACCTGAAGGACCCTCAGGCCACCGTGCGGGAGGAGGCCGTCAGGTTCATCGGTGAGTCCCCAGGGACCCATTTCTGGCCGACCAGACCCAGTCGCCACTGGTGGGGCTCGCTGGGGGTCTTGATGGGTCCCAGAGCCCTCGGGAGCTGTCCTTGCCGGGGGACAGCCCTGCCCAGGGGGAGCAGAGCTCTGACATTAGCTCTGTGCCCCAGGTCTTGCTGCGCGGCGCCAGAGCATCCTCAGCCAGGAGAGGCTGTGGCACATCTGCGATGGTGAGTAGGGGACAGAACCCGGGCAGGTGCTGCCGTGCCCAGCCCCGCCCCAAGAAAACGCTCCGGGGGCAGAGGAGTAGTTTCAGAATGTTTTTTCAAGAGCAGTTGCACAAAGTTGTGTGTGTCTTTGACACACAGGTTAGCATATCTCTTTAGTAAGGTCTTGAAATGGGAGGAATTTTGTTTTCTCCCCAGAAAGGAAGGGAATTTGTGGGGGAAGGACAGCCGTCTCTGTCCTGCCCCTTGCCAGGAGGCTGATGATGTCCAGACTCCACACTGATGCTCAGATCAATACACGGGCTCGTTGAGGCCACACACAACTCTAGACCAGCTCGTATGGCAAACAGAAAAATGACTCTGTGGTCTGGCCCAGTCCTGAGCTCCTTTGTGTGTCGGAGGCACACGGGTCATTCCTGAGCAGCAGCTTCAGCCGCTCTGGTTCTCTCACCAGCTCCTCCTGGCCAGGGAAGAAGATGGATGGGGCTGGCATGGGCTGGGGGGGGTCCTGGGGGTCTCTGCAGGCACTGGGGGCTCACGTCTGCTCTGCTCCCTTCTCTCGCAGCGCTCCTGCCCTTGGGGAAAGACACGGAACTCTCCATCAGGTCCCTGGCAGCCAAGACCATCTCGGTCCTGACCATAGAGCAGAGTCCGACATCGAGATGGAGCCTGCGGTCGCTGTGCTGCTGGCTCTGATGAGCCTTCAAGAGACCAAACGCTCTGGAAACAGGCTGTCCTTGAATAATTATTTTTTTAAAAATAAAGCTGGAGCCACAAGCCGCTGGGACTCCGTAGCGTCCTTCCCACGGGGACCCCCCTGAGTGTGCTGAGCAGGGTCCCCCCCGGCCTCTGCCGCTGCCCCCAGGACCGCACACCCGCACCCAGCCCGGAGAGGAGGAGGAGGAGGAGGGAAGCTTGGGCCCATCCTGCCCCTCCTGAGACACCTCAGGGCACAAAAAAGCTCCCGTGCGCCGAGCTGGCACGTCGCCATTTTTCCCAGCACCAAATCCTCTCTTGTACTGGGGAGCTGGGCTGGATTTCACTGGGCACTGGTTAGTTGTTAGAACATTGTAAGGCCAAACTGGGGCATTCTGGGGTCCAAAGAGAATTTTGGGGCAAAGTTTGGGGGCTTTTGGGGGTGCTGGTGCAGCGCTGCCCGCCCCTGCCCGCGCTGCCTGCGCTGCCCGCACCCCCAGCAGCGATGGCCGGGCCGCAGGCGGGGGGCGCTGGGCGGGGGTTCGGTTTCTCCCGGCACTGTCTGGGCTCGTCCTGCCCAGCGCGGCCGCGCTGAGGCTCCTCCAACCCCGGGGTGCTGAGCGGGGCAGTGCCAGGGGCCCAGCGCCGCCCCCCGCTGTCTGCTCGGCCCCGGGGTGCAGAGGGGGTTCAGGTTTCTCCCGCCGTGGCTGGCAGCTCCCGGCAGCAGAGGACTCCCTGAGCCACGGCCTGGCTGCGGCGGGCGCGGGAGCAGGGCACGGGGCTGGGGGTGGGTGTCATTCTGGGGTCTCTCGTTGCCAGGCGCCCCCAGACGGCGTCGAACCGGGGAAGCTCCGCTCGATGCGTTCACCGGCCCGTGACGCCCTTGCTGGAGCTCCCTTCGGAACACACAAGTTGTTCTGTGTCTGGGCGCTGCCGTCCCCGCCCCTGCAGCCCCACCAAACCCACCACGACATTTGGGTGCCCTGCCAGTCTGCCGAGAGCCCGGGCAGAAAGAGCCGTTCTGCCCCGCGGGGATGTCCCAGGCGACGTCAGCACGAAGCGCAGGACAGCTGTATCCTGCCACCCCTCTGGAAACGACACCCCCCTTGGAGAGAGCTGAGAGGTCACACCCAAGCCGGCGCTGAGGGCCCTTTCTCCGTGCCCCGTCTGCTGGCAGAGCACGGAACCAGAAACGAGACTGCGGCCAGGCAGATCAGCCCTGCGGAACAGGAACAGAGGGGCCAGGAATGAGAACGACAGCAGCTAAGGCGTCAAAATCACGCCAGAAACCTGGGACGTGGCCCCTGAACTGCGGTTCTGTACCATCAGTGACAGGGGAAGGCTGAGCCACAGCCGTGCGCCCTCCCGTCTCACCAGCTGGCAGCAGCGCATCTCCAGAAGGGCCGGGACACTTCCACGCAGCCAAGAGTGGGTGCCAGTCCCACACCGACACCGGCACTCTGGGGATTTAACCCTTTGCAGAGGCAAGAGGGCAGCCGTCAGCTGCCACGGCAGAACAACTCTTTGGCAGCTCCCCGAGGAAAAGGCAGCAGATCAAACACTGCAGCCCCCAGCTCCAGACCAGCGTCTGTGCTCAGACAGGAGCTGCCCTTGGATCCGAGGGGCGACTTCGCCCAGAGCCACGCGAGCCTGATCCACCCAGAGATACTTGTACTGCTGCAGTACCTCGTGCGTGCAGCACACAGGCCTCTCGCTGCCCGAGCAGAGCAGGGAGAGAGGAGAGAGTCGTCTGAATGATGCCTCAGCCAAAGTCACAGGCAGCAGTGGACTGTCGCTGCCTGCGTACAAACCCACGCCACGCTGACTCAGCCGTGCTCACCACCAGAACAGCATAAAGAATTTGATGGCTGTGCTCACTCCTTATTCATCAGCTGGACTACGATACGTGGTTTGCCTGGTTTGCAATACTCTGTGATCAGAGCGTTGCCATATTTTATCAGTCGGCGAAAACTAATTTCTCGCAAAACTGCTGGAGGACTCCACCTCCCCTCCCCGGTCTAAATCCCCTCCCAGCGGCTGCAGGAAACGCAGATCCCTGTTTGTCGGTGACCTCCAGTGGTGTCCTGATCCGATATCGGGGAGGGTTCTTAAACAATCTGACTTGCGGAAAAACTAACTCCACAACTGTGAAGTTGTAAAGTAGGTACGTTTATTCAGCGCCGGGCGCATGGGGGATCGCTCCTCCACAAGCATGCGCACCCCTTGCAGCTCTCGTCCTGCTTATATATTACAAAATAATGCATATTCATAGAATGCTTATACATAAACATAATATTTCCCCGCCTCCCCTCGCTTCTCATGGTAATTAGGTCTCCTCCTCTTGCGTCTGCGCGTTCAGCTCCTTTGGTGGTCGCAAGTTCCTGGGCGAGGGTCATACAGATGAAGTAGCTCCTCTTCCTCGCTGAATGAACTTTTTACCTTATTCTTCTGCGCAGCCTCAGTTGTTCCCTGGCTCCTAGCTAAACCGCAAGGCCAATTAGTGTTAGGATTTGAGGTGATCTATTGCTGATTTGTACTACTTCAAGGACAATAGGAAGCTTCTGTTTGAGCCAGAAGATAATATCTTCGCAACAGTGTCAGCCCCTGGTATGTCTTCACGTATAGCCCCCTCATCTTGGCGCAAGCTCTGCGCCATCTAATTAAAATTGTTTAAATTCCCTATCTCATAACCTGACAGATCAACCCCGCAGACACCACAGACCCCTACAGACAGCAAAACCCACCGAGTTCAAGGGAAAAGGACAAGCACAGCCCCACATCAGAACGTCTGAAGAGCCCAAAAGGTGACAACAAAGCTTTTTTTTGAGGAAAAATCAGAACCATGACAAAGTTGGGGGGTTTAGACGAAAGCTTTCCCCTTCCCCAGCGATCCCGCCCCCCCTGCAGGGAAATCGGGCCCAGCCCCTGCGCTCAGCCCTGCTGGGCCGGAGCCACCACCACGAGGGCTGGGGCTGCTGGGGCTGGGGCTGCTGCCGCCTTTGCAGGAGAAACATTCCGTCAGCCCTCCAGAACAACGCCAGTGTTTCCAGAGGAGGAATTCCCACTGGCCGGGCGAACCAAATCTCTGCAGGAACATCCCTCAGGGGAGGCCCTGGAGAGCTGGAGGCCTCCTGCCCGGGCCGCCTCCCTGGAGCCCACGGAGCCCTGGCAGAGTGTCGCAGGCAGTAGGCCCTGTGGGGCCAGGGGACCCCGGGGGGCTCCAGCACGTTGTGTCCCCCCAGCACCTGCCCACACTCCTGCCTGTGCCGTGAGGGGGCACTGGGGACCGGGGGGTTATTGGGGGGGTGTTACTGGGGTTCTGTGGGAGGTGTGGGGGATATTGGGGTCCTGGGGGGTATTTGGGTCCTAGGGGGAGTGCAATGGAGTCGTGGGTGGGTGAGGTTGGGGAGGGGTTTGGGGGGGGCGAGGCTGTTTTGGAGCTACCTGGAGGTGGCAAAAGCAGTTTGGGTGGGTTGCAGGGGGGATTTGGGGTTCCTGGGGTTCCCGGGGTACCTGTGCCCCCCCCCCCCCCCCCCGGCGGGAGCTGCTGCCCCAGGGGTACCCCGAGAGCATCAGCCCCGACCCCCTCCAGTACCAGTGCTGGGACGCCGTGGGGTGGGGGACGGCGCCTCCACTGTCACCAGGGCCACCCTCACCTGGGCGCTGCAGGGTGAGTTCCCCCTGATCCCCAACCCCCCTTTTCACCCCGAAATGGCCCTTGGTCCCCAGATCCGTGTTTGGCCCCCAAACCCCGTGTTTTATCCCCAAATTTCCCCATTTGACATCCAAAATCATTTTTGACCCCCAAATCTCCCACTTTGAACCCAAGTGTTCCCGCTTTGACCCCCAAATCAGCCTCAGCACCCTCAAAACTCTCATGTTTCATTCTCAGAATCTATCTTGAAAGTCAAACCCCCCCAGTTTTGCTCCAAAATCTGTTCTAGCAACCGCAAAAGCCTTCCAGTTTCACCCCCAAATCTTCCTTGGACCCAGAATCCCCGTTTTCACCCAGAATGTTCTAGTTTGACTGCCACATCTCCCACACTCACCCCAAAATCTCTTTTGGAACCACAGAATCCCCCCGTTTGTCCCCAGAATTTACTCCAGCACCCCCAAAACCACCCAGTTCCATCCCCAAATCCCCCCATAGTTTGACCCCAAAACATCCCTGTAGGCAAAATCCCTTTTTCCCCCCTGTACCCCAAATTCCCTCATTTCACCCCAAATCCCCCCATACCTGCAATTGCCCCTTTCCACCCCAAACTCCACCATGGCCCAAATCCCTCAGTTTCATCCCAAACTCCATGTTCCCAAAATCTCTCAATTTCACCCCCAAATTCCTGTCATACCTCAAATCCTCCAGTTTTATACCCCCCCCCCCCCCAAAATCCACCCGGTTCACCCCAAACCTCTCTTGTCTGTGGGCACTCAGGGAGCTGTGGGGGCAGGATCTGTAGCACGCTTGGGGTGTCTCTTGAGATTTTGGGGGTCCGGGTGGTTTTGGGAATATAGAGGAAGTTTGGGGTGGTTTAGTAGGTTTGGGGTGATATGGGGGATAAGGGGGGATATGGGGAAGTTTTGGGGATGATTTAGGGGATATGGGGGAGTTGGGGGTTATTTGGGGGGATACGTGTGGTTTTGGGGTAATATGGATGATATGGGGTGATACGGGTGTGTTTTGGGATGATTGGGGGGATTGTGGAGTTTTGGGGTGATATGTATGGGGGTATATAGATGTTTTGGGGGATATGGGGTGTTTTGGGTTGATTTGAGAGGGCATGGGGATATGGGGTGATTTGGAGGGATATAGGGGCTTTGGGGTAATATGGGGGTATAACGGGTGTTTTGAAATGATCTGGGGAGGTTTTGGGGTGATTTGGGGGATATATTTGGTGATGTGAGGAGGGTTTGGGTGTATAGTGTGTTTGGGGGTGATATGGGGGTGTTTGATGGGATATGGAGGGTTTTTAGGTTGATTTAGGTGTTTGTGGAGGATTTGGGGTGATTTGGGGGGATATGGGGAAGTTTTGGAGTGGTTTGGGGGGATATGGTGGGTTGGGGGATATGGGGGTGTGATTTGGTGGGATATCGGGGTGTTTGGGGGAGATATGTTGGGGTGATTTAGGGGCATAAGGGGTGGTTGGGGTGATTTGGGGGGATATGTGGGCTTGGGGGATATTGGGGGTGATTTGGGGTGATATGGGTGGTTTTGGGGGTGATTTGGTGGCATATGAGTGGTTTGGGGGCATATGAAGACGTTTTAGTGGTGATTTAAGGTATATGGTCGTTTTTGGGGTGGTTTGGGGGTATTATGTGGGATATGGGGGTATATGGGGAAGTTTTGGATTGATTTGGGGGACCTGGATCGATTTTGGGATGATTTGGGTGGATATGGTGGGGTTGATGGAATATGGGGAAGTGATTAGGAGGAGTACGGGGCAGTTGAGTTGATTTGGGGGAAGATGAGGGAGTGGGGGATATTGGGGGTGATTTGGGGCAATATGGGTGTTTTTGGGGGTGATTTGTAGGGATATGGGGGGTGTTTGGGGGATATATGTTGGGGTGATTTCAGGGCGTAAGGGGGATTTGGGGGGGATTTGTGGGGATATGGGTTGATTTGGGGAGGATTTGGGGGGATATGTGGGGTTGGAAGTTTATGGGGGTTGGATTTGTGGGGATATGGGGCGGTTTTGGGGTGATATGGTGGGATATGAGGTGTTTGGGGGGTATGGGGGCAGATTTGGGGAGATATGGGGGGATTTGGGGGGATATGGGGGATATTGATCACAGCAAGGAACAAGGAGCTGAGATCCCCACGTCCTGGCCCTCGCTCTCCTTGAAATTATTCCACACACACACTCACTCACACAAAATAAAAAAGAGAACCAAAAGTTCGGAGAGCTTGCCGGCAGGGCACTCCACTGCCTGCCAGAGCGTGGTGTCACTCACGCCAGCTAGCGCTCTGTTCTGTTTCACACACCCTGGTTTATTTATTTTCTTAGTCTGAAGAATCTGTCTGTGCTTCTACACTTAAACTTGCTGGTTTGAGCAAAACTACCAGCGGGCCCCTCTCCTGGGGGAATGAGGCCACCAACTTCTGTGGGTGAGAGGGGCCAGTCTGTGTTTCCAGCTCTCACCTGGGGTGTTGATCAGGACGGAGAGCTGGATGCCCCATCCCGCAGGAGCTTCCCTTTGTCGTGGAGCTGGAGCACAGGGACAGAACCCTTTTGGGTGAGTCCTCGACACAGGTGCCCAAAACTAACCAGTAGTGATGAACCCTAAATCCTCCCCAATCTGCATGTATCTCCCCAAATACCCCAAATCCCCTCCAAACCTCCCTGTATTACCGCAAAACACCCATATCCCTTCAAAAAACGCTTATATCCTCCATATCAGCCCAAATCCCCCCATATCTCCCCAAATCATGCCCCATACACACCCAAACCCCATATCCCACCAAATCACCCCCAAAACAACCCATATTCCACAAATCACCCCAACACCCCTTGTGCCCCAAGATCACCCTAACATCTCCCCCAAACACCAGCCATAGCCGTACAAATCACCCCCAAAACCACCCATATTGCCCAAAATCACCCCCAATATCCCCCACCCCCTCATATCCCCCCAAATCAACTCAACTGCCCCATATTCCCCCAAATCACCTCCCCATATTCCATTAACTACCCCATATCCACCCAAATCATCCCAAAACTGACGCACATCCCACAAATCAACCCAAAACTTTCCCATAATACCCCCAAATCCCCCAATATACATTAAATCACCCCTAAAACCGCCCCATAAGCCCCCAAACCCACTCATATGCCACCAAATCACTCCCAAATGCAGCCATATTACCCCCAATACCCCCATATATCCCCTAAGCCCCCATATCCCCTCAAATCACCCCAATCCCCTCCTTTTGCCCCAAAATCACCCCAACATATCTCCCACAAATCTGCCCCCATACAAGCCAAAACCCCCATATACCGCAAAATCACCTCAAAAACGGGCCATATCCTCCCAAATCAAAAACCCATATACATCCCACAACATATATACCCCCAAATCCCCCCCAAAACAACACATATCCCACAAATCACACCAACGTATCTCCCCCAAACACCCCCCATATCCCACCAAATCACCACAGAAAAAGATATCCCACAGATCACACCCCCATTTCAGTGAGCCAGGGAGCTTGAGCCCAACTTCCTTCCCTAACCGTTAGCCAGAGCGCAAGAGACCTCCTTCCTTCCCTAAATATGAGAGACCGGCAGAAGCCGCCCTGGCTCTCTGGCACCATTAGGCTGGGGATGAAACTTGGCCTCTGGCTCATGGGCTAGGGAACATAGGTGGCCTCTGGCTCCCTGGCTGATTGGCTAGGGGAGAAATTTGGCCTTTGGCTAATGAGGTAGGGAAGGAACGTGGCCTCTGTCTCTCTGGCTGATGCACTAGGAAAGGAAGGCGGCCTCTGGCTCTGTGGCTAATAGGCTGGGGTTGGAGGGTGGCCTGTGCCTGTCTGGCTAATGGGCTAAGAAACAAAGGTGGCTTCTGGCTCTCTGGCTGATGGGCTAAAGAAAGTGGTGGCCTCTGCCTATGTGGCTGTTGGACTAATGAGGGAAAGTGGCCTCTGTCTCTCTTGCTATATGGCTAGGCTGGGAAGGTGGCCTCTGTCTCCCTGGCTAATGGGGTAGGAAGGATGGTGTCCTCCGGCTGTCTTGCTGATGGGATAGGGAAAGAAGGTGCCCTCTGGTTTTCTGTTCAATGGGCTAGGGAAAGAAGAGAGCCAGAGGCAACCTTACTTGTTAGCCAATTAGCCAGAGAGGCAGTTGCCTGTCTAGGGAAGGAAGGTGTCTCTTGTGCTAGGGAAGGAAGTGGCTAGTCTCTTGCTAGGGAAGGAAGACAGCCAGAGGACACCATCCTTCCCTCGCACAATAGCCAGAGAGACAGAGGCCACCTTCGTTTCTTAGCCCATTAGCCAGACAGGCACAGGCGACCTTCCAAGCCTAGCCTCTTTGCCAGAGAGCCAGAGGCCTCATTCCTTCCCTAGCTATTAGTCAGAGTGCCAGAGGCCACCTTACCTCTTAGCAGGTCTCTCTGCTCATTAGCCAGAAAGACAGAGGCAAACTTATTTCCCTAGCCCTGATCAGCCAGAGAGCCAGAAGCCTCCTTCCTTACCAACCCCAACAGCCAGTGATTTATAGGCCACACATTAGCCAGAGAGGCAGAGGCAACCCTCCTGCCCTAGGCCATTAGGAGGAGAGGCAGAAGCCACATTCTTTCCTTAGCCCATGAGCCAGAGAGACAGAGGCCGTCTCCCTTCCCTTCTGGCTAATGGGCTAAGGAAGGAAGGTGCCCTCAGTTTGATGTGATAGTTAAGGATTGTGGCCTCTGTCTCTCTGGCTAACGGTCTGGGGAATGAAGGTGTCATTTGTCTCTCTCGATAATGGGCTGGGCTAGGGACAGAGGTCACCTTCCTTCCCTAGACCATTAGACAGAGTGACACAAGCCAACGTCTTTCACTAGGTCAGTATTCAGAGATCCAGATGCCCCCTTCATTCCACAGCCCATTAGCCAGAGAGCATGAGGCAGATTTCCTTTGCCAGCCCATTAGCAGGAGAGACAGAAGCCACCTTCCTTCCCTAGACCATGAGCCAGAGAGAGAGAGGCCACATGCCTTAACCTGCACATCAAAGATTGGCCACCTTCTTCCCTAGTCTGTTAACCAGAGACCCAGAGGCCACCTTCCTTCCCTTGCCCATTAGCCAGGTAGCTGGAGGCCACCTTCCTGTCCTAAGCCTTAGCCAGAGAGCCAGAGATCAGCTTCTTTCCAGTCCATTAGCCAGAGAGGGAGAAACCACCTTCCCTCCCTAAAATATGAGATATAAAATATGCCCACAACCCCATAAATGCCCCCAAAACACCCCCATATATCCCATATAACTCCAAATCACACATATCCCACCAAATCACCCCAAAACGCCCACATACCCCTAAATCACCCCCAGAACCTCCCCATATCCCCGCACAACCCCTCCAAATTCCCCAAAACCCTCCATATCTCCTCAAATCCCCACAAATCACCTCAAAACCTCCCCATATAGCCCCAAACACACCCATATCCCCCTAATCACTCCATGTCCCAGCAAATCACCCCAAAAACCCCCCATATTCCCCCAAATCTTCCCCCATATCAATACAACACACCCACATCCCCCCAAATCACTCCAAAACATCCCCATATCACCCCAAAACCCCCCATAACCCCCCAAATCACCCCCACTATTCCCCATATACCCCCATAGCCCACGTATCACCCCAAAGACCTCACCACCCTCTGCAGCTCCCTGCCAGGAGGGGGCAGAGAGGGGGGATGAGTCTCTGGAGCCAAGGCCCCAGCGCCAGGCCCCGAGGGAATGGCCTCAAGCTGCCCAGGGCAGGGTCAGGCTGGCTCTGAGGAAGGATTTCTGTGCAGAAGGGGCTGTTGGGCGTTGGAATGGGCTGCCCAGGGCAGGGGGGAGTCCCCGGGATCCCTGGGGGGGTTGAAGAGTCGGGCTGAGCCAGCGCTGAGGGATCTGGGGCAGTTGGGAAGGGTCAGGGGGAGGGTCATGGTGGGGCTGGAGGAGCTGCAAGGGCTTTTCCAGCCCGGATGATTCGGGGATTCTGTGAAAACACACCCATATCACCCCGTATCACCCATATTACCCCAAAACCACACATATCCCACCAACCCCACCCTATACCCCCAAATCACCCCAAACCCCATATCCCGCCAAACCCCCAATATCCCCCCAAATCAGTCCTGAACCTCCCCATATTCCACGTATCAACTCCAAAAGCCCCCACATACCCCCAAGTCACTCCAAATCACCATATACCCTAAATCAGCCCCAAAATTCACCTGTAGCCCAAAAAATCACCCCAAAACCCAACCATATCCCCCCAAATCATCTCAATCCCCCCCATGACTCCACATCACCCCACTATATCTCCCCCAAACACCCCCTATATCCCCTTCAGTCACCCCACAAAACACCCATATGCCCACAAATCACCCCCATATACCACCAACCCCCCATATCCACCACAATCACCCCAAAATACCACATATTCCCCCAAATCACCCCAAAACTTCCCCATAGATCCCCATATCACCCCAAAAACCACAATACACCCCCAAATCACCCCAATCCCTCCATATTCCCTCAAACCCCCCATATCACCCACAAACCCACTATACACCCAATCCTTCTCTATCCCCTAAATCACCCCAAACACCCCTATATCCCCTAAAGCACCCCCAGTACCTCCCCAGATCCCCCAAACCCTCCCTAAACTGCATAAATCTCACAAATCTGCCCCAATCTCCTCAACACTTCACCGTATTACCGCAAAACCCATATATCCTTCCAAAATAATGCTTATATCCCCCATATCCCCCCTTATCTCCCCAAATCTGCCCCCATACCACCCAAAACCCCCATATCCCACCAAATCACCACAAAACTTCCCGATATCCCCCCAAATCCAACCCCCATATGCTTACCACCCCACATATCCCCCCAAATGCCCCCCAAAACAGCCCATATTCCCACAAATCACCCCCAAATCCCCCTTACGCCCTGAAATCACCCCAACATATATCCCCCAAACACCCCCCATATCCCTACAAATCACCCCCAAAACCACCCATATTCCCCAAAATCATCCCCAATATCCCCCACTCCCTCATCTTCCCCCAAATCAACTCAACTGCCCCGTACTCCTCCTAATCACTTCCCCATATTCCATCAACCCCACCATATCCACCCAAATCATCCCAAAATCGATCCAGGTCCCCCAAATCAATCCAAAACTTCCCCATATACCCCCATATCCCACATAATACCCCCAAACCACCCCAAAACCGACCATATACCTTAAATCACCACTAAAACGTCTTCATATGCCCCCAAACCACTCATATGCCACCAAATCACCCCCAAAACCACCCATATCACCCCAAATCACCCCCAATATCCCCCAAGCCCACATATCCCCCCAAATCACCCCAACCCCCCCTTATGCCCCTAAATCACCCCAACATATCTCCCCCAAACACCCCGATATCCCACCAAATCACACCCCCATATCCCCCTGTCGCGGATGAAAGTATTGACACGGTAATGATTTAGAAAAATAATCTAGATTTATTAATAACTAACAACTATTTGTCAATACAAAATAGCTCAGAAAGAAAAGCAACTTATTCAGGTTCTAAAATGACAATATTCACTGTAACTTACTTAACGGTACCTTAATTTATACACATAGGTACATGCGCATACACAAACCAGACAGGTACATACAGGAACAAAGGGGTTTGGGTTCGGTAAAATGAACACAAAAGGGACAAGCACACAGGAACAAGGGCAAGGAACGTACCCACACACACACACCAATGAACAGGTGAAATAGAAGCAGCTCAAAGAAAATTTCCCCCTCGAGTTCAGAGCAAATACTCCCAATGCCTTGGCATTCCTCAACGGGCGATCATCGAGACTCGAGCGGGGGGACTTCGCCCCGGCCGGCCGTCTGGAGCAGACGACACCTGAGAGGCTCCCAGCTCAGGGGAGATGCTGGTCACAGCCCGCTGCCATCCAGGAGAGCTCAAAGGGTCTCTCTGGGGGTCGCAGTTTATAGGATCCAAGATAACTGACTTTTGTCAAATCCCATCTGGTGCCTTCCGGCAGCTGCACAAGGATTTGAATAACACGCAACCCTGTTATTGTTCCATCTGACCACATCCCAGGCACAGGGGTGTCAGGCCATCAGGAGGTGATGGGCCGGTATAACCTTTTCC
Organism: Athene noctua; assembly: GCF_965140245.1. NCBI lineage: Eukaryota > Metazoa > Chordata > Aves > Strigiformes > Strigidae > Athene > Athene noctua. The sequence continues at coordinate 279,780 of NC_134068.1, read as the reverse complement.
AAGCAATTGGGGGGGCAGGAGCCAGGCTCCTCAAGGTTATCAGTCCTTATCTCCACAGATGGTGTATGGCTCGGGGGGATGTGGATGGAATCACACCTGGCACCAAGCAGCCCAACAAGGAGGGCAGGGAGGGGTAAGAATTGCACCACCACACAAGCCAAACCCTGTCCAAAAAACCTTTCACAATTCAAGTAGAGACAAGAGAGCTGAGGGTGGAAATGTCAAAAAACTGCACCAGAATATATGTAAAATTATTAGATAGTAAGTTTGGAGGGGACATATTAGGGCTGCTTTAAGAGAAGGGAGCAAACGAGGATGCCGATTGACTTCCCGTTGATGATGGCTAATAAGAGCAGCAAGACAGAAACAGATCAGGCAAAGCAAAGTAAGGGTCTGATGGAAAGCACCCTCCATAGGGGAGGGACGCGTGGCAACACGAGGGTGCTCGCAGGAGAAGTGGGCAAGACGGGCTGACTGAAACAGCACAGTCCCTGTCATGTAAGGAAATAAAGGCTGGGCACCTCGTCTGTGACATTCCAGGCTTGAGCCTGCATTAGGAAGTCTGGTATTCTACACTGAAGACATTCCATGTCCCCAAAATCAACAAAGTAAAAAAAGCTCTGAAAAACTTCTCTAACGTGGGCATTTAAGCTTGATCCCAAGACAATGGGGGGAGCTAGGTGTGTCAAAACCATTTCAGGTTTTTATGTCCTTTGTCCACTTACAGTCCTTTGCACCATTACTGTCTCTCTGACAAGACATTTTCACGCATCTCCTTTCATCTTCTTGAATTACGGTTTTATTACCCACAAATGCAAGTTCTGGAATATTCTCTTGGGGCTCAGGATGGTTACAGCCTTTCATCCAGTTAGCTGCAACTACAGAAATCTTACTAGCATCTGTAATTCATCATTTTTGAGTTTTATTTTCTCAGAAATTCTAGGCCACAACTGTCAAATGTTTCATTTGACTGCAACAGAAGTTGAGTTTCTCTGAAATCTGCATGCATCCCTCTCATAGCAACAGCTGCTTTGAACCCAGTTTGGGCAGGAACAAGCTGCTGACTGCCTTTCAGCACTGCCATCCTCTGGGAAATAAAACCTTTCCAGTAAGTTGCCCGTTCCTTGGGCTAGCATCCTATAACCGCTATTGGCCAAATTTAGCCAAAATCTGTTAAAGTAATAGAGGTCTCAAAACATTTTCAAGTTCCTAGAAACTTCATTAAGGCAACAGCTTGTAAAGGGGATTTAAGCTACTGCCCCTGCCAGGAGAGAAACCGGTAGCGACAGAGGTTTGGTTCCCTTTTGTTTGGCCCATCCACCTGCACCTCACAAACGTGACCCCTGCTGTTCAGGTAGTATGTAGGGGACACAGAAGGACCCTGGAGGTACTCACGAGAAGAGGAAAGCAATGCTTCCGTCAATCACCCTTCAGCTTCTGAACCTGCCTGTACATTTTTGGATCCTGTAACATGCCCAACGCTTTGGCAGGGGCTTTGCCCAGGGCTTCGTTTAACATGAATGATCTTGGGCCAAAGGCAGGTGAAACTTGCTAGCTAAAATCTCACTCTTGGAATGAGGCAATCTTAGCACCTAAAAATTAATTAACTAGATTGTTAAAACTGCCTAAAGAAGGCATAGTAACACAGACCATATAAGAAACATTTTTCACAGGGGTTTTTGATTGTTTTGGCTTTGTTTGGTGATTCCAGCTTCTTTTAAAACATTCTGCTACAGATGGCTGGCCACATACAGGAGCAGCAAACTCTCCCCCCGTCTCACATAACCCAACACACTCATGTTGTTGGTATTAGCGTATTCCCCAGCAACAGCATAAAATTATTCCTTTATAAATATTCTGAGGTATTTTGGAGTAGCCAGATGTAGTTCTCAGGAGGAATACATACGGCTTGGCAGTGGGATGTATGCGCCCCCACCAGTTAACTCCCTATTTTCTTGATTTTCACAGCCCTGGCTTACAAAAGTAGCTCAGTACATGTTCGTGCTAAGTTTCATGAGTTGGGCTCCCTAAGTTTAAAGATTTTTATCTGTGCCTTTGAAGAGATGAACACAAGCCCTAAACCCTGGTCACACTGAAATAACTGAGAGTTCTGCCTTTAGGGCTGAAGTATAGATTGCATGAAGTATATGAAGATTTCATACAGGAACTCCATCTTTGGGGCACAACCATTTCAAGTACAAACTTAGAACAACAGCAGATGACTGATCTTGCTAGATTTTTTTCTTTTCCACCCTAGTTTTGGCTTTAATTGGGCAGTCTGAGAGTGGAGGACTTGAACTCAAAAGGCTTATTTGGGTGGAAAGAGTCGTACATGTTTTCATTTGAGCTTCTGATGGGCTCGGGATAATCATTGAATCAGATAAATATATCTGGTTATATATGTGATCACATCATTACATTTTTTATCTATTATTATCCATAGTAGATATATATCTATATATATCATTATATCCAACTATAGCATTATATCTTGATTCCTGAGCCTTTTGCTTTCTTTTCTCCCTCCCATTCCTGAGGGGGAAGGAGGGAGCAAGCAGATCCGCGGTGCTCAGTTGCCCTCTGGCCTCAAGCCACAACAGCCCTGACTGACCAGGGATCAACACCATGCCTACTCAAATACTGGAAAGCACAGCTTTATCTGCATATGCAATAGCCCAAGCATGGCTTTTGAGATAACAGTCTACTCTTCTGGAATACATTTTTTAGGCTGCACAGATGCCTTAACCTCTGAAAAGCTGCTAGGGCTACTGTTCACAGCACCACTCTGATAATTTCCTAAAAAAATGTACAAACAAATCAGACCCGTTACTCAGATGGTTAAAAAAATTTGGGCTTGTAATTATTAAGAGATCTCAGCATCATGATGTCACTTTTTCTAAAATTCCTCTTAGCCAATATTCAGCTTTCTTAATAAGCAGCAACCAGGACCTCACGTTCTCAAAAAACTACAGACCTCCTGCTCTGATCACAGTATTTACCATTCCTTCAAGGTCTAAACTGCCAAGAAAAAAAAAAAACAACAAAACACCAAAACCTGTTTCCAAGCTAAGTTTTTCAGTATGAGCAGACAGAAAACAAGGCAGAGTTGTTTCTCTGTTCAAGGAAAGACTAAAAGTCTAGGCCTGTGTGTGATACTGGATTGCTGGTACTCGTATAAACAGGGCATTAACTTGGCAGCCTTGGGAACTTCACCACTGATCAGATCAGATCAGCCGTCAGCTAACATGTTAACCAGGTGTCACCAGACAGTGCAACGAGACACAAGAACGTCAGTGGAATTGCTGCCTACTGAGGCGATGAACCAGATGTTCAATTACACCTATTCAGACTGGTCTTAAAAAAAAAAAAAAAAGTATTAGCTGCTTCAGCCCTATTTCCCCCCAAAATTCTAAAACATTAGTATAAACTATCGTAGAGGAAGCTCCACACACAAAAATGGAGAAGGCTTTAAAAGAAGCGGAGAGCACATTTAAGCAAAGGTGTGTACTAAAGCTAAAATCTAAAAGACAAAGTGAGCTTTTACTTACAACTAACCTGTTCATACACATTGGCTTTCCGGGTGATCTTTACTACAACCAGGTGCCTCTCACAGACATTCCTCTATTCTTAGCTGCCTCTTGAAGTAAAAGCACCAACAGACCAACACAGAAGATACTCTATGCTGATTATGCAGTCATTACTTGTCCTTTTTTAATTAAAAAAAAAAAAAATCCCTCTGCCATTAAGGGTAATCAATAGGCTTCACATAATGAACAAAATCTGTAATTCCGTGGGAATTCAGGACTTTCATAGATCCTTTACAACACAGTGATTTCTGTTGCCAGCTCTCATTTTTGGAGGGGCAAAAGTGGTGAAGCTCACTTTCATTTTCTGTGGGTGCAAAATTACGGTAAGGTATTCAGATATCCACCAGAGTCCAGGAAAACTTCAACATGGAAACGTGTTCATAACAGTTTCAGTCACCTACTGACGGCACAAAGTCTCTTATAAAACCCCAGGTCAGCATCGACACCCACAGAAATACTGAGCCAAGGCACCAGGACACAGGACGGTATAAACATTCCCCCCTTCAATCTCCAGGGGATTCTGGACTTTATTAAACAGACGCCACCCAGCCTTCACCTCAGTGAGCTGGAAGAACCAATCAGACGCACGTTTTCGTAAGGAAAATGTGAATTCAGGGGGAAGCTTTGTCTCACACCGGGCCTGTGGAGCAAAGCCTAAGCAAAGCCCAGGCAGGGTCTGTGAGGCTCCTCCCGACCAGGCTGCGGACACAGGGCAGCGAGCGCCTGGACCCGCAGGCACCCGCGGGGGGAAGAGGCAAAAGGGCAGCGGGTAACAAGGAAAGCAGCTGCCCTCACAGCTGGCGCCTGGGGCGAAGAAACATCCGCGTCTGGTTAGCCAGACCCACAGTCACTCGATCTCCGAGTTAGACAAACGCCCCATCTTTCCCCCTCGGCACTCTCGGGAAAGCCCGACTCCGAGCGCACTCTCCCCACAGAAGCGCAGGGTTCAGGAACCCCCCAGCCCCAGCACAGCTGTGCCCGCAGCGCCCGCAGCCCCGCAGCCGAACCCCTCTCCAGCACCGCCTGGAGACAACCCAGAGGACACCTGGGCAGGGGCCCGGGCACCTCCTCTGCTGCCGAGGATGCAGGGAGCGCTGCTCAGGTCCTGGAGCCCGCTTTTCACCCTAAAAACTTGAGCCATCTTATCCCTTGGGCCGCATCCACATACGTTCCTCCAACAGATTTTAAGACACATTTCACTCAATATATAGGCTTGCACACAACAGTCTGCTATGAGAAAATGAACTGTAGCCGTATTTATTTTTTTAAGGCCCATCAAAACCAATTAAGTTAATTAAACTCTCTCCATCAGCTTTCTTAAGTCAGTCCTAATATGCAAGAACATGAAGATGGAAGAGGCCAGATCATTTGCCTACTCTAAGCTGTGAAAAAAATTAAATTAATGGACAGAATAATCAGCATGAGCAGTGCAAATGCTTCCATATTAAACATCTTTTAGTGTTAAACAGAAGATACCTGGACTGTGGACTCTTTGAAAGTGATCACTTTTTCATCCATCCATCAAAGAATGGATGAAAGTTTACCATGTGATAGTCTGCATCCCAGGAATAGCTCTCTTCTCAGATTTTAGGGACAGGGTAACCAGGATGAGCACTGCTTCACACCTCCTACAGAACAGCCCACACTAACCAGTGCCTTCATATTCAGATTTTATACAAACTCTTGTACTTCCAGCTACTAACTAAACTCCACCCTATTTCAAGAAGCTTCCTCTTGCCTGCACATACATTTCCGTATTTTTATTTATATTTATCAAGTTACTTTTTTTTCCTGTTAACTCAAACAAGCAGACTTTTTTTAAACCCCCAAGTTAAAACATTTTCTGACTCTTGAATAAGCTCCCTTCATTTTCTTTAAAACTTCCACAAGCTGACATCATATTTGGCAATGTAAGAAACCAAACCGACTCATCCCAGCAAGCAGTCTCACTGACGAAACACACAGCAGGAAAAACACCTCCTTTATTTCTGCTCGGCACTCCCCCATGCAGAGACATACTGTAGCCTCATCCCCCGTGTGAGATGGGGATTGCTTACCCACCACCTCAGCAAGTCACTATTTTTTTCATGTATTTTAAGAGTGACCTAAATCTTTGCTTCCTTTTCCTGCAATTTTCATTCATTTACCTTATTAAAATGAACGCTGTACCAGTGACTTCATCTGACTATGCAGCACAGACCAGTCTTTGAAATTGAGTTAATTCCTCGTATTCCGCTGACACAAACAGCCTTTTTGTTCATCTAGAATCTGAAAGTTTAAGAACTGGTTTTTGAAAAGAAGTGATGCTGGTCACGGCCACAGTGCTTTTCACATCCTTATCTGCGAAGGGGCCTGGGACATACACATGCTGTGTCAGAATGCAGGGGAGATCAAATTTAAAACACAAACACCCCGGGATTTTTTCTTCCTATGAATAGAGTTGAGAGGCTAAAACACCATTCGACATGAGAAATCTAATGTGAATCGGAAGTCATGGTACAGAACCTGAGATTAATTCAGCTGCCAAGAAATTGTTGCCATCGCCTGATACACAGAAAACAAGATCTGCCTTGTTTGGCCACGTGGGACAGTGGATTATCAAAGTTCAAAAACCAGAGAAGATCAGCAGCACTCCCTTAGCTCAGGGAGTAAGATTGTGACCTCGTACAATTCGTATTCTCCTGGGCACTGCGGACATAACCAGCTCTCACACAGACTTCCAGCTCTGAACTTCCACAGCTGGAATCAATTTTAATTTGAGGATGCTCCATGACTGCAGAACTTGCATCTGGCGTGGCCACTCCTACAATGCAGCCAGCCCCCACACTGCACTCAGGCAGGGCAACATCTTCTGTCCAGGAAGAGCAGAAGGGACTGCCCCCAGAAAGAGTCCTCCCGTGTCCTACCATTTTCACACCAGAATTTCTGTCGCCTTGGTAACACTCCTTGGATTTCACTTCCATACGCTTGTCCTGCAATCCCTGGAAAACATCCAGACTTTCAACCTGCGCCACATACTTTGGCATCGAGCTTCCAGGTTACCCACCCACTGCACGAAGACCATGTTAGAAAGCATTGTTTTTTTAAAACTGGCTACACCTCACTCCATGTGTCACTGCCAGTGACAATCAATAAACACAGATAATATTTTATGCACAAAACCCAACTTAACTATTGTTTTGACTGCATTTTTTACATCACAACTGATCCAGTGAATGTATATACTGGGGAAGCAAAAATCCTTCAAAACATCTTGAAAACTCGGTAACTGCATTTCCTGAGAGCACTCATTCCTTCCATCAAGTTGTGGAATTCAAATTAACTACAGCCTTCTCTCCTAAATCCACACATTTAACTGACTGCCACCACGAAATTTAAAACATTTTCGGCATCTGTGCCCACAAAACAACCTTCCTGCGTAACAATCGTTCATAACTGATAAATTACAAAAGGTCTTTCCAATACACCCCTACAGGAACCAGGGCACAACTGAGGCGCAGCCAGCACTGGCTGAAGCACAACTGACACGAACAAAGGCAAAACCATCAGAGGGCAAAAGCAAGAATCCCAGCTACAAACGGATGCTTCACCCCCAGGCACTCTGCTGCACCCGCAGACCTGTTTGTCTCAGCTGAAGTTTGCATTCCAACAGCCAGGTGCATTTTCTGCACGCAAGCTCAGCAAAGGGGTTCACAGGAGCACGGCAGTGCCCACCCGTCTGACAGAGCAACCCAACCCCTTTTTGTAGGGAAACACACTCTGCAATAATCCCTGCGGGGCCCTGCCCGAACTGCTCTCCAAAACAAACAGCCACACCGGGAGGTTTTTGATGTTGCTGCTGTGCCAGACTCTCACACCATTACCCTTCTTTTTCACAGTCACTCTCTTGAATATTTATTCGGCATGTTCTCCACAGTAAATTGTGATCCACTGTAGGAGCTCAACCAAAATCAAATGAAAGCACGAGAAAACAAACTCGAGAATTCTGACACCCGTTTCCCACAGTAGTTTCCTTGCTCACCCTTCTTTAGTGAACAGCATCGTCCTCAGGCCTCCTTGCACTGAGGCTACAATACAATTGCCAATGCACAGTTTTCAGAAACATCTTGCCCACAACATATTAAACTCCTTAAAACCAGGGTGAGTAGGAGTTTTCTGTTATTTTCTCTCCTCTGGTTATTAAGCATTTAGAGACCTGGCAGTGTATTTTAGAAGCTGTGAACTTATATTTGCATTTTACTGTACTAGAGCGAGTAAATGAGAGAAATCCTTTGTTCTGAAGCATCCACTATTGCTGTTCTACATCCAGAACAGAGCGCAGCTTTCAACGGAAAGCTCCACAGCTTCCCTCCTGGCTGCACTGAGAACAGGGGAATTTTACACGCGTGTGTACGTGCACCGGATTTACAGTATGTGTATGTACGCAGGATTTACCCCAGAGCTGATCCTTCCCGTGTCTAGGCAACGTTATGTATCCCTGTCAGCAACTCACCGGGTGGGTTAGCTAAACACTTCATTCACAGCCTAGTCCTCTTCACCTGCTGACACGCTTCATTGAAACTGTTAGAGGTGTAAATGATGTCTCTCCTGACAAAGAGGAGTCAGAGGCATAATCAAGTTCTTAGGCCTTCAGCTACGCCACCTCAGGGGGCTGTTTGCACGCTCCTAGCCCACGTCAAACACTACATGGAAACAGTTCAAACTAACTTTTCTGTTCATTAAAGCGTAGCAGAGCTGCAGAGCTGACACTCTAAAACAGCCTTGCAGCTTCTGGGTCCGATTTCTGCCCAATAACAGTTTAATCTGTAACAAAATCTATCACAAACAACTGCACGTTAGACCCTTTTTGAGGGCCGTAAGCCAGTACTAAAGACTGGTGTGAAATTGGCTGAGGCCCGCCACAGACAGTCAGCCACCAAAACCAGACTGGACCCAGATCAGGATGTTAATTTTAAAATGAGGCTTTAGAGAGGATCGAGATTACCTTGTGGCTAAAGTGACTAATGCCTGAATTTCTTCTAACAGCCCTTTGGTGGTAGAGTAGAACAAAGGCTGAACAGCTGATTTTTCTTTCATTCCCCACCACCTCTCCTCTACGTCTTTTTCTTCCCCATCTCAGCAGATGCCCCAGAGTTAGCTCACTATAAAATAAAGATTAGCAGATAAAAAGAAGCCATTTGTGGTGTCAGCTCTTAACAGCTGACAAACTAATTTCTCTATATTCCTTTTACTTTGATTTAATGATGTAACAAAAACCATCAAAACCACACACGCTCAGTAGCTTCTGAAGATCATTCCCTGATGAAAATAAATGCTGTACAAACCAAACAGACGCCAAAATATTATTTAAGGATAGAATCAAGAGACCTCATTAAAATCAGCAGCAGTTTTGCCACTGGCTTACAGGGCCAACATTTCCCACAGAGCCTATAGCTGCCACGTTCAAAAAAGAAATAGCTTCAAAACGGTAACAAATGATGATGCTTGAGTCTCCTACCCGCAGCACAATCGCTGCACTAACTAGAGCTACAAACCCCTGGAGAAGTCCCACAAAACCACCCCACGTTATGTCGGCGCTTACACCGAGGCAGAACCCTGCGGCCCCTTCGCACCCCACATCCCTCCCCCACATCTCCTGCTGGGCTGGAAACTGCGAAACCCAGAGCACGGGAGGTACCTGCAGCTCATTCACCTCCGACAGAGAGAGGAACATCAGGGGAGCAACCGCAGCCCCTTCAGAGGCTGCCTCTGGCAGACACACGCCTCTGCCCGCACATACCCCGTTTTTTCCCCAAATATCCGAGCAGCCACCAGCCAGTGATTCCAGCACAGCGTCTGCACTTCCACGGGCACGCTGCGGCTACCGGGGGCGTTACAGGGCAGCAATTTGTAAATGCCGTTTGCTATAGATCCTCTGGGTCCCAACCACACTTAAGTATCGAGAAATATTAAAATTTAATGTGCACTGATATTTATCAGCCATAGCTACTGGGTCGTTTGATGCCCAGCCGATACCTTGCACTCCCAGCCGAAGGCACGATCTGCTCTCAAGGGGTCTGAGAGGTCTGCAAACCTGACAGAACCTACAGCCCCTTGCAGCATCGCTTTAAATTCATGTGTAGAAAGCCACACCATTTTCCCTACTGCCATTTTCTGCTGGCCACCAATATCGAGAGAAAAAACGTTAATATATCACTGGAAGAATCTGCTTACCAAGGGAGTTTGTTAATATTTCTGAACACTGCAAATTAAATGAGCTTGTTAGCGCTTTCATCCTTTCAATATATAGATTCTTATTTAAAATTCCTGTGTTGACAGCAGAATAAATATCATTTTTCATGCACAGATTGAAGTAGTTAAAGAAAATGAAAGGCAATCTTATTTTTGGCAGCACCGTGGTTATTCCCTTTCCATTGTACGTGTGCCACAACACGTTCAGCTGGGCATCGAGAATCCAGCCTGCGTATTTTAAAGTTATAAATCTGTTCAAACAGTCACCAAGGCTCCTATTCAAATCAGGAGCAGTTCTGTCACAGGCTTAAATGGGCAAAACCTCCCCAAGAATTCAGAGTAAAACTTTGTTCTTCTCCTCCCTACTCATCAGTCACACGGTAAAAAATGAATGCAAAACATGTCAAATGAATAAATAAAAGAGCCAGGGTAGTTCAGCACCGCACTAAATATAGTGAGGAGACACTGCAGAATTTGCAACTCTTACCCAGTACACAGACAAAATTCGAAGCCCCACATGCGGGTTTAGGCTGCTGGCAGAGGGGCAGAAGCTGCTGTTACCCCCCCGGCACAGCACATTACCCCCCCAAGCCCCCTCCTGCCTGTGCCAGGTGCCTTCGCCTTTCCGGGGTCCAGGTGCTGCTGGCACGGCTCACGATGGCAGGGGAACATCATCTGCACAGTGTCATTGCTGCAGGGGTTCTGCTTCGAGTCACCACGTCCCAGGCAGCACAGAGACCAGGGGCCTGCCGGATACTTCTGCACTTCCACCCAAATCTAAACCCCACTGCACCATACACCATCAGCTGCCAGGCAAGAGGGTTCTCTCGTAACAGGCAAAGACAACCGGCTACTTCTTGCACAGGCTCAGTGCAGAGGTTTATGTCTTCTGAGACAAAAGCTTTTACTAAAAAAGAGATCTGAATTAATGATTTTTTCAGAAGGAACACAAGGCAGAGAGATGCCATTGGGATGGGGCAACCCAGAAATCACAGAAAGTGAGTTTCTCCTGAACATCTCACCTCTTTGCCGCTCTTCATCTTTCCATGGCTTCCAAGATGTGTGAAACTAATTTAATCAACTTTAAACAACGTCCTTATCAAACAGAACATGCCAAGAGGAAGAATTTAACCCGCGCATGGTGTGAGAGTACAGACAGTTGTCCTGTTCGTGTCTAATGCCTTTTGATTCTGAGAAGAATATTTGACACGTGAAGTATATTCAGCAACTTGGCTCTCCCGTTTGCCTTCCTGACTTGCTTCTGGTGCCTCACCCTAAGGGTTATGCATCAGTCAGTGTATTTCATATCCTCCTCCTGGCCTTGAAAAAAGGCAACCAGCCACGAAGCTGTCTAAATGCTGCAAAATTACCAGGTGAGCCTCACTGTTCAAAGACAAACTCATCAATTACTTTACAGTGAGAACAAAGCTAACAAAGAATCAAGAAGGTATTTTTAGCACTAACCAAGCCCAATATATTCCAACACGCTTAAGTACCTACACAGCCATATTTTATCGAACATGTTCAGTTTCCTGAACAGAGACTCAAAAATCAACGCCCTTGCTTTTTTCACCCTTTCATCAGGGTCTGCTGATTCTATAGTAGGACTGTAAGTTGACTAGAAAGGCATGTCCTGGGCTTCCCTCTCCTTCCCAGCACTGACTGCAGATCCCTCCTCTCCCAAATCCTCCTGTGCACGAGGGGTGAGCTGCATTTGCCACTAACCATTCACAAGGGACAGCTGGCATGTGATCTGTCTATCTCTAAATAAAACTTGTGAGGACACAGGAGTGAGGAGATGGGCCAGCTCCATGTGAGGTGAGTTCCTCCGCTCTGTTTTTTCACCCAGAGACCAACGCTGTAACAAACCCTGATTTTGTTCCTCTCTGAAGACTGGGCAGCATCCCCATACCACCCTCATGAATTAGAGAAAGAACGGAGAAGTATTTAAGTAGCAGGTAGAACCACAACTCTGCCTAAGAAAAGACACTTTCCAGTGGCTCAGCCTTGCTTGCTGAGCTGATCTGCCAGGCTGCACCGTCTGCCAGAGCAGGCAGCGGGACTTCTAACAATGAGATCCAGTCACGCAGTGAAGAGATGAATTCACATCAGTTACAATACCTATGGAACAGCTCATTAAATCAGCCAGGCTGTGCCATCCAGCACCCCTGATGGTCTTAATCTAACCTCTCACCCTGGCCCTGGGGTCATCAGTGGGCAGCTGTGACCATAAGTGATGGAAAAGACATTTTCCCAGGAGAGTGTCTGTTTCCTGGAACTCAGGCATCACTGATTATTTGCCTGTGTTGCCCATTCCAATCTTGCCTTTCCAATCTTCTTATCCCCTAGAGGGGCTATGCAGCTTTTTAGTGACTTGAAATCAAGGTATGAAATCAGCAATATTCTGATTACAGGCAAGTTCTGGAGGTAACACCTGTGGGCTTATAACGACACCGCATTAGCACCGTATCGATCTACCATCTGCTGCTGTCTCTGCACAGGTAGGAGCCAATTCATCTAAGAGGTCACATTTTGTTTCCTTATTCCTGCAAAGCCTTGAAGTGTGTTACACTGGGAAGACATAAGGACTTTCAGGAATGCCAAAGCATTTGTACGCGTTTTTCAGAAATTATAACTTCTTTAAACATGAGTCTTTTCAAAGAAAATTGACCCAGCAGGTACACAAATCTCAGCTAACAGAAAGCACATGACATCCACCACATTTTAAGGTTCCCATTTGGCTAGTGGGGTCACTTCTGTTAAGAAGCACCTTGGAGCATGGTCACACCCTGACCTGCAAAGGACCCGTCACTTTACTCCCTGGGATGAGCAGTCTTTCCAGGCAGAGCACGCCACGTGTGCCTCTCCCATCTCTGTTCTTAGCACTCAGCCAAGGGTGCCCACAGGGCCCCAACCCGCAGGACAAATTAGAGGAGCTTTTTTTTTTTTTTTTTCTTTCCTCTGGTTTCCCTTCAGCCTCGAGGACTAGACTTGTACCACCACCTCATTTTGATGTGAGCTGCAGGCAGCTGTCAGATGGCAACACTGCTCACTAATACACGAGTGGGAATTGAGTCAGCAACTTGGGAAGTAAAGGTTTAGCTTCTGTAACTGCTCCTTTAAACCGCCCAGTCCCTAGAACCTAGGGAGCTATTTTACCTCTAAAAATAACCATGTTCTGGGAAAGAAGAACACACACATCATCCCCTCCAGCAAGGCAAACCTGTCTGATGCCAGCGCTTCAACCATTCCAAACACTGTGCTTCAAACAGCAAAAGTCACTTACCAACATACTCCGAGAGGAGCACAACAAAGAATGGAGTCACCACGTCACTGATTCCCAGCCACCGGCTGCGTGTCGAATGGCTCAGATAAACAGGATTCTGTCAAAGATCTAGGGAAGAATGAGGGAAAGCAGGTACCTGCATTAGCCCTGCACAAAGGAAAGGCAGAAAAGCGTAACTGCTAAGCTCAGGGAGCAGAGATCATGCGCTGACAGGCTCTTCTGCAGCAATACGGGTGAGAAGCAGCATGCAAGTCCTCGGAGAGGCTCTGGTATGATCCACAGATCCCCCACACAGGCCAGCCCACATTTCACCAAACAAAGCAGCCCAGGCTCCTCAGAGCCTCTGTTTGAAGAAGTGCAGACCAGGCTTTGCAAGATCCAGGTGGCTTAAGACCCTTCCACCCCTAGGGCAGAGCAGCACACCCTGCTGAGCGTCAGGTGGAAAGCCAAGGCTGTTCCCAGCACAGTTCTCCCGGCAAAACATCACGGGTCAGGATGGTTCCCAGTACAGCAGCCTCCCCCCAACAACCGGCGTGTTATTTCCAGACTGCCCCAGCCCCAGGACACCGTGCTCTGACATAGGCACACACGCTGAGCTTGTTTCTGAGGAGGACAGATGCTCCTCACACCTCCCGGCCACCTCGCAAACCCCTCCCTGCCCGTGTTTCTCACATCCTGCTTCACACAAAAGAGGTTTCTTAGACACACAACTCATCTCCTCTGGTTCAAACACCTTGAATTGGTCTCAAAAGAAGAGCTTCAGGTCTTTCACCAGTTTTTGGCTACATCTCGCCACAAAAGAGCCGATCTCATCACTCCTGAGCTCCAGGTCTGATTTCAGAAACATGGGACAAACTTTCAGCAGGTATTCGCATCAGGAGCTGTCAGCCAGGGAAGTTTCCCTGCAAAACCAACTCGCTCGTGGCAGTGCTGGTCTAACCCCACACACCCCCCACGGCAAACGTGGGGCAGGAGCTTCGCTGCCCCTCTTACCTCCCGGATGAGCAGCTGCTGGAAGAGGGGGATGAGTGCGCTGGTCCTTGGAATGTCCATGTGGCTCTGGAAGAGCGGGTGGGTCACACACACCAGCTGTGCTTTCCGGGGGCACAGTAACTCCTCGGGGGCTAACAGAGGGGAATCCACCCCGCAGTGTCCCCCCAGGCAGGAGCTGCACTTGCTGACAAGCGCAGTGAGGGCTGCAGATGACGGCTGCACTGAGAAAATCAGAAAAACAGCTTAATCTCCAGTCTCCTCTGCTCAGGCACGGGCAGGTACCCTGAGCTGGGAAAGAGCTGGGGTCTGAATTCTAGTTACGAGGTCGATTTAGGGAAGGCTTCTGGAGCCCTGTCCCCTGTGCGCCCGCCTGCAGCTCCGCACAGCAGCGGGGCTCTTCTCAACCCCGGGCTCTGCCCAGGGACACGAGAAATCACAGCGCTGCCAGCTCACAGCAAAGGCTCCAGGCTCTCGCCTCTGAAGCAAAACCCTTCCAATCTGCACTTACGCATTTCATACAAAATCCACCAGCAATCCAAACAGCTCCGTCCACCAGAGAAACAACCCCTGGCTGCTATGGGGACGTGAGCAGCTGGGCACGTGTGACTTGCGGAAAAACTAACTCCACAACTGTGAAGTTGTAAAGTAGGTACGTTTATTCAGCGCCGGGCGCATGGGGGATCGCTCCTCCACAAGCATGCGCACCCCTTGCAGCTCTCGTCCTGCTTATATATTACAAAATAATGCATATTCATAGAATGCTTATACATAAACATAATATTTCCCTGCCTCCCCTCGCTTCTCATGGTAATTAGGTCTCCTCCTCTTGCGTCTGCGCGTTCAGCTCCTTTGGTGGTCGCAAGTTCCTGGGAGAGGGTCGTATAGATGAAGTATCTCCTCTTCCTCGCTGATGAACTTTTTACCTTATTCTTCTGCGCAGCCTCAGTTGTTCCCTAACTCCTAGCTAAACCACAAGGCCAATTAGTGTTAGGATTTGAGGTGATCTATTGCTGTTCTGTACTACTTCAAGGACAATAGGAAGCTTCTGTTTGAGCCAGAAGATAATATCTTCGCAACAGTGTCAGCCCCTGCTATGTCTTCACGTATAGCCCCCTCATCTTGGCGCAAGCTCTGCACCATCAAACTCAAATTCTTTAAATTCCCTATCTCATTCCCCCCTTTTCTTCTTACTTAGTAAATTCTTTTACTACTCAAACCATCTTACAGCTTACTTTTATAACTAAGTTGTGTTAGTCTTCACTATTCTTTTGAAACTCAGGTTATATTTTATCTGTTATGTGCATTTGCTGTCTTGATGTTTTGCCCTGTATCATTCCTTGCTTTGTTCAGTTAATCCAACATGTTGTATCTAGCATGTAGTTTACATCTACTGCTTCACCTGATGGCGTAAAACAGATTCGTACTGTTTGCCAATCAAAGTCTACTGCTGTATTAATCATTTAAACTTTATATACACATGTATTCTTGTTTATATTTAGGATAGGTGCTTTTAGGCCTAAATAACACATGCACGTTGGGCTGGGGGCGTGGAAATTCTTTTCTTGCTGCGTATTTGGACTTCCATTTTGGAGCTTTGGAATCTATCGCAACCATGAATATGGATTGCATTTCTGCGCTAGCTTTAATTCTTGTTTTATCGGCTATTGCCTTATTTGTTATTGTAATGTTTCTTTTTTGTCGGTGTGAATGTCAGTTCTGTAAGTTATTTTCACGTTCTTCTGCTGCTTCGCCTGAATCTCCTGAGCAGCAACCACTGCAATCCTCTGTTAATTCTCCTGCATCTCCTCCTCAACTATCGTCTTCTTCTGCCACTGTTTTCACTGCTACTATCCTTGAACCTCAACCATCGTGTTCTTTTGTTGACTTTCCGGAATCTCAAGTTTAGTTTATACGATGTTTTTGTTCTATAAAGTTAGAAATAGTAGTATTGCTTATTTGTTTTGGTTGAAAATCAAAATAGAACTTTCTAGTCTCACATGACGCATGCGCTTTGGGATTAAAAAGGGGGTGCGGAGAGCCTTTTCCCACTGCGCATGCTGATCCCGAACCCAGCAGACCAGAGCAGCCGACCGCGTGGATCTGCAGGGCCGTAATCAGTTTGTGATATCTTTTGTTATAAGAATGGATCACCTTTTGGCATTAATTTTGATTCATGTTGTCTTTTTTTCTTTACTGGCTATTATCTTACTTATCATTATTATACTTTTGTTTTGTCCTGGTAATTGTTGTTCTTGTAGAATGTCACTTCGTCCCTCTACTGATTCATCGGAGCCTCAAACTTAGTTTATAAAATGCTTAGGCTTTGTAAAGTTAATTAGTTTTAAACATGTTATATTTGTTAGATAAAAATGTTTAAATATTGTTAAAATATGTGTTTGTTAGATAAAAATGTATAAAAATGTTTATTGTTAAAAATAGTGTTAAAAAAATATATACTTGTTAAACTAAAATGATTTGTAGTAAAGAATAATGTTAAAAATATATACTTGTTAGTTACAGTACTGCGCTTTTCCTAGCTTTTCTCTTTCTGTACTGTTATCTTTCACACCACCACGACGGCAGCAATGTTGAGCCATGGAGTGGTGCAGAGACTTTTGGTTTGTCTCAGCATTGCTGCCTCCAGGTATACCACTTCCTGGCTACAGCATCGTGTTGTTGTGGAGGAGTACGTTTAGGAGGCGACAAATAGTCCCTGGCAAAACCACGACATCCGCCAAAGGTGAAAAACAGCAGCAGCCTTACTAGCACCCACCGAGCTGCACCTGCGCACGAGCCAGGTGGAGGGGAAACCACGGCGAGGCTGAAGACGCCGCAGATCGGCCCCTCACCAGCACGACCACCATGGACACCTGGGCATGCGCGTATGGAGGACCATGGGGCGGCACATAGAACAACAAGCCCCGTGGAAATGGGCGGACAGATCGTGAGGATGGGGACTATAAAAGGACAGACTGCGTACTCCTTAGTAGAGGGGAACCAACTTGGAGCCAGGAACGTGGAGCGTCATCGGGCCGTCAGAACATCGCTGGATCCCTGGTCGTGGTGGTGGTAATTAGTTGCGCTTCTATCGTGTTCTTGCTTAGGGATTCTGACTTTTCCTTCTTTTTCCTCTCTGTCCTATCGCTTTGATTAATTGTTATAGAGAATAAAGTTTCTAGGGTTATAAAGCATCTGACCTCATTTGTGTCTTAATCTCGCTTTTGGCTTGGTTTGTATTCGTAAAAGAGCTATATGGAGAGATAGAGGCCAAGCCAAATTAGTCTCCTATAACTAATTCAGTGTTAGTAGAATCTACCCCAGTCTTTTAAAACTCGGATTATGGTATAAAGCTTCATACATAATTTGCAGGCGTTTTGTAAGTCTCCAGTTCCATATATATATAGTTACAGTAAGAATTAACAAAATTACTACAGATATCAAAAGAACTACTACTGGGTGAAGGATTGCGTTAAAAATTCCGGTTGCCGTTGGTGACCATCCAAGGAGGGTGTCCCACCAATGATGTTCTCCTACCTTTTGTACTTTCATCAAAATCTCGTGAATTTGCTCCGTATCATGTTTTACTACTATTAGCATCTCCTTCCCTTTTTGTTTTACTTCTTCTAGAATAGAAAGTAAGTCTTCGTGCTGTAGCATCTCCTTCACTCTCTCCAAATTCATTCCTATGGGGGTAGAACCTATTTTCGATACAGAGTATATTTCGTTTCTATTACTTGGGAGCTCAGAACAGGGCTGACATAGTTAAAGTCACAACCTTCGATTTTTGTAAAATTACATACACAATGATTAGAGTGGTTTCCTATTTCCATTTCATCACCATCGACTATAAAGCTCTTACAAGAAGTGCGTAAACATATGCACCCCCCTCCTATGTATATTAGAACTGTATTGTGGTTAGGAGAGGGTTGTACTTCAAAGTTGCACTCTTTCTGGTGGGTGTCCAGGCACATATCTTGAGCCTCTATGGAGTTTCCTTCGCAGACATATCCCTGATGTCCCATGTTAGTGCACAGATCTGTGTCAATAGTCTGCCATTTATCCCCTTGTTGCCACACCCACCCTTTATGTCCTACCGGATTGATTATTACTCCCTTATGATACAATCCTATGGCAGTAATAGGGTAGATTTTATACTGTGTAGCCCTTGATATGGTCAGGACGAAGGCGATTATTTTATCATTCTTATCATCATACGTGAAATTTACCAATTTCCACCAGGATTGCAATTCTCTTTCTTGATCAAGTGCTTTATCCCAAACTACCTTCCGAATTTCCTTAGGGAGGATTCCTTCCTCCCCTTCTCTCAGAATATCGGAAATAATCAATTGTATCCACATTTGTGCTTGTATACAACTAAGAGCCAAGGATGTGTCTTTCTGTAGAGCCTCCATCCCTTCTACCACTAATGAATGGTCTTTGATGTTAACTCTCTCCCAATCAGGGAGAAGTTTTGATGTTAGCCATTGGTGAGTCCCTAAGGCTAATAAGGACGATTTTAGAGGCCGTTTTAATTGATCCAGTTCTTGAGTTGCTGTAGCCAATTTGTTCATTATTACTTCTGAATCTACACTATTCAATACCCCCAATCCTGTCCCTAAAATTCCTGTCACATCCCTTTTTTGTCTTTGAACAGCCCGAGCCTTTAGCCAGGCATCCCATCCCCTTTGAGTTGTTTCCAGATATGGAAGGCACTTTGGTTGTATGTCTGTCAGATTCACCTGCAAATGCACTCCCACCTGTTTTAGTGACCACTGGGGATTAAACAATAGGACTTGCTGACCAGTTTTCCGGATCACATGTGGACCTATTTTAAAGATTCTTGGTTTTGACTTTAGCACTTGCCCAGCAATTGCTTTTGTACCTCTTACAGACGTGACAGGTGGCAAAGTGGTTGCAGTAGACTGCATGGGGTCAATTCTGACCCTGTAGAACAATGCCTGTCCCCTTGACCCTTGTCCTAAGCATGTTACAAAAGTTATCTTGGTTAAGGTAAAGTTAAACCAACACATTGATTTCCCTTTGCACGATTCTCCAAATTTATATGGGGACCCTATCATTCTCACACCTATCATAGTGTCTTCTAACACTGGAACTAGACCGTCCTCATGATATACTTGACAACCCACTGTTATTTCATCCCCCGTTTTTCCTTCTAATTGGTCGATTTCATCCTTATCGTCCCTTCTCCACTGGTCCCCTTGGTATACCTTATTGTTGTTAACAACCACCATGGCTAGTTTTGTTCTTAAGTCCACATCCTTCACCATCATGGCATGATTTTTCTGGGCGTGATTCCAAGGCCAGTCTTTGGGTTCCTGGGCACAGGCAAGAAGGATAATCCTAAAACATATTAATAGTTCCAACTCACGGTTGATCATTTTGAGGTCTTAATCCGAAAGTTTTTGTTTGAATTTGAGTTTTAATGGTCCAGTTTCTGTCACCTCCCAGCGTTGTTTAGGAGCCTTCTTGATCCTAGTATGATGTATCCATGATGTGTGTTCTTTAATTTTCACTGCAGTAAAGGTCGTAAGCAGCACCTGGAACGGCCCCTCCCATTGTGGTTCCAATGTTTTTTCTGCAAGAGACTTAACATACACATAGTCTCCAGGCTGTATATCGTGTACCGGTCCGTCTAACCCTCTACCCCGAGTTCCGAATACATGTTTCCCAATTTTGTTAAGTTGTTTGCTTAATGCTATCATGTATGAAGTCATAGTTTCCTCTCCAATTTGCATTGACATTCCCTTTTGCACTGCGTAAGGTCTGCCATATAACATCTCAAAAGGACTCAACCCTTCTTTGGCCCTTGGTTTTGCTCGTATGCGCAAGAGTGCCAATGGGAGAGCTTGGGGCCAGGTCAGGTTTGATTCCTGACCGAGTTTTACTATTTGCTGTTTAATCAAATGATTCATTTTCTCTACTTGGCCACTGGATTGGGGACGATATGGGGTGTGAAGCTGCCAATCTATGCCCAGATAGTAACTGACTTGCTGGACTACTTTGGAAACAAAGTGCGACCCCCTGTCTGAGGATATGGTCGCTGGAACCCCAAAACGTGGAATTATTTCTTGCGTTAATACTTTTGTCACTTCTCTGGCTTTAATCGTTCTGGTGGGGAACGCTTCTGGCCAACCTGAAAAGGTATCTGTTAATACCAATAGGTATCGATACCCCCCTTTTCTTGGAAGTTCTGAAAAATCAATTTGCCATTGTTGTCCTGGTCCGTTCCCTTTTCCAATCTGGCCTACTTCTAGATTAGGGGTATTCTTAGGATTAGTCTGGAGGCAAAGGTCACACTGTTGAGTCACTTGCCTTACTATGGTATACAAATTTCTGGCTCTAATATTCCTAACTAAATATCGGTATAGGGCCTCTGCCCCCCAGTGTCCTTTTCTGTGTTCTTCCCTTACCAGGTGTCTGGTCAAATAAGAGGGAATTACTATCTTTTCTTGGGGAGTGACAGCCCAACCTTCTTTATTATATGATCCTTCCAGATCTGCAATAAGCTTTTTGTCTTCTTTTGTGTAAATAGGCTTACCTTCTAAAATAGTCTGTCCATCAGGGACTAAAGCACCCTCCATTTTTACCTCTCTTTTGGCTGCTTGTTTTGCCTCTCTGTCCGCCAGTTCATTTCCTCTTTCTAAGTCGGAATTCACCTTTTGGTGTGCCTTAATATGCATGATTGCCACTTTTCTTGGAAGTTGGACAGCTTCCAGTAGCCTCAGAATTTCCTTCCCATGTTTAATGTGTTTCCCTTGTGAATTTAGCAGTCCTCTTTCCTTCCAGATTGCTCCATGAGCATGAACTACCCCAAAGGCATATTTTGAGTCCGTATAAATGTTCACAGTTTTGCCTTGGGCTAATTCTAAAGCACGGGTCAGAGCGATTATCTCCGCCTTTTGTGCAGATGTACTCACAGGCAGTGGTTCTGATTCCAGTATCTCTTGGGTGGTAGTAACAGCGTACCCAGCATATCTTTTACCGCTCAGGACATAACTGCTCCCATCTGTAAACCAGTTCTCTGCATCTTCCATAGGGCTGTCCTTCAAGTCTATGCGGCTTGAATATGTTGCCTCGATGGTCTCCAGGCAGTCATGTTGCACTGGTTCTCCTGTGTCTCCACTAAGGAAAGAAGCTGGGTTGATAATGTTAGTCACTACAATCTCCACATCATCTTGTTCTACCAGTTCAGCCTGATATTTTAGGAATCTTTGGGGTGAGAGCCAATGCCCTCCTTTAATTTCCAATACTGCTGACACTGTATGAGATACTAATACAGTAATCTTCTGGCCTAATGTGAATTTTCGTGCTTCCTGTACATTTAGGATTACTGCTGCAACCGCTCGTAGGCATCCGGGCCAACCCTTAGTGGTTGTATCCAGTTGTTTGGAGAAATAGGCAACTGCCCGATGGTATGGGCCTAAGTCTTGTGCCAATATTCCCAATGCAATTCCCTGTTTCTCGTGTGAAAAGAGAAAGAATGGCTTACTTACATCTGGGAGTCCTAAAGCCGGAGCTGACATCAGGGCCTTCTTTAGTGAGTCAAAGGCCCGTATGGCCTCTTTATTCCACTGGAGGTTCTTCTGTTCAGTGACAGTTAGTGCATATAGTGGCTTAACAAGTAATCCATAGTTATAGATCCATAGCCTGCACCAACCAGTCATTCCCAGGAATGTTCGCAATTCTTTCACTGTTTGTGGTCTCGGAGTCTGACAAATTGCCTCTTTCCGAGCTTGTCCTAAGGTCCTTTTCCCAGCACTGATTTCGTAGCCCAAATAGATCACTTCACGCTGCACTACTTGGGCCTTCTTTTTAGATACCCGGTAGCCCTGAAGTCCCAGAAAATTTAAAAGGCTTACCGTCCAGGTTACGCAGGCCTCTTTCGTCTTAGTGGCAATTAGGATGTCATCTACATATTGCAGCAGCTTTCCCTCTTCAGGTGGAGTTGGGGCTTCCCATAGTTCAAGGTCTTTGGCTAGTTGGTTGCCAAATATAGTGGGGCTGTTTTTAAATCCTTGTGGCAGCACTGTCCAAGTTAACTGAGTTTTACGTCCACTCTTAGGATTTTCCCATTCAAATGCAAATATTTTCTGACTGGCTTCGAGGAGAGAGAGACAAAAGAAGGCATCCTTGAGGTCTAAAACAGTAAACCAGATTAGTTCAGGAGTTAGCTTTGTTAATAAGGTGTAAGGGTTTGCTACCACTGGGTAGAGATCTTCCGTTATTTTATTTATTGCTCTTAGATCCTGAACTATCCTGTATGACCCATCGGGTTTCCAGACAGGTAATATGGGAGTATTAAAATTAGATTCACACTCCCTTAATAATCCTATTTGCAAAAACTTGTCTATAACTGGCTGGATCCCTTCCCAATCCTCCTTCTTTAAAGGATATTGTTTAATTCTTACCGGTTGTTGTCCTTCTTTAAGGTTTACCTCTACAGGTGGAGCATTCTTCGCCCTCCCAGGGGTATCAGTGGCCCATACTCCGGGATACACTTGATCGATAATTTCCTCGCTAATTTCTCCTTCTGTGGGGACACTAGTTAAAGATAAGCTCATGATTTGTATAAATTCTTGGTTGTTTACCTCCAGAGTAATCTCTCCATGGTTAAAGTTAATGGTTGCTCCTAATTGTTCTAATAAGTCTCTCCCCAGGAGCGCTTTTGGGGAGTTCGGCATATACAGAAACTTGTGTATGCCTAACTGCTTTCCCAATTCATATTTCAAAGGTTTGCAAAAGTATGCCTTTTCACTTTGGCCAGTGGCTCCCACCACCATGATATAATCTTTCTCCAGGGGTACTAAATCCATGTTCAAAACTGAATATGTTGCTCCAGTATCCACTAAAAATTCTACTTCTTTTTGTTCTTTCCCTAGCTTTATTTTAACCAGCGGATCCGCTAGGGTAGATTCCCCGGGTCCCCGTCATTGTTCTTCTAAATTAGCTAATGTCTGCCGTTTTCGGCGGTTTCCCCTTTTTCCTGTGTTTCCCCATTTCTCTGGACACTGCCTCTTCCAATGTCCGAACTTTTTGCATATAGCACATTGATTTCTGTTAAGCGGCTGTCGCTCCGATCTCCTTTGCTCCCCTTCTTTTATTACAGCCAAGATTTTCTTGTGCCCTTTCTTGTAGTCCTCTTCCCTATTCCGAAATACCCTCCATGCCTCCTCCAATAGTGTCTCTAAGTTCCTTCCCCCAGGAGGAGGTACTTTCTGAAGTTTTCTCCTAATATCCCCTGTGGCTTGCCCTAGGAACAGAGATACCAGATGTTGTATCCCTGCCTCTGAACTCAGGTCTAAGGAAGTGTTACTGCGCATTGTATCTCTCAGCCGATCCAGGAACTCGGATGGGGACTCGGATGGACCTTGTTTAATTTCATAGAGTGTTGCCCAATTTATTGTTTTAGGGATAGCCCTTTCCATTCCCTTTGCAATCCACTCTCGGTATGCTCTTAATCTTTCCACATGTGCAGACCGATTGGGATCCCATTTCGGGTCATCATGTAAGGGGAGGAACTCCTTATAGTCCCCCCCAGTAGCTCTATAGTGATCCTCAGCCAAATTTTGTGCTGTTTTTAAAACCAGCTGTTTTTCGGTCTCAGTTAAGTGATCCAGTAGCAGCTGCATGTCTTCCCAGTCAGGGTTGTGCTGCCTTATAATGAACCGAAAATGCCTAGTCACACTCTCAGGGTCATTTCGGTAGTTTTTAGCTTTCTTTTCCCATATCTCTAAATCAGAGGTAGAAAACGGCACTTTAACCAACATAGTGCCCTGGGGTCCCACCGCCTCTCTGAGGGGTGCTTGGAGAGCTTTAGGAGTTCTTCCCTGTGTCCTGGAGGAGATTGGGCTATCTGGAGAAATGGACTGTTCCTCCGAGTCCTTGTCCTGTTCCTGGGACTGAGGAGGGGGTTTGAATAGGTCTTTGAAGCTCTGCTCTTTCGCCCTTCTAGTCTTATCTGTTCTAGTACACCTCTGTCCGATGCTGCATGACGAGCAGCACCTTTTTAGTTTTCCTTTAATTTCTCCCTTATAATCCTTTTCCAGGGCAAGCACTAAAGGGTCTTGTGGTGGGACTAATCCACAATCCCTCTGCCACTCCGGGTGATTCCGGAGGGTGAAAAACATATCTGCGTAGGACACCTCGTCCCACTTCCCCTCTCTCCGTAAAAATAACATTAATTGCAGCAGTGTATGGTAGTCTAAGGTCCCATTCAGTGGCCATTTAGCCTCCTCTTCCAGTTCGTAAAGTGGCCACCACTGATTACAATATTTAATCAGAATTTTCTTGCTTTCTGTGCTTCCCCTCCCCGCTATGTCTTTCCAGTGTGTTAATATACAATCTAATGGGCTTTTCTTTACAATTCTTCCCTGCTTATTTCCCATTATTATTTCTTCTCAAAATCCTTTCTTTCCACTTTTCCCAGCACTCTGCACACCTCGACCTCCTCTTATCAGACGCACAGTACCACTTACATCGACAATCTACGCACTCTGCTAATACCCATACTTGGTGAGAATTCCCTTACCGGGGGGGGCAGGAATACAAAGAAAGCAGGGGATTCTTCCACGGACCCGGCGGTATAATCGGCTGGTTGTTTCCAATCCAATGCTACCAGCTGCCCAGAAGGAGTTGTGTACAGTCCTTCTAGCAGGTATAAATCATCTCCCCGTGCCAACCATTTATTCCTTCTACACAAATAATCACTAGATTCCAACCCAAACCAACGGAGAAGGGATCCGCTTTCCCGGTTCATGCGATGTTTTCACAAAACATACAAAGACAGTGCATTACTTAAACAGATAGAAACTTTTCACTTGTTTTGCAGCGGCTGCGTCTCACTCACGCCCTGCAGGCTCTCACTCACACAGCAGCGGCTGCTCTCACTCACACCCTGCAGGCATGCAGGCACACAGACACGTAGCAGCGGCTGCTCTCTCACACAAAGCCGCGGCTGCCTCTCACTCTTAAAGGGCCAGTCACACCTTCCACTCACACCACAAAATAAAACAACAACTAGGTCCGTGTAGCATATATCATAAACCATTAACAATTTGCCGTAAGTTCAAAACCAGTATATCCACAAGTAGTGCACTATACAATAACAGCCCGGAAAAATAGGGTAAGATCTTACAGGTGACGGTAATTGGTAATTACCAGTGCCCTGCCCAAATGCAAACTGCCTCTTATATACCAGTGATCGGTAGTTTGACCCAAAAGACCTTACACCTTTCCCTCGGCTTTCCAAAACCAGAACCAAATGGGTATACCCCCTCCTTGGGACTACGCTGTGCGCCAGACGTCTCTGCGCGTCTTACCAGCAGCCCGTTACCCTTTAAACATACCTTTGTCCGCGATTTAGATGGTCCTTGTCTACTCCCGCAGTGGACAGCTGGGAGCGGAGTTCCTCCGAGAAAAGCTCGGGGTGCGCACCTAGGATGTCCACCCCTCAGCAGTGTCCCGGCAGCCGAGTAGAGAGTCCCATCTGGGTCGCCAAGTTGACTTGCGGAAAAACTAACTCCACAACTGTGAAGTTGTAAAGTAGGTACGTTTATTCAGCGCCGGGCGCATGGGGGATCGCTCCTCCACAAGCATGCGCACCCCTTGCAGCTCTCGTCCTGCTTATATATTACAAAATAATGCATATTCATAGAATGCTTATACATAAACATAATATTTCCCCGCCTCCCCTCGCTTCTCATGGTAATTAGGTCTCCTCCTCTTGCGTCTGCGCGTTCAGCTCCTTTGGTGGTCGCAAGTTCCTGGGAGAGGGTCGTATAGATGAAGTATCTCCTCTTCCTCGCTGATGAACTTTTTACCTTATTCTTCTGCGCAGCCTCAGTTGTTCCCTGGCTCCTAGCTAAACCGCAAGGCCAATTAGTGTTAGGATTTGAGGTGATCTATTGCTGATTTGTACTACTTCAAGGACAATAGGAAGCTTCTGTTTGAGCCAGAAGATAGTATCTTAGCAACAGTCAGCCCCTGGTATGTCTTCACGTATAGCCCCCTCATCTTGGCGCAAGCTCTGCACCATCAAACTCAAATTCTTTAAATTCCCTATCTCACGTGTTATCAAGAGCAGAAACCCAGGGTCTGGAGCATCGCTTCACCGCGGGTGTCTCCCAGACACACACGACCCCAGAGATCCTGGCACCGCTGCCCGGGGTTCCTCCTGCACCAGAAAGAATTCCGACACTTCTACACGTTTCCTTCCGATTTACAGCGGCAGCAGCCGGGGCATTCATTCTGGTTTCTCGAGCCGTTACACTCTTCCCTTGATTAACAGCCATCCCCGGCCAGACTCCAAACCAGATCTCCGGGAACCTCGGCAGATGGGTCTGGAGGGGAACGCCCGGTACCGCCGGGGGTCCGACAGCGGCGTTCCCTCGAGACAGCTCACCTCCAGCTTTCCAAAACCCCCGAAAACACCCACAGCCCCGGTGCCACTGAGAAGCAGCGGGAAAACGGATCCTTCGCTCAACCTCGCTCTTGCCCAAAGTGCAATTTCCACGCGGCCCTGGCGCCCAGAAGCCCCCATTTTACTCGCACGGTTTAACTCTCCTCCGCGCTCTCGATCCGCCCCTCGCGCAGTTTCTCTCTCCCACGAACACGCGCAGGCCCTCCGCAGATCCCCCCCGCGTGTTCCCGGCCGCCCGCCCCGGGTCCCCGCGCAGAGCCCGCGGGAATCCCCCGCCCGGAGGAACCGGCGTCCCGGCCCCGAGCGGCCGCCCCCGGCCCCGCCGGCCCCTCCGGCAGCGCCGCCCCGCCGGCCCCGCGCCTCGCTCCGCGCCCCCCCGCGCACGGCCCGGCCGCCCCCCCGAGCGCAGCCCGACCGCGGGAGCGGAGCCGCGGGGCGATCCGCGCCGTCCCCGTCTGCCGCCGGCTCGGGCGGGGCGGCCGCCGCTCCCCCGCCGCGGGGCCGCGCGGGACCGCGCCTGCGCGGGGGGGCCGCGCCCCGTGCCCGCGGGTGCGCCTGCGCGGGAGCGTCCCGCGCGCCCGCGGCCGTCTCCGCGCGGGGCTCCGCGCCCGCCCGGCCCCGGTGCCCGGCGCCTCCGCCCCTGCGCGACGGGGCCGCTGCGCCCGCGGCGGGGGGGGCGGCCGCGTCTCCCGGGGCCGGTCGCGCGGGGCCGCGGCCGCGTCTCGGCTCCGGGCGGGGCCGGCGCTCCGCGGGCGGGGCCGCGTCCGCGCACGGTCCCCGCGCCGCCGCCGCCGGGCGCTCTCCGGGGCTGGAGCGGCGCCGCCCGGCCCTGCCCGCGCTGCCCGCGCTGCCCGCCCCCCCGCAGCGCCGGCCGGGCCGCGGGCGGGGCTCGGTGCGAACGGGCCATGCACAAGGCGACCGCTCGCCCCGCACCGGCCAACAGCCCGCTCCCGGCCGGTGACCCCGACAGAGCGGAGATCCCGCCGCCGCCAGACACGGCCCCGGGGCTGTGCTCCCTCCCGGCCGGAGAAAATTAACTCTCTCCCAGCCAAAACCGGGAAACTCTTGCCGAGGTGAAAGCTACTCGGGCCGCGGGGGAGAGACTGGGCACGGGCGAGCGAACGCCGCGGGTGACCGCCAGGGAGAGACGGGGCAGGCTGGAGGGTTTCTGTCGGATCGCAGCGGAAGGTCCGGGCTCCGTGCCGGGGTGTGAGAACCTCTGGGACCAGCCGGGGGGCAGGAAGGTGCTGAGGGGACACGATGGGGGCCAGGGGGTCCCCGCCCCGCCCAGCGGAACCCTGCCCCACCCGGCCTGGGTGACGCGTCACAATGTGACCCCTTTGTGACATCGCTCCGTGTCACCCCCGGCACCGTATCTGAGCAGCGCAGCCCCGCAGTGCCTGACAAGACGGGGAAGGGACAGGGCGGGAGCGCAGCGAGGAGACTCCTGAGCACAGCCCGCGTCTTTTCCCGTCGCTCCCTAAAGCTGAACCCCCACCGTCCCTCAGCCGTTTCTGAGGATGGCAGAGAGACCCCCCAGCAGCCCCAGGGTGGTTTGGGAGGAGGTGGGGGCTCCCCAGGAGAGCAGCTCTCTGCCGGAGCCCTGCGAGGTGTCCCTGGTCCAGGCCCTGCGGATCGGTGAGCGAGGGGGCCGATGCCAGGACCCCGTTTCCCCCGTTTCAAGCTCTTTTCACCCCTTGGGAGGCTGGTTGGCCGAGATGGCCGTTGTCTCACCGACTCCTCCGTGTTTCCGTGTAGACGAGACGCTGCCAGAGGAGATTCCAGAGGAAGCGGGATGGGATTCTGAGGGCGCCTGGTTGCTTTCTTTACTTGACTGCAGCGACATGGGAACGGTAACGAGCTCCCCCCTCGCCGGGACCCTTGTCCGTGTCATCGGCTTGTGCGAGCAAAGGGACCCAGAGGTGGTCGAGCTGCTCAGCCAAGCTCAGCGTGACACGCCTTCCCCCGTCCTTCCTCCCGTAGGTGTTTGGCGAATACTTCCGGCCTTCGCAGAAGACGGACGTTCTCCTCGTGGGCATCGAGGCCTTGACGGCAGACGATGCGCACGACAGGCAGATGGGCGGTGACATCGTGGACATGGCCATGACAGACCCCGTGTCCTGGCTGACGGATGTAAGTGCCCCGTGGCTGGACTGTCCTTCTGTGCCAAGACGTGTCAAATCTTCCCTCCTGCCCTAACCCGGCTCTCTCGGGCACCCAAAGCCAGGTCAAGGCAGCAGGGAGGGGTGGGAAGGGCAGCACCATCCTCACCCGTGTCCCCTCCAGGTGCCAGAAATCCTGAGACACATCCACAGAAATGTGGAGCACATCCACACGGAGCCAGCCCGGCGCAGCCTGCACTCGCTGCTGCTGCTGCTGACGGAGTGGAGCCCCAGGGAGGTGGTCAGGAGCCTGTTGGGCATCTCTCCAATGAGTGACAGGTACCGGCCCCGACAGCCTTGAGGGCTCGTTCCCCACGGGGAGAGTGGCCCAGAGGCCGTCTGGCTGCCAGACCCACAGAAAACTGCGGGCTATCCCCGAGGGGCAGGGCTCTCCATCCCACCACGCTTCCCCCTGCAGCCAGAGCCGGCCCAAGCGGAGCCCGTGCCCCGTGGGAACAGAACCTCACCCCCTCTGCCTCCCCGGGCACCCCGAAATGAGAGGGTGGGCAGGGCCGGGGTCTGGAGGCGCCGAGGCAGCTCTGCTGAGCGAGTTGGCTCTGGCTCCGCAGGGCGGCCGTGGCCATGTGGGAGGTGCTGGTCTCCGTGCCCTGGGCTCTGCGGAGAGTCATGTCGGAGCTGCTCGGCGTGCTGCAGGACTGGCGGCTGAGCAGGGTGTTCAGCTCTGCCACGGAGGACGCCTGCATCTACCCCTTGGCTGTGAGTGACCCACGCCCAGCCCCACCGCTCTGCCTTCCTCCTCCTCCTCCTCCTCCTTCCCCTGCTCAGCACCAGCCAGACCCCCGTGCCACAGGCTCAGGGCCACCCCGTGCTGGTTTGGCCCCACCAAGCCCGTCCCGGCACAGGCAGCGCTCTGCCCTCCCCCCTGCCGGCATCCCCCTGCCCAGCTCCGCAGCCTGGAGACCCCGGGAAGGGGCAGAAACCAGCGTCGAGGCGGTTGCTGGTCCTGGGTCAGAGACGTGGGGACTCGGAGGTGGCTTCAAGGGGAGAGGAGACCCTTGCCATGGAGCGTGCTGGTGCGGGGAGGGAGCCCTGCAGCTCTGCTGGTCTCTCACCGCTGTCTCCATTGTAGCTCCTGGCCTGCGCTAACATTGACACGGAGGAGTTTGCTGCCCTCTACAAGGCCCAGAGGTACCTGAGGCGTCCCAGCCCGGTGTTCCTTTCGATGGTGCTCACGGGCCTCAACACGCTGTCGAAAACACCTGAAATGGTGAGTGGGGGGTCGGCAAGGGGAGCCACATCGGCAGGTGGGGGCTGGGGCTGTGGGGGGGTCTTTCACCGCTTCACAAAAAGGCAACGGTGTGTTTCGTACAGGCCAGAAAACTCGCGGTGCTGCTCCCCGACATCCTGGAGACCCTGACAGATGCCAATGCCAATGTCAAGACGAAGGCCCTGGTGTTGTTCATCAGCGTGATGGGTCACATGGAGAGGGAAGAGGCCAACCTCATCTCCCTGAGCCTGGCGGAGAAGCTCCTGCCCCTCTTCGATGATGTAAGGCTGCCGTGGGCGCCTGAGCCGAGGCGATGGCTGCAAGGTGGCTGCCCTTGAGTGTGGCCATGCGGGAAGCGTTTGGGCAGGGGTCCCCCCCTTGCTCCTCTTGTGTAGCCTTTGGGGGCTCTTCCCCTCCCCGCTCCTCTTCCGCGGCCTTTCAGGGCTCCGGGGCCGTTGAGCCGCAGCTGCAGGTCTGGCCGACGGCTCCTGCGTTCAGGATCCGGCCCCAGAGCAGCTCCTCTCCCCCGGCCACGCTAACGCCCCTGCTCCCTGTGGGCGAGGAGCGGCTGGTGCTGAGCTCCCTCTGTCCTCCTCCCTGCCAGGAGTGCAGCCGCGTGCGGGAGCTCTCCATCCGCCTCTTCCAAGACATGATGAAGACCGTGGTGGGGAGAAACAAGAAAAAAATGTTGAAGACAGTGCAGAGTGTGCTGCTCCCACTGTTACTGCACACCAACGAGGAGATCGAGAGCGTGGCCAAGGTGCAGTGACAGCGATTGGTGTCACGGGGAAGGGTGTGCTGACACCACGGGGGTGGCCTGGGCCTGAGGGACAATGGGAAGGTGTCACCGCAGGGTCCCGCTGCACTGGTCCCCGTGCTGCAGAGCTGGAGGGGGAGGTGGGGACCCCCTGCCCCACAGGAAGGGTCCCTGCAGCCCCAGCACGAGCAGGGCCAGAGAACCTGGCACAGGCAGTTCCCTGCTCAGCCGGGGCCGGCTCCCAGAGCGCGGCATGGCCCCAGCAATGAAGGGGAGCCGGTCCCGGGATCACCCCGTGCCCCCAGCTCAAAGCCAGGCCCAGAGCAGGAGGATGCCAGGTCTCCTTCCCTGGGCTCTGGGGCCATCTCCCAGCCTCTGCTTCTCCGCAGGCTTCCCGGGACACCCTCCACGCTTCTGCCAAGTTCCTGGGCCTGAGGAGGCTCAGCTCTGTGGCCAAGACAGGGCAGACACCCCTGATCGGAGAGTGCTTGGTGAGGACAACCCCCAAACCCCCGGGGCGGGCTGGACGGGGGCTGCAGCCGTGCCCGGGGGGGCTGTGCCGCTCTGCATCGCCGCCCTGCCCCGGCCCCGCTGCTCCAGCTGCAGCCTCCTTCCCTGCCCTCCAGCACGCAGCCCCCAGGGGCTCTTCTCCAGGAGAGCCCGGCCCAGCTGGGCCCTGGCAGCGGGACGGAGGGGTCTCGGCACCCCCAGCCCCCTCTGCCCGCGGCTCTCTCTGGCCCCCAGCCCCACGGGGCTCCTGGCTGGGAGACGGGAGTCACTGGGAGGGAGCTGGGGTGCTGGCGGGAGGGACTGGTCCGGACTGCTGTGGAGGGTCCGCACCAGCCCCGTGCCCTTGTGCTCCCTCAGATAACGCACAGGAGGAGCAGGGTGGAGGAGTATCTGCTCCAGAGCCTGCCCTACCTGAAGGACCCTCAGGCCACCGTGCGGGAGGAGGCCGTCAGGTTCATCGGTGAGTCCCCAGGGACCCATTTCTGGCCGACCAGACCCAGTCGCCACTGGTGGGGCTCGCTGGGGGTCTTGATGGGTCCCAGAGCCCTCGGGAGCTGTCCTTGCCGGGGGACAGCCCTGCCCAGGGGGAGCAGAGCTCTGACATTAGCTCTGTGCCCCAGGTCTTGCTGCGCGGCGCCAGAGCATCCTCAGCCAGGAGAGGCTGTGGCACATCTGCGATGGTGAGTAGGGGACAGAACCCGGGCAGGTGCTGCCGTGCCCAGCCCCGCCCCAAGAAAACGCTCCGGGGGCAGAGGAGTAGTTTCAGAATGTTTTTTCAAGAGCAGTTGCACAAAGTTGTGTGTGTCTTTGACACACAGGTTAGCATATCTCTTTAGTAAGGTCTTGAAATGGGAGGAATTTTGTTTTCTCCCCAGAAAGGAAGGGAATTTGTGGGGGAAGGACAGCCGTCTCTGTCCTGCCCCTTGCCAGGAGGCTGATGATGTCCAGACTCCACACTGATGCTCAGATCAATACACGGGCTCGTTGAGGCCACACACAACTCTAGACCAGCTCGTATGGCAAACAGAAAAATGACTCTGTGGTCTGGCCCAGTCCTGAGCTCCTTTGTGTGTCGGAGGCACACGGGTCATTCCTGAGCAGCAGCTTCAGCCGCTCTGGTTCTCTCACCGGCTCCTCCTGGCCAGGGAAGAAGATGGATGGGGCTGGCATGGGCTGGGGGGGGTCCTGGGGGTCTCTGCAGGCACTGGGGGCTCACGTCTGCTCTGCTCCCTTCTCTCGCAGCGCTCCTGCCCTTGGGGAAAGACACGGAACTCTCCATCAGGTCCCTGGCAGCCAAGACCATCTCGGTCCTGACCATAGAGCAGAGTCCGACATCGAGATGGAGCCTGCGGTCGCTGTGCTGCTGGCTCTGATGAGCCTTCAAGAGACCAAACGCTCTGGAAACAGGCTGTCCTTGAATAATTATTTTTTTAAAAATAAAGCTGGAGCCACAAGCCGCTGGGACTCCGTAGCGTCCTTCCCACGGGGACCCCCCTGAGTGTGCTGAGCAGGGTCCCCCCCGGCCTCTGCCGCTGCCCCCAGGACCGCACACCCGCACCCAGCCCGGAGAGGAGGAGGAGGAGGAGGGAAGCTTGGGCCCATCCTGCCCCTCCTGAGACACCTCAGGGCACAAAAAAGCTCCCGTGCGCCGAGCTGGCACGTCGCCATTTTTCCCAGCACCAAATCCTCTCTTGTACTGGGGAGCTGGGCTGGATTTCACTGGGCACTGGTTAGTTGTTAGAACATTGTAAGGCCAAACTGGGGCATTCTGGGGTCCAAAGAGAATTTTGGGGCAAAGTTTGGGGGCTTTTGGGGGTGCTGGTGCAGCGCTGCCCGCCCCTGCCCGCGCTGCCTGCGCTGCCCGCACCCCCAGCAGCGATGGCCGGGCCGCAGGCGGGGGGCGCTGGGCGGGGGTTCGGTTTCTCCCGGCACTGTCTGGGCTCGTCCTGCCCAGCGCGGCCGCGCTGAGGCTCCTCCAACCCCGGGGTGCTGAGCGGGGCAGTGCCAGGGGCCCAGCGCCGCCCCCCGCTGTCTGCTCGGCCCCGGGGTGCAGAGGGGGTTCAGGTTTCTCCCGCCGTGGCTGGCAGCTCCCGGCAGCAGAGGACTCCCTGAGCCACGGCCTGGCTGCGGCGGGCGCGGGAGCAGGGCACGGGGCTGGGGGTGGGTGTCATTCTGGGGTCTCTCGTTGCCAGGCGCCCCCAGACGGCGTCGAACCGGGGAAGCTCCGCTCGATGCGTTCACCGGCCCGTGACGCCCTTGCTGGAGCTCCCTTCGGAACACACAAGTTGTTCTGTGTCTGGGCGCTGCCGTCCCCGCCCCTGCAGCCCCACCAAACCCACCACGACATTTGGGTGCCCTGCCAGTCTGCCGAGAGCCCGGGCAGAAAGAGCCGTTCTGCCCCGCGGGGATGTCCCAGGCGACGTCAGCACGAAGCGCAGGACAGCTGTATCCTGCCACCCCTCTGGAAACGACACCCCCCTTGGAGAGAGCTGAGAGGTCACACCCAAGCCGGCGCTGAGGGCCCTTTCTCCGTGCCCCGTCTGCTGGCAGAGCACGGAACCAGAAACGAGACTGCGGCCAGGCAGATCAGCCCTGCGGAACAGGAACAGAGGGGCCAGGAATGAGAACGACAGCAGCTAAGGCGTCAAAATCACGCCAGAAACCTGGGACGTGGCCCCTGAACTGCGGTTCTGTACCATCAGTGACAGGGGAAGGCTGAGCCACAGCCGTGCGCCCTCCCGTCTCACCAGCTGGCAGCAGCGCATCTCCAGAAGGGCCGGGACACTTCCACGCAGCCAAGAGTGGGTGCCAGTCCCACACCGACACCGGCACTCTGGGGATTTAACCCTTTGCAGAGGCAAGAGGGCAGCCGTCAGCTGCCACGGCAGAACAACTCTTTGGCAGCTCCCCGAGGAAAAGGCAGCAGATCAAACACTGCAGCCCCCAGCTCCAGACCAGCGTCTGTGCTCAGACAGGAGCTGCCCTTGGATCCGAGGGGCGACTTCGCCCAGAGCCACGCGAGCCTGATCCACCCAGAGATACTTGTACTGCTGCAGTACCTCGTGCGTGCAGCACACAGGCCTCTCGCTGCCCGAGCAGAGCAGGGAGAGAGGAGAGAGTCGTCTGAATGATGCCTCAGCCAAAGTCACAGGCAGCAGTGGACTGTCGCTGCCTGCGTACAAACCCACGCCACGCTGACTCAGCCGTGCTCACCACCAGAACAGCATAAAGAATTTGATGGCTGTGCTCACTCCTTATTCATCAGCTGGACTACGATACGTGGTTTGCCTGGTTTGCAATACTCTGTGATCAGAGCGTTGCCATATTTTATCAGTCGGCGAAAACTAATTTCTCGCAAAACTGCTGGAGGACTCCACCTCCCCTCCCCGGTCTAAATCCCCTCCCAGTGGCTGCAGGAAACGCAGATCCCTGTTTGTCGGTGACCTCCAGTGGTGTCCTGATCCGATATCGGGGAGGGTTCTTAAACAATCTGACTTGCGGAAAAACTAACTCCACAACTGTGAAGTTGTAAAGTAGGTACGTTTATTCAGCGCCGG
Source organism: Athene noctua (assembly GCF_965140245.1). Classification (NCBI taxonomy): domain Eukaryota; kingdom Metazoa; phylum Chordata; class Aves; order Strigiformes; family Strigidae; genus Athene; species Athene noctua. The sequence goes on along the minus strand of NC_134068.1, from coordinate 245,030 downwards.
GCGCATGGGGGATCGCTCCTCCACAAGCATGCGCACCCCTTGCAGCTCTCGTCCTGCTTATATATTACAAAATAATGCATATTCATAGAATGCTTATACATAAACATAATATTTCCCCGCCTCCCCTCGCTTCTCATGGTAATTAGGTCTCCTCCTCTTGCGTCTGCGCGTTCAGCTCCTTTGGTGGTCGCAAGTTCCTGGGCGAGGGTCATACAGATGAAGTAGCTCCTCTTCCTCGCTGAATGAACTTTTTACCTTATTCTTCTGCGCAGCCTCAGTTGTTCCCTGGCTCCTAGCTAAACCGCAAGGCCAATTAGTGTTAGGATTTGAGGTGATCTATTGCTGATTTGTACTACTTCAAGGACAATAGGAAGCTTCTGTTTGAGCCAGAAGATAATATCTTCGCAACAGTGTCAGCCCCTGGTATGTCTTCACGTATAGCCCCCTCATCTTGGCGCAAGCTCTGCGCCATCTAATTAAAATTGTTTAAATTCCCTATCTCATAACCTGACAGATCAACCCCGCAGACACCACAGACCCCTACAGACAGCAAAACCCACCGAGTTCAAGGGAAAAGGACAAGCACAGCCCCACATCAGAACGTCTGAAGAGCCCAAAAGGTGACAACAAAGCTTTTTTTTGAGGAAAAATCAGAACCATGACAAAGTTGGGGGGTTTAGACGAAAGCTTTCCCCTTCCCCAGCGATCCCGCCCCCCCTGCAGGGAAATCGGGCCCAGCCCCTGCGCTCAGCCCTGCTGGGCCGGAGCCACCACCACGAGGGCTGGGGCTGCTGGGGCTGGGGCTGCTGCCGCCTTTGCAGGAGAAACATTCCGTCAGCCCTCCAGAACAACGCCAGTGTTTCCAGAGGAGGAATTCCCACTGGCCGGGCGAACCAAATCTCTGCAGGAACATCCCTCAGGGGAGGCCCTGGAGAGCTGGAGGCCTCCTGCCCGGGCCGCCTCCCTGGAGCCCACGGAGCCCTGGCAGAGTGTCGCAGGCAGTAGGCCCTGTGGGGCCAGGGGACCCCGGGGGGCTCCAGCACGTTGTGTCCCCCCAGCACCTGCCCACACTCCTGCCTGTGCCGTGAGGGGGCACTGGGGACCGGGGGGTTATTGGGGGGGTGTTACTGGGGTTCTGTGGGAGGTGTGGGGGATATTGGGGTCCTGGGGGGTATTTGGGTCCTAGGGGGAGTGCAATGGAGTCGTGGGTGGGTGAGGTTGGGGAGGGGTTTGGGGGGGGCGAGGCTGTTTTGGAGCTACCTGGAGGTGGCAAAAGCAGTTTGGGTGGGTTGCAGGGGGGATTTGGGGTTCCTGGGGTTCCCGGGGTACCTGTGCCCCCCCCCCCCCCCCCCGGCGGGAGCTGCTGCCCCAGGGGTACCCCGAGAGCATCAGCCCCGACCCCCTCCAGTACCAGTGCTGGGACGCCGTGGGGTGGGGGACGGCGCCTCCACTGTCACCAGGGCCACCCTCACCTGGGCGCTGCAGGGTGAGTTCCCCCTGATCCCCAACCCCCCTTTTCACCCCGAAATGGCCCTTGGTCCCCAGATCCGTGTTTGGCCCCCAAACCCCGTGTTTTATCCCCAAATTTCCCCATTTGACATCCAAAATCATTTTTGACCCCCAAATCTCCCACTTTGAACCCAAGTGTTCCCGCTTTGACCCCCAAATCAGCCTCAGCACCCTCAAAACTCTCATGTTTCATTCTCAGAATCTATCTTGAAAGTCAAACCCCCCCAGTTTTGCTCCAAAATCTGTTCTAGCAACCGCAAAAGCCTTCCAGTTTCACCCCCAAATCTTCCTTGGACCCAGAATCCCCGTTTTCACCCAGAATGTTCTAGTTTGACTGCCACATCTCCCACACTCACCCCAAAATCTCTTTTGGAACCACAGAATCCCCCCGTTTGTCCCCAGAATTTACTCCAGCACCCCCAAAACCACCCAGTTCCATCCCCAAATCCCCCCATAGTTTGACCCCAAAACATCCCTGTAGGCAAAATCCCTTTTTCCCCCCTGTACCCCAAATTCCCTCATTTCACCCCAAATCCCCCCATACCTGCAATTGCCCCTTTCCACCCCAAACTCCACCATGGCCCAAATCCCTCAGTTTCATCCCAAACTCCATGTTCCCAAAATCTCTCAATTTCACCCCCAAATTCCTGTCATACCTCAAATCCTCCAGTTTTATACCCCCCCCCCCCCAAAATCCACCCGGTTCACCCCAAACCTCTCTTGTCTGTGGGCACTCAGGGAGCTGTGGGGGCAGGATCTGTAGCACACTTGGGGTGTCTCTTGAGATTTTGGGGGTCTGGGTGGTTTTGGGAATATAGAGGAAGTTTGGGGTGGTTTAGTAGGTTTGGGGTGATATGGGGGATAAGAGGGGATATGGGGAAGTTTTGGGGATGATTTAGGGGATATGGGGGAGTTGGGGGTTATTTGGGGGGATACGTGTGGTTTTGGGGTAATATGGATGATATGGGGTGATACGGGTGTGTTTTGGGATGATTGGGGGGATTGTGGAGTTTTGGGGTGATATGTATGGGGGTATATAGATGTTTTGGGGGATATGGGGTGTTTTGGGTTGATTTGAGAGGGCATGGGGATATGGGGTGATTTGGAGGGATATAGGGGCTTTGGGGTAATATGGGGGTATAACGGGTGTTTTGAAATGATCTGGGGAGGATTTGGGGTGATTTGGGGGGATATGGGGAAGTTTTGGAGTGGTTTGGGGGGATATGGTGGGTTGGGGGATATGGGGGTGTGATTTGGTGGGATATCAGGGTGTTTGGGGGAGATATGTTGGGGTGATTTAGGGGCATAAGGGGGGGTTGGGGTGATTTGGGGGGATATGTGGGCCTGGGGGATATTGGGGGTGATTTGGGGTGATATGGGTGGTTTTGGGGGTGATTTGGTGGCATATGAGTGGTTTGGGGGCATATGAAGACGTTTTAGTGGTGATTTAAGGTATATGGTCGGTTTTGGGGTGGTTTGGGGGTATTATGTGGGATATGGGGGTATATGGGGAAGTTTTGGATTGATTTGGGGGACCTGGATCGATTTTGGGATGATTTGGGTGGATATGGTGGGGTTGATGGAATATGGGGAAGTGATTGGGAGGAGTATGGGGCAGTTGAGTTGATTTGGGGGAAGATGAGGGAGTGGGGGATATTGGGGGTGATTTTGGGCAATATGGGTGTTTTTGGGGGTGATTTGTACGGCTATGGCTGTGTTTGGGGGAGATGTTAGTGTGATCTTGGGGCACAAGGGGTGTTGGGGTGATTTGTGGAATATGGGTTGTTTTGGGGGTGACTTGGTGGGATATGGGGGTTTGGGTGGGTATGGGGCATGATTTGGGGAGATATGGGGGGATTTGGGCTGATATGGAGGATATAAGCGTTTTTTGAAGGGATATGGGTGTTTTGCGGTAATACAGGGAGGTTTTGAGGGGATTTGGGGTATTTGGGGAGATACATGCAGTTTGGGGAGGATTTAGGGTTCATCACTACTGGTTAGTTTTGGGCACCTGTGTCGAGGACTCACCCAAAAGGGTTCTGTCCCTGTGCTCCAGCTCCACGACAAAGGGAAGCTCCTGCGGGATGGGGCATCCAGCTCTCCGTCCTGATCAACACCCCAGGTGAGAGCTGGAAACACAGACTGGCCCCTCTCACCCACAGAAGTTGGTGGCCTCATTCCCCCAGGAGAGGGGCCCGCTGGTAGTTTTGCTCAAACCAGCAAGTTTAAGTGTAGAAGCACAAACAGATTCTTCAGACTAAGAAAATAAATAAACCAGGGCGTGTGAAACAGAACAGAGCGCTAGCTGGCGTGAGTGACACCACGCTCTGGCAGGCAGTGGAGTGCCCTGCCGGCAAGCTCTCCGAACTTTTGGTTCTCTTTTTTATTTTGTGTGAGTGAGTGTGTGTGTGGAATAATTTCAAGGAGAGCGAGGGCCAGGACGTGGGGATCTCAGCTCCTTGTTCCTTGCTGTGATCATTAGACACGTTCTTCTAGAGGTGAAGTGCTGTGCTGGGATCAGTTCTGCACGGGGGATACTTGAAGAACGATGAAGAAGTATTTGGTCTGAGGTGTATCAAGCTGAGTGTTTTCTGCTCTCTTGGGTTTAGTTTGAAATCACACCAAAACCTGTGGCTGTGTCTTGAGTTGCCTCCGGTGAGTGCTGCTCCGCGACTCCTGAGCCCCTGGCTGGGCTGCGGCGCCGTCGGAGGGTCCTGCCTCCCGCTTGGCCTCTGATCTCCTGCAGAAGTGGAACGATCAGCACCTGCCGGGTCTAAAGCTGCCGCAGTGCAGCTCGCTTTGATGTCAGCCTTAACCCTTATTTTAGCCTGATGTGCATTTTATGGGTGTGTGGATGTTATGGCACAGAGGAAAAGCAGCTGGCCAGGAGTGAAGCCAGCGAGGAGTCAGGACGGGGCTCCCTGTCCCCCCACTCTCCTCTCCGCGGCCCCGGGCGGCACCTTCCACCCTCCAGACTGGCAGCAGATACGGCAGGGACAGAGTAGCTGCGGCTTCATCACTGGCGTTAGCCAGCCCGTGCCTCAGCTTCCTCCTGCGTGAGCTGGCACCAGGGCAGCTGGTGCCTGCATCTGGGGAGCTTTACACCAGGACGAATAACACTGAAAAGTTGCACGGCAGTCACCAGGCTGGTTTTGCTCCGAGCAGCCGTCAACGGGGTGTAGGTACAGGGCCCGGTGTCCTCTGGGCTGTGGTTCAGCCAAGGCTGAGGGCAGCCACGGAGCGAGGGGCCGGCGTGCCCAGAAGCCCACTGCCTGCGGCGCGGCTCACAGCCGGTCCCAGGTTACGGGCTGTCGTTAGGGGTGATGTCATAACGGGGCAGAAACAAACCACCCGACGACGGGGTGTCAGAGCGTCAGTGCTGCAGCCGCGCCGCCACCGGTCGCTGCCGCCATGCTGCGCTCTGTCCCGGGGCTGCCGGCGGCCTCTGAGCCTGCCCAGCTGCCCCCCATCACCTACCAGCTGCCCCAGGGCAGCGTCTGGCAGGGGGGGCCAGGGCCCATGGGGACCCCGGGGCAGCTGGTGCAGCTGAAGCCGGTGGACCTGCTCGAGCAGGAGCCAGATGCCTTCGCGGAGGCCTCTCCTGAGCAGGCAGAGGACACCACCGCCAGCCATTTCCTCGCCTGGCTCAACACCGCGGAGAGCAAGGACGCCACCCGCCATGTCCCCGACAGCCCTGGTGTGACTGCTTTCCTCCAAGAGCTCCCCGACCTCTCTGCCTACATGGGAGAGGGCAGCAGCCCCAAGGAGCAGGCGGCGGTGGCAAGGCTGGGGGACGGCGAGGACACCGTCCCTGATGTCCCAGACCGGACAGCCGTCATCAGCGAGCTCCCCGACCTCTCTGAGTACGTGGAAGCAGGTGCTGGTGGCGGTGGGGAACAGTAAGGACACTGTCCCTGATGTCCTTGATCTCCCCAACAGCCTCACCAACACCGCCTGCCTTGATGAGCTCCCCGACCTCTCCGTGTATGCGCTGGAGGGTGACGGCCCTCAGGACCAAGCAGCAGTGGCACGTCTAGGGGACAGTGGGGACACCATCTCGACCTCCAGTGTCCCCAGCTTGCCTGCTGACGTCCTCGAGGAGCTCCCTGACCTCTGCAGGTACGTGGCGGGGGGCGGCTGCCCCAAGGAGCGAGCCGTGGCGGGGGGGCTGGGGGATGGCGAGGACACCGTCCCCAGAGTCCCCGATGTCTCCAGCCTGACCGCCTCCCTTGAGGGGAGCTCCCCCACCTCTCGGAGGACAGGGCAGAGGCTGGCTGCCATAACGAGCAGGCAGCGGCGGTGATGCTGGTGGAAGGTGAAATGATCTTCCCCGATGTCCTCGACAGCCTCGCCAGCACCGCCCCCTCCAGCGAAGCCCCCGACTTCTTCGGGCACGGGGCGCAGGGCGACTGGCCCAAGGACCGCTTGGCAGCCGCGATGCTGGGGCACGCCGACCCCTTCTGGGGGGTGCCGGCCTCCCCCTCGCAGGACCCCACGGCGCAGCAGGGCGGGATGGCGGCAGAACTGCCCACCTGGCTGCCACCGAGGCCCTCGGAGACTGTCGAGGAGAGCTCTGCGGAGAGTCCTCCGAGGAAGGCAGAGGAGAGCTCAGAGGAGAGCCCAAGGAAGGATCCCCTGCAGCGACTCCTGGACAGCGTCCTGCTGCGGGTCCCGCTGCTGAGTCCCCTGTCCAGCCCCCCGCGTCCCTCCCGCTGTCACCCGCCCCGCACGGCACAGCTGGCGGAGGAGGTGCCGCGGAGGCAGCCCCGGGTGGGTTTGACCCACGTGCCGCTGCCCTTGGGCGCCATCACCTACCGGGGGCTGCCTGCATTGTGCCGGCGGGGCGGCAAGCAGGCCAAGCGCCGCGCGCCGGCCAGGGGCCCCAGGGCACAAGAGACCTCCCTGCGGGACAACATCCCACCCAAGAGGAGGAAGATGGTGGAGCAACGGGTGGGAACACACTCAAAAACCCCGCGGGAGGCGAAGCCAGACGGGGACGGCGTGGCGGCAGGCAGCAGCAGGCAGCAGGCGGGCAGCAGCAAGCGGAGAGCACCCGATGGCAACAACGTGCCCGCCAAGCGAGCCAGAACCCTGAGGGACGCCACGGGGCAGAGTGCCGCCCGCCCCCCGGCCCCTTCCGACAGGCGGGCAGAGAAGACGTGGAGCCGGATCCCCGCCACAGGCAGCCTGCGCCCGCCCGCTCCAGCCCCAGCCCCAGCTCTCTCTCGGCGCTCTCCGGCTTAGTTCATTAAAGGTTCGATGTTTGTTTCACAGCGCCTCTGCCTGGGCTCATCCCTGCAGCGGGAGGCGGGGGGCCAGTGCAGCCCCTGACCCATGTGTCGATCTGACCCTCCACAGCTTCACCCACTGTAGGAGGAAACCCCCACGATTCTGGGTGGAGATGTTTAATCAGAACTTTAGTTCCCAGACTCGTGTTCAACGAACTAGCAAGAGCTCTCAAAAATCTATCTGCTCCCATGGAAGCAGGAAAATTCTTCTTCAGCTTTGACCTGCTGTCAAAGCTGTCTGGGGCTCGACACGCTCACGCTGCATCAAGGAGGGGTCTGTGCAGGGATCCAACCCCCCTGTTGCGCCAGTGTTACAAATCTCAACAAACCGAACACGATGTCCCGTGCCATTTCCAAACATTTAAAAACGTGACATCAACTCGCCATAGCTCCTGGTGGATTTTCACTTTCTGGCCTATTTAGGTGGATACCATCCTTAAATTTGGCCCTGATTTGAGCCCAGAGGGCAACTCTGCACCACGCAGCCGCTCACTCACCCCTTCCCCCCCGTGCTGGGAAGGAGAAATGAAGCAAAAAGCTCAGGAATGGAGATAGTGACAGTGACGGGTGGCTCACCCATTACAGTCAGGGGCAAAAGACAGACTTCTTAGGGGAAGGAAACAAGACTATCACTTGAATTCAAACACTAACAACAAAAACAACACTTAACAGAGGCAGTGGGACAGGGAAAAGTGTTACGTTACCACACCTTAAAAACCCCTCGCCCCACACCTCCCTTCTTTCTGGGGTCAGTTCCCTGGATAACGTCCTCGGCTCCATGGGGTTGCCCTTCTGCTCACCCTGTCCTGGGTGGGAGAAGCCAGCTCTGCTACAATACCAAGCACCCAGACCGTCCTGGGGGATGCATTTCACATGGGGGACCCTCTGAAACCCTCGGACATATGAAGTTTTACTCCCCAGGAAAGGGCTCTGGCACCAAATTCTGTAATGATGCGACACCAAAGGTAAGGAGCTTTCCCCAGGTCTCACTAAGCAGGCACTCCCGGTTTCCAATTTCCTTCCACTGAACTATACAAAAACTCTACAACAACAAATTGCATGTGCCTGGGACCATCCCCTGGAATGGAGGCCAACTGGCACGATTACCCTTGTCCATTTTGTTATACAAAATTTGGTTGCAGAATGCCCAAAAATGCCCGCTGGGAAATCCCCTGGCCCATCCCCGCTCGTGAGCGCTGCCAAGGAACGGCTTGAGCTTTTCCGCTGACATGGGCCAAACCTGTACCCGTAAACATCCGACAGTTTAGCGCTACAGATGGCCGAGCACCGCTTCAGCGCAACACTCACTGCTGCTCTTTAATTCAGTAGCACAGGTACTGCCAAAAATTCCCCCTCAGACAGCATCTCGTGCTAACACACACAGGGTAAATTGCTTCAACACTCTCTTAGAACAGCAGGAAAGAGACGCAGAGGAAAGCCATGTGAAGAGACCAAGCTCATCCGCTACGTCAAGGACAGAAGAGTGGCTCATTGCCTTAAGAATGCAGCCTAAAGAGCAGCTGGCTTAACCCCAGTGCTCAGCTGGAACGCATATTTTCCGTTACTGTGATGGACAGTCAGAAGGTGGGGGGGGGTTGGCTGTTCTTCTGAAACTTCTGACTTTTAAAGAAAAAAGGGAACAGAAGCTGTTGAGCGTCTACAGACAAGGCACTGTCGGAAGCGTGGGATCTAGTAACAAGAAGCGACTGAAGAAATGGAGACAGAAAATGGGAAGGGTCAGCCAGTTCCTAAACACAATTCACAAGTGAAACGATCCTGCCAGCACAGCACTTTTTGCCATCAAAATACTTGATCAGCAACAGTTTACTCCTTCGAGCAAGAGGACATCAGAGCAATTAAAAAGTGAAGAGGGAACAGGTGTCTTGAAAGACAGTGCCTGCAGAGGCAGTGAATTTGAAGGACAAGGAGGCTGGAAGAGATCGCCAGGCCCATCATGAACTTACTCAACTCCGCAGTAAGCCATTTTCTGAAAGGGTAACAAAAGCAGCTTCGGCAAGATCAGAGTCAGACCACAAAATCTGCTTCCTTCAGAGAGCAGGCCCTGCTGTCTCTGAGCAGCTCAGATCCCCCAACAGCCGCTGGGCCGGGCCTGCAGGAGCTGAACAGCTCGAGTCTGAGCAGGGACGAGGCAAAGCCTGGGGAAGAAGGCCAGCTGTGAAACAGTTTGAGAGAGAAAATGTGGGGCAATAGAGCTCCCAAAGGAGATTAAAAGAATCGGGGCTTCACGAACCCAGTCCATGAGCTCGAGGGCTTGTATCTGCACAGATGTTCCTGTACTCGGAACGGCAGAACACTCAAATCCACTGCCCAGGGAGAACAGAGAAGCTTTGGAGATGAGCACAGAGCCCAGCGCTGCCACCTCCTGAACAGCCAGCAGAGCACACCTCCTCCCGGGGGGCAGCTCTCACTGCCACACTGCTGCCCGGGGAGCACAGGGGAGCAGAGTCACGACAGCTGCAAAAGGTTCAGGGGACTTCTCAAAGGGGAAAAAAAGGAAAGGGAAAATAACCAACATCTTTTTACCAGGCTGTCTGTGGCAAGAGCCATCAAAACAGGAGAGTGGGTGATGGACAGCTGGGGAGAACAGTCAGGATTCCACAAAACAGTTCAGGCAGCAGGAAATCAGAGAGAAAATTAACATTCGTCAAAAACATCTCTTAGTATTTTGCTTTGCCCGAGAGGCACCTCTGTGTCACAGGGTAAATAGCCCAGTGCACTGCCCAGATGCAGAATTATGCCGGTCACCAAGGGCTTGTCCACACAACAACCTCTGCAGCCCGGGGCACTGCAGCCCTGCATTCGAGTACGTGCACACCCAGGGTGTGCAGGCTGGCAGCTGGAACCTTTGCATACTTGTCTCTCCATGGCTGCTGGAACATTCTGGCTCCCCAACCCTACGCCCTGGTTCTGCAGTAACTCCCCATACGGGCAAACTACAGTTTCAGGCACATCCCATTGCCTGCCCAGGATGGAATCCCCAAAGTGCCACTGTTCCCTATTCCGTTTTCCCGCAGGAAACAATGGGATAGCGAGGAATGTGTGCAGGCCCTTCGGCAATGCACGCAGCCGAGCCACACAGGAGCAGCTGCTGTGACGTGGGAGATGCTGAGACACAAGCGAGACCTCTGGGGCTGTCAGCTGCCAATTCAACACCTGGCAACGACAGAAGTACTAGAGGAGATTCTAACTGCTTTCAATATACCAAGAAATAACTGCTACTTACCTGAAGTTTGGACTGGAATATCTCTTTATAACACAGAGTTAAACTTCAGGATGTCCTGGTGACCCTGTGTGACCCCTCTTCAAACAGATCACCATTCTGAAACCTCTCAGCTGCTTCTCCTGGGACACTGAACCCCTGACAAATCTCTCACTGCCACTGGTCCTGCTGCCTCTCCTGATCCATCACATTTTCATCACCACTTTCAGATGCCTGCTGCTCACCAGGGCCAGTGAAGGATGAGGGAAAACAGGACCATGACAACAGTAACCAGAGCAGGCTATTAAATACCTGACTGCAGAGCTCCGAAACAGAAGGCCCAGACACCAAGGCGCTGCTGTGCACAAGCTTTCACAGTGCAGACGCAGGATAGACAGGGGAAGGATCTGCTCCCCAGCTCCGGCAAAAACAATCTCCTCAGCAGCAGCACTACTGACACCTGCAAGCTCCCTTCCCTAAGTTCTAAGGACAGAGGAGCATCCCCTGGATCCAGATGCAACCCCCTCTGAGATGTGCTGCCATGGTGAGCTGTTGCATTCTTCGTGATGATCAGCAATAACTTATAAGACAAGATTTCAGTTAACTGTCCTAAAACCTAAATCCCCAACAGGAATTGCCTCCAAAGGTCCATCAGAGATGAGCCGCCTCCACCTGCTGCATCGCCTCCCCTGACACCACACACAGAGCTCAAGCCCTCCCCGGCCTGTCCCAGCCAGCGCCCAGGAAGGTGCTGTCAGACCTCTCCGCTCCCTGACACCCCCGGCCAGCTCCCCGGCACAGGGCACACGCCGGCTGCAGGCCGCCAGCCAGCCTCGGCACAGGGAGTCACTTCAGGAAAACTCACGTCTTCCCCAAAGACCAGGTTCTGCTCCGAGCCCGAGCTACTGCCACGAGCCCACAGCACCCGGCCTCTGCGCAGCACCCGAGGGTGCGAACCCGACCCGGAGCAGACACCAGCCCCGTCCCACCTGCTCCACACGGCATCCCTGCAGCCACAGGCACCTCCTGAAAGGGGGAACCTGCCAGAGCAGTTCTTAAATGTGTTTCTACAAAGACCAGGCAATTACAGCAAACAGATTTCACAGGGAGAAAACCAGGGAAAAGGAGCAGGAGGAAGTCAGTCTGCCTGGCCACATGAAATGGGGATGAGAACAAGCGGAGATGCAGGGCAAAGCAGAGCTGAACAGGAGCTTGAAGGTGATGGGAAGAAACAAACAGGCAAGATGAACTACACAGGTGTTCTGGACAGGAGCCTGGTTTTGTTTAAATCTTGATTCTTCCTCAGCAGTTATCCTGATGATTAATTCTATTTTCACATGGGCATTTTGTCAGCATTTAACAAGATGCACAGGAGACCCCAGGAGAAGCAGCAACACTCACCTAGGAACGAGGTGACGATCTGCAGGCTGACAGCACCTCAGGCAGGACAAGCTTGCAGAGAAACACGATGGCAACCAGGTACATCCCGTTTGCAGCAATCCACAGCCACGTGCAGTGAGAAGTGACGATTTTATGCAGAGCTGCTGCAGGGGGGAGAGGTGGAGGTGAAGGAGCAGCTGACGGGGGAGGATGAAGCAGGGCCCCCCACGGCAGAGCGGCTGTTTGCAGCCTCAGCGCAAGGGCTGCTGCCGGATTTCCCAGGCAGAAGCACTCCCGGTTTCCCAGCACACAGACACTTGGCCTTTAATTACTTTTCAGTTACTTCTTGTACCTTCACTGTGTGAGATTTCTGCTCTGCCGGCAGATGTCAAGAGATTCTTTTCTGAAAGCAGAGCAGGTCGTTCTTACTTGAAAAAGGCAGAATTTGTTTTTTTGGGAAAGGTGCAAATTAGAAGCTCAGCACAGAAGCTGAACTTGCACCAGAAAGCCAGAGAAGCAGCAGGGATCTGCAGGGGGGCTGGGCTCCAGCACCCCCCTGCTCACCCCCCCACATCTCTCCCAGCACCTCCCAGCTGGGAAACACTGTCCCACAGCCAGAAGGCAAGAGCCCCCTGGGTCAGCTCTCGCCCTGGGACTTAATGCCGGTTTCTGAGCAGCACCTCTTGGCCCTGGTGACCGGCACCCTCTGAAGCACCGCTCCGAGGTGTTTCATCAGACTGAACCCACCCAAATCAAATCAGACACAGAGAGCAGAAGATATTCAATGCATCACTTCTTTCCCACTTGAAGTAAAAATAACGGGCTAAAATTCACTTTCCCTGGGGTAACCTGACAGATCAACCCCGCAGACACCACAGACCCCTACAGACAGCAAAACCCACCGAGTTCAAGGGAAAAGGACAAGCACAGCCCCACATCAGAACGTCTGAAGAGCCCAAAAGGTGACAACAAAGCTTTTTTTTGAGGAAAAATCAGAACCATGACAAAGTTGGGGGGTTTAGACGAAAGCTTTCCCCTTCCCCAGCGATCCCGCCCCCCCTGCAGGGAAATCGGGCCCAGCCCCTGCGCTCAGCCCTGCTGGGCCGGAGCCACCACCACGAGGGCTGGGGCTGCTGGGGCTGGGGCTGCTGCCGCCTTTGCAGGAGAAACATTCCGTCAGCCCTCCAGAACAACGCCAGTGTTTCCAGAGGAGGAATTCCCACTGGCCGGGCGAACCAAATCTCTGCAGGAACATCCCTCAGGGGAGGCCCTGGAGAGCTGGAGGCCTCCTGCCCGGGCCGCCTCCCTGGAGCCCACGGAGCCCTGGCAGAGTGTCGCAGGCAGTAGGCCCTGTGGGGCCAGGGGACCCCGGGGGGCTCCAGCACGTTGTGTCCCCCCAGCACCTGCCCACACTCCTGCCTGTGCCGTGAGGGGGCACTGGGGACCGGGGGGTTATTGGGGGGGTGTTACTGGGGTTCTGTGGGAGGTGTGGGGGATATTGGGGTCCTGGGGGGTATTTGGGTCCTAGGGGGAGTGCAATGGAGTCGTGGGTGGGTGGGTGAGGTTGGGGAGGGGTTTGGGGGGGCCGAGGCTGTTTTGGAGCTACCTGGAGGTGGCAAAAGCAGTTTGGGTGGGTTGCAGGGGGGATTTGGGGTTCCTGGGGTTCCCGGAGTACCTGTGCCCTCCCCCTCCGGCGGGAGCTGCTGCCCCAGGGGTACCCCGAGAGCATCAGCCCCGACCCCCTCCAGTACCAGTGCTGGGACGCCGTGGGGTGGGGGACGGCGCCTCCACTGTCACCAGGGCCACCCTCACCTGGGCGCTGCAGGGTGAGTTCCCCCTGATCCCCAACCCCCCTTTTCACCCCGAAATGGCCCTTGGTCCCCAGATCCGTGTTTGGCCCCCAAACCCCGTGTTTTATCCCCAAATTTCCCCATTTGACATCCAAAATCATTTTTGACCCCCAAATCTCCCACTTTGAACCCAAGTGTTCCCGCTTTGACCCCCAAATCAGCCTCAGCACCCTCAAAACTCTCATGTTTCATTCTCAGAATCTATCTTGAAAGTCAAACCCCCCCAGTTTTGCTCCAAAATCTGTTCTAGCAACCGCAAAAGCCTTCCAGTTTCACCCCCAAATCTTCCTTGGACCCAGAATCCCCCTGTTTTCACCCAGAATGTTCTAGTTTGACTGCCACATCTCCCACACTCACCCCAAAATCTCTTTTGGAACCACAGAATCCCCCCGTTTGTCCCCAGAATTTACTCCAGCACCCCCAAAACCACCCAGTTCCATCCCCAAATCCCCCCATAGTTTGACCCCAAAACATCCCTGTAGGCAAAATCCCTTTTTCCCCCCTGTACCCCAAATTCCCTCATTTCACCCCAAATCCCCCCATACCTGCAATTGCCCCTTTCCACCCCAAACTCCACCATGGCCCAAATCCCTCAGTTTCATCCCAAACTCCATGTTCCCAAAATCTCTCAATTTCACCCCCAAATTCCTGTCATACCTCAAATCCTCCAGTTTTATACCCCCCCCCCCCCCCAAAATCCACCCGGTTCACCCCAAACCTCTCTTGTCTGTGGGCACTCAGGGAGCTGTGGGGGCAGGATCTGTAGCACGCTTGGGGTGTCTCTTGAGATTTTGGGGGTCTGGGTGGTTTTGGGAATATAGAGGAAGTTTGGGGTGGTTTAGTAGGTTTGGGGTGATATGGGGGATAAGAGGGGATATGGGGAAGTTTTGGGGATGATTTAGGGGATATGGGGGAGTTGGGAGTTATTTGGGGGGATACGTGTGGTTTTGGGGTAATATGGATGATATGGGGTGATACGGGTGTGTTTTGGGATGATTGGGGGGATTGTGGAGTTTTGGGGTGATATGTATGGGGGTATATAGATGTTTTGGGGGATATGGGGTGTTTTGGGTTGATTTGAGAGGGCATGGGGATATGGGGTGATTTGGAGGGATATAGGGGCTTTGGGGTAATATGGGGGTATAACGGGTGTTTTGAAATGATCTGGGGAGGATTTGGGGTGATTTGGGGGGATATGGGGAAGTTTTGGAGTGGTTTGGGGGGATATGGTGGGTTGGGGGATATGGGGGTGTGATTTGGTGGGATATCAGGGTGTTTGGGGGAGATATGTTGGGGTGATTTAGGGGCATAAGGGGGGGTTGGTGTGATTTGGGGGGATATGTGGGCTTGGGGGATATTGGGGGTGATTTGGGGTGATATGGGTGGTTTTGGGGGTGATTTGGTGGCATATGAGTGGTTTGGGGGCATATGAAGACGTTTAGTGGTGATTTAAGGTATATGGTCGGTTTTGGGGTGGTTTGGGGGTATTATGTGGGATATGGGGGTATATGGGGAAGTTTTGGATTGATTTGGGGGACCTGGATCGATTTTGGGATGATTTGGGTGGATATGGTGGGGTTGATGGAATATGGGGAAGTGATTAGGAGGAGTATGGGGCAGTTGAGTTGATTTGGGGGAAGATGAGGGAGTGGGGGATATTGGGGGTGATTTTGGGCAATATGGGTGGTTTTGGGGGTGATTTGTATGGCTATGGCTTGTGTTTGGGGGAGATGTTAGTGTGATCTTGGGGCACAAGGGGTGTTGGGGTGATTTGTGGAATATGGGTTGTTTTGGGGGTGATTTGGTGGGATATGGGGTTTGGGTGGGTATGGGGCATGATTTGGGGAGATATGGGGGGATTTGGGCTGATATGGAGGATATAAGCGTTTTTTGAAGGGATATGGGTGTTTTTGCGGTAATACAGGGAGGTTTTGAGGGGATTTGGGGTATTTGGGGAGATACATGCAGTTTGGGGAGGATTTAGGGTTCATCACTACTGGTTAGTTTTGGGCACCTGTGTCGAGGACTCACCCAAAAGGGTTCTGTCCCTGTGCTCCAGCTCCACGACAAAGGGAAGCTCCTGCGGGATGGGGCATCCAGCTCTCCGTCCTGATCAACACCCCAGGTGAGAGCTGGAAACACAGACTGGCCCCTCTCACCCACAGAAGTTGGTGGCCTCATTCCCCCAGGAGAGGGGCCCGCTGGTAGTTTTGCTCAAACCAGCAAGTTTAAGTGTAGAAGCACAAACAGATTCTTCAGACTAAGAAAATAAATAAACCAGGGCGTGTGAAACAGAACAGAGCGCTAGCTGGCGTGAGTGACACCACGCTCTGGCAGGCAGTGGAGTGCCCTGCCGGCAAGCTCTCCGAACTTTTGGTTCTCTTTTTTATTTTGTGTGAGTGAGTGTGTGTGTGGAATAATTTCAAGGAGAGCGAGGGCCAGGACGTGGGGATCTCAGCTCCTTGTTCCTTGCTGTGATCATTAGACACGTTCTTCTAGAGGTGAAGTGCTGTGCTGGGATCAGTTCTGCACGGGGGATACTTGAAGAACGATGAAGAAGTATTTGGTCTGAGGTGTATCAAGCTGAGTGTTTTCTGCTCTCTTGGGTTTAGTTTGAAATCACACCAAAACCTGTGGCTGTGTCTTGAGTTGCCTCCGGTGAGTGCTGCTCCGCGACTCCTGAGCCCCTGGCTGGGCTGCGGCGCCGTCGGAGGGTCCTGCCTCCCGCTTGGCCTCTGATCTCCTGCAGAAGTGGAACGATCAGCACCTGCCGGGTCTAAAGCTGCCGCAGTGCAGCTCGCTTTGATGTCAGCCTTAACCCTTATTTTAGCCTGATGTGCATTTTATGGGTGTGTGGATGTTATGGCACAGAGGAAAAGCAGCTGGCCAGGAGTGAAGCCAGCGAGGAGTCAGGACGGGGCTCCCTGTCCCCCCACTCTCCTCTCCGCGGCCCCGGGCGGCACCTTCCACCCTCCAGACTGGCAGCAGATACGGCAGGGACAGAGTAGCTGCGGCTTCATCACTGGCGTTAGCCAGCCCGTGCCTCAGCTTCCTCCTGCGTGAGCTGGCACCAGGGCAGCTGGTGCCTGCATCTGGGGAGCTTTACACCAGGACGAATAACACTGAAAAGTTGCACGGCAGTCACCAGGCTGGTTTTGCTCCGAGCAGCCGTCAACGGGGTGTAGGTACAGGGCCCGGTGTCCTCTGGGCTGTGGTTCAGCCAAGGCTGAGGGCAGCCACGGAGCGAGGGGCCGGCGTGCCCAGAAGCCCACTGCCTGCGGCGCGGCTCACAGCCGGTCCCAGGTTACGGGCTGTCGTTAGGGGTGATGTCATAACGGGGCAGAAACAAACCACCCGACGACGGGGTGTCAGAGCGTCAGTGCTGCAGCCGCGCCGCCACCGGTCGCTGCCGCCATGCTGCGCTCTGTCCCGGGGCTGCCGGCGGCCTCTGAGCCTGCCCAGCTGCCCCCCATCACCTACCAGCTGCCCCAGGGCAGCGTCTGGCAGGGGGGGCCAGGGCCCATGGGGACCCCGGGGCAGCTGGTGCAGCTGAAGCCGGTGGACCTGCTCGAGCAGGAGCCAGATGCCTTCGCGGAGGCCTCTCCTGAGCAGGCAGAGGACACCACCGCCAGCCATTTCCTCGCCTGGCTCAACACCGCGGAGAGCAAGGACGCCACCCGCCATGTCCCCGACAGCCCTGGTGTGACTGCTTTCCTCCAAGAGCTCCCCGACCTCTCTGCCTACATGGGAGAGGGCAGCAGCCCCAAGGAGCAGGCGGCGGTGGCAAGGCTGGGGGACGGCGAGGACACCGTCCCTGATGTCCCAGACCGGACAGCCGTCATCAGCGAGCTCCCCGACCTCTCTGAGTACGTGGAAGCAGGTGCTGGTGGCGGTGGGGAACAGTAAGGACACTGTCCCTGATGTCCTTGATCTCCCCAACAGCCTCACCAACACCGCCTGCCTTGATGAGCTCCCCGACCTCTCCGTGTATGCGCTGGAGGGTGACGGCCCTCAGGACCAAGCAGCAGTGGCACGTCTAGGGGACAGTGGGGACACCATCTCGACCTCCAGTGTCCCCAGCTTGCCTGCTGACGTCCTCGAGGAGCTCCCTGACCTCTGCAGGTACGTGGCGGGGGGCGGCTGCCCCAAGGAGCGAGCCGTGGCGGGGGGGCTGGGGGATGGCGAGGACACCGTCCCCAGAGTCCCCGATGTCTCCAGCCTGACCGCCTCCCTTGAGGGGAGCTCCCCCACCTCTCGGAGGACAGGGCAGAGGCTGGCTGCCATAACGAGCAGGCAGCGGCGGTGATGCTGGTGGAAGGTGAAATGATCTTCCCCGATGTCCTCGACAGCCTCGCCAGCACCGCCCCCTCCAGCGAAGCCCCCGACTTCTTCGGGCACGGGGCGCAGGGCGACTGGCCCAAGGACCGCTTGGCAGCCGCGATGCTGGGGCACGCCGACCCCTTCTGGGGGGTGCCGGCCTCCCCCTCGCAGGACCCCACGGCGCAGCAGGGCGGGATGGCGGCAGAACTGCCCACCTGGCTGCCACCGAGGCCCTCGGAGACTGTCGAGGAGAGCTCTGCGGAGAGTCCTCCGAGGAAGGCAGAGGAGAGCTCAGAGGAGAGCCCAAGGAAGGATCCCCTGCAGCGACTCCTGGACAGCGTCCTGCTGCGGGTCCCGCTGCTGAGTCCCCTGTCCAGCCCCCCGCGTCCCTCCCGCTGTCACCCGCCCCGCACGGCACAGCTGGCGGAGGAGGTGCCGCGGAGGCAGCCCCGGGTGGGTTTGACCCACGTGCCGCTGCCCTTGGGCGCCATCACCTACCGGGGGCTGCCTGCATTGTGCCGGCGGGGCGGCAAGCAGGCCAAGCGCCGCGCGCCGGCCAGGGGCCCCAGGGCACAAGAGACCTCCCTGCGGGACAACATCCCACCCAAGAGGAGGAAGATGGTGGAGCAACGGGTGGGAACACACTCAAAAACCCCGCGGGAGGCGAAGCCAGACGGGGACGGCGTGGCGGCAGGCAGCAGCAGGCAGCAGGCGGGCAGCAGCAAGCGGAGAGCACCCGATGGCAACAACGTGCCCGCCAAGCGAGCCAGAACCCTGAGGGACGCCACGGGGCAGAGTGCCGCCCGCCCCCCGGCCCCTTCCGACAGGCGGGCAGAGAAGACGTGGAGCCGGATCCCCGCCACAGGCAGCCTGCGCCCGCCCGCTCCAGCCCCAGCCCCAGCTCTCTCCCGGCGCTCTCCGGCTTAGTTCATTAAAGGTTCGATGTTTGTTTCACAGCGCCTCTGCCTGGGCTCATCCCTGCAGCGGGAGGCGGGGGGCCAGTGCAGCCCCTGACCCATGTGTCGATCTGACCCTCCACAGCTTCACCCACTGTAGGAGGAAACCCCCACGATTCTGGGTGGAGATGTTTAATCAGAACTTTAGTTCCCAGACTCGTGTTCAACGAACTAGCAAGAGCTCTCAAAAATCTATCTGCTCCCATGGAAGCAGGAAAATTCTTCTTCAGCTTTGACCTGCTGTCAAAGCTGTCTGGGGCTCGACACGCTCACGCTGCATCAAGGAGGGGTCTGTGCAGGGATCCAACCCCCCTGTTGCGCCAGTGTTACAAATCTCAACAAACCGAACACGATGTCCCGTGCCATTTCCAAACATTTAAAAACGTGACATCAACTCGCCATAGCTCCTGGTGGATTTTCACTTTCTGGCCTGTTTAGGTGGATACCATCCTTAAATTTGGCCCTGATTTGAGCCCAGAGGGCAACTCTGCACCACGCAGCCGCTCACTCACCCCTTCCCCCCCGTGCTGGGAAGGAGAAATGAAGCAAAAAGCTCAGGAATGGAGATAGTGACAGTGACGGGTGGCTCACCCATTACAGTCAGGGGCAAAAGACAGACTTCTTAGGGGAAGGAAACAAGACTATCACTTGAATTCAAACACTAACAACAAAAACAACACTTAACAGAGGCAGTGGGACAGGGAAAAGTGTTACGTTACCACACCTTAAAAACCCCTCGCCCCACACCTCCCTTCTTTCTGGGGTCAGTTCCCTGGATAATGTCCTCGGCTCCATGGGGTTGCCCTTCTGCTCACCCTGTCCTGGGTGGGAGAAGCCAGCTCTGCTACAATACCAAGCACCCAGACCGTCCTGGGGGATGCATTTCACATGGGGGACCCTCTGAAACCCTCGGACATATGAAGTTTTACTCCCCAGGAAAGGGCTCTGGCACCAAATTCTGTAATGATGCGACACCAAAGGTAAGGAGCTTTCCCCAGGTCTCACTAAGCAGGCACTCCCGGTTTCCAATTTCCTTCCACTGAACTATACAAAAACTCTACAACAACAAATTGCATGTGCCTGGGACCATCCCCTGGAATGGAGGCCAACTGGCACGATTACCCTTGTCCATTTTGTTATACAAAATTTGGTTGCAGAATGCCCAAAAATGCCCGCTGGGAAATCCCCTGGCCCATCCCCGCTCGTGAGCGCTGCCAAGGAACGGCTTGAGCTTTTCCGCTGACATGGGCCAAACCTGTACCCGTAAACATCCGACAGTTTAGCGCTACAGATGGCCGAGCACCGCTTCAGCGCAACACTCACTGCTGCTCTTTAATTCAGTAGCACAGGTACTGCCAAAAATTCCCCCTCAGACAGCATCTCGTGCTAACACACACAGGGTAAATTGCTTCAACACTCTCTTAGAACAGCAGGAAAGAGACGCAGAGGAAAGCCATGTGAAGAGACCAAGCTCATCCGCTACGTCAAGGACAGAAGAGTGGCTCATTGCCTTAAGAATGCAGCCTAAAGAGCAGCTGGCTTAACCCCAGTGCTCAGCTGGAACGCATATTTTCCGTTACTGTGATGGACAGTCAGAAGGTGGGGGGGGGTTGGCTGTTCTTCTGAAACTTCTGACTTTTAAAGAAAAAAGGGAACAGAAGCTGTTGAGCGTCTACAGACAAGGCACTGTCGGAAGCGTGGGATCTAGTAACAAGAAGCGACTGAAGAAATGGAGACAGAAAATGGGAAGGGTCAGCCAGTTCCTAAACACAATTCACAAGTGAAACGATCCTGCCAGCACAGCACTTTTTGCCATCAAAATACTTGATCAGCAACAGTTTACTCCTTCGAGCAAGAGGACATCAGAGCAATTAAAAAGTGAAGAGGGAACAGGTGTCTTGAAAGACAGTGCCTGCAGAGGCAGTGAATTTGAAGGACAAAGAGGCTGGAAGAGATCGCCAGGCCCATCATGAACTTACTCAACTCCGCAGTAAGCCATTTTCTGAAAGGGTAACAAAAGCAGCTTCGGCAAGATCAGAGTCAGACCACAAAATCTGCTTCCTTCAGAGAGCAGGCCCTGCTGTCTCTGAGCAGCTCAGATCCCCCAACAGCCGCTGGGCCGGGCCTGCAGGAGCTGAACAGCTCGAGTCTGAGCAGGGACGAGGCAAAGCCTGGGGAAGAAGGCCAGCTGTGAAACAGTTTGAGAGAGAAAATGTGGGGCAATAGAGCTCCCAAAGGAGATTAAAAGAATCGGGGCTTCACGAACCCAGTCCATGAGCTCGAGGGCTTGTATCTGCACAGATGTTCCTGTACTCGGAACGGCAGAACACTCAAATCCACTGCCCAGGGAGAACAGAGAAGCTTTGGAGATGAGCACAGAGCCCAGCGCTGCCACCTCCTGAACAGCCAGCAGAGCACACCTCCTCCCGGGGGGCAGCTCTCACTGCCACACTGCTGCCCGGGGAGCACAGGGGAGCAGAGTCACGACAGCTGCAAAAGGTTCAGGGGACTTCTCAAAGGGGAAAAAAAGGAAAGGGAAAATAACCAACATCTTTTTACCAGGCTGTCTGTGGCAAGAGCCATCAAAACAGGAGAGTGGGTGATGGACAGCTGGGGAGAACAGTCAGGATTCCACAAAACAGTTCAGGCAGCAGGAAATCAGAGAGAAAATTAACATTCGTCAAAAACATCTCTTAGTATTTTGCTTTGCCCGAGAGGCACCTCTGTGTCACAGGGTAAATAGCCCAGTGCACTGCCCAGATGCAGAATTATTCCGGTCACCAAGGGCTTGTCCACACAACAACCTCTGCAGCCCGGGGCACTGCAGCCCTGCATTCGAGTACGTGCACACCCAGGGTGTGCAGGCTGGCAGCTGGAACCTTTGCATACTTGTCTCTCCATGGCTGCTGGAACATTCTGGCTCCCCAACCCTACGCCCTGGTTCTGCAGTAACTCCCCATACGGGCAAACTACAGTTTCAGGCACATCCCATTGCCTGCCCAGGATGGAATCCCCAAAGTGCCACTGTTCCCTATTCCGTTTTCCTGCAGGAAACAATGGGATAGCGAGGAATGTGTGCAGGCCCTTCGGCAATGCACGCAGCCGAGCCACACAGGAGCAGCTGCTGTGACGTGGGAGATGCTGAGACACAAGCGAGACCGCTGGGGCTGTCAGCTGCCAATTCAACACCTGGCAATGACAGAAGTGGTAAAGGACATTCTAACTGCTTTCAATATACCAAGAAATAACTGCTACTTACCTGAAGTTTGGACTGGAATATCTCTTTATAACACAGAGTTAAACTTCAGGATGTCCTGGTGACCCTGTGTGACCCCTCTTCAAACAGATCACCATTCTGAAACCTCTCAGCTGCTTCTCCTGGGACACTGAACCCCTGACAAATCTCTCACTGCCACTGGTCCTGCTGCCTCTCCTGATCCATCACATTTTCATCACCACTTTCAGATGCCTGCTGCTCACCAGGGCCAGTGAAGGATGAGGGAAAACAGGACCATGACAACAGTAACCAGAGCAGGCTATTAAATACCTGACTGCAGAGCTCCGAAACAGAAGGCCCAGACACCAAGGCGCTGCTGTGCACAAGCTTTCACAGTGCAGACGCAGGATAGACAGGGGAAGGATCTGCTCCCCAGCTCCGGCAAAAACAATCTCCTCAGCAGCAGCACTACTGACACCTGCAAGCTCCCTTCCCTAAGTTCTAAGGACAGAGGAGCATCCCCTGGATCCAGATGCAACCCCCTCTGAGATGTGCTGCCATGGTGAGCTGTTGCATTCTTCGTGATGATCAGCAATAACTTATAAGACAAGATTTCAGTTAACTGTCCTAAAACCTAAATCCCCAACAGGAATTGCCTCCAAAGGTCCATCAGAGATGAGCCGCCTCCACCTGCTGCATCGCCTCCCCTGACACCACACACAGAGCTCAAGCCCTCCCCGGCCTGTCCCAGCCAGCGCCCAGGAAGGTGCTGTCAGACCTCTCCGCTCCCTGACACCCCCGGCCAGCTCCCCGGCACAGGGCACACGCCGGCTGCAGGCCGCCAGCCAGCCTCGGCACAGGGAGTCACTTCAGGAAAACTCACGTCTTCCCCAAAGACCAGGTTCTGCTCCGAGCCCGAGCTACTGCCACGAGCCCACAGCACCCGGCCTCTGCGCAGCACCCGAGGGTGCGAACCCGACCCGGAGCAGACACCAGCCCCGTCCCACCTGCTCCACACGGCATCCCTGCAGCCACAGGCACCTCCTGAAAGGGGGAACCTGCCAGAGCAGTTCTTAAATGTGTTTCTACAAAGACCAGGCAATTACAGCAAACAGATTTCACAGGGAGAAAACCAGGGAAAAGGAGCAGGAGGAAGTCACTCTGCCTGGCCACATGAAATGGGGATGAGAACAAGCGGAGATGCAGGGCAAAGCAGAGCTGAACAGGAGCTTGAAGGTGATGGGAAGAAACAAACAGGCAAGATGAACTACACAGGTGTTCTGGACAGGAGCCTGGTTTTGTTTAAATCTTGATTCTTCCTCAGCAGTTATCCTGATGATTAATTCTATTTTCACATGGGCATTTTGTCAGCATTTAACAAGATGCACAGGAGACCCCAGGAGAAGCAGCAACACTCACCTAGGAACGAGGTGACGATCTGCAGGCTGACAGCACCTCAGGCAGGACAAGCTTGCAGAGAAACACGATGGCAACCAGGTACATCCCGTTTGCAGCAATCCACAGCCACGTGCAGTGAGAAGTGACGATTTTATGCAGAGCTGCTGCAGGGGGGAGAGGTGGAGGTGAAGGAGCAGCTGACGGGGGAGGATGAAGCAGGGCCCCCCACGGCAGAGCGGCTGTTTGCAGCCTCAGCGCAAGGGCTGCTGCCGGATTTCCCAGGCAGAAGCACTCCCGGTTTCCCAGCACACAGACACTTGGCCTTTAATTACTTTTCAGTTACTTCTTGTACCTTCACTGTGTGAGATTTCTGCTCTGCCGGCAGATGTCAAGAGATTCTTTTCTGAAAGCAGAGCAGGTCGTTCTTACTTGAAAAAGGCAGAATTTGTTTTTTTGGGAAAGGTGCAAATTAGAAGCTCAGCACAGAAGCTGAACTTGCACCAGAAAGCCAGAGAAGCAGCAGGGATCTGCAGGGGGGCTGGGCTCCAGCACCCCCCTGCTCACCCCCCCACATCTCTCCCAGCACCTCCCAGCTGGGAAACACTGTCCCACAGCCAGAAGGCAAGAGCCCCCTGGGTCAGCTCTCGCCCTGGGACTTAATGCCGGTTTCTGAGCAGCACCTCTTGGCCCTGGTGACCGGCACCCTCTGAAGCACCGCTCCGAGGTGTTTCATCAGACTGAACCCACCCAAATCAAATCAGACACAGAGAGCAGAAGATATTCAAGGCATCACTTCTTTCCCACTTGAAGTAAAAATAACGGGCTAAAATTCACTTTCCCTGGGGTAACCTGACAGATCAACCCCGCAGACACCACAGACCCCTACAGACAGCAAAACCCACCGAGTTCAAGGGAAAAGGACAAGCACAGCCCCACATCAGAACGTCTGAAGAGCCCAAAAGGTGACAACAAAGCTTTTTTTTGAGGAAAAATCAGAACCATGACAAAGTTGGGGGTTTTAGACGAAAGCTTTCCCCTTCCCCAGCGATCCCGCCCCCCCTGCAGGGAAATCGGGCCCAGCCCCTGCGCTCAGCCCTGCTGGGCCGGAGCCACCACCACGAGGGCTGGGGCTGCTGGGGCTGGGGCTGCTGCCGCCTTTGCAGGAGAAACATTCCGTCAGCCCTCCAGAACAACGCCAGTGTTTCCAGAGGAGGAATTCCCACTGGCCGGGCGAACCAAATCTCTGCAGGAACATCCCTCAGGGGAGGCCCTGGAGAGCTGGAGGCCTCCTGCCCGGGCCGCCTCCCTGGAGCCCACGGAGCCCTGGCAGAGTGTCGCAGGCAGTAGGCCCTGTGGGGCCAGGGGACCCCGGGGGGCTCCAGCACGTTGTGTCCCCCCAGCACCTGCCCACACTCCTGCCTGTGCCGTGAGGGGGCACTGGGGACCGGGGGGTTATTGGGGGGGTGTTACTGGGGTTCTGTGGGAGGTGTGGGGGATATTGGGGTCCTGGGGGGTATTTGGGTCCTAGGGGGAGTGCAATGGAGTCGTGGGTGGGTGGGTGAGGTTGGGGAGGGGTTTGGGGGGGCCGAGGCTGTTTTGGAGCTACCTGGAGGTGGCAAAAGCAGTTTGGGTGGGTTGCAGGGGGGATTTGGGGTTCCTGGGGTTCCCGGAGTACCTGTGCCCTCCCCCCCCGGCGGGAGCTGCTGCCCCAGGGGTACCCCGAGAGCATCAGCCCCGACCCCCTCCAGTACCAGTGCTGGGACGCCGTGGGGTGGGGGACGGCGCCTCCACTGTCACCAGGGCCACCCTCACCTGGGCGCTGCAGGGTGAGTTCCCCCTGATCCCCAACCCCCCTTTTCACCCCGAAATGGCCCTTGGTCCCCAGATCCGTGTTTGGCCCCCAAACCCCGTGTTTTATCCCCAAATTTCCCCATTTGACATCCAAAATCATTTTTGACCCCCAAATCTCCCACTTTGAACCCAAGTGTTCCCGCTTTGACCCCCAAATCAGCCTCAGCACCCTCAAAACTCTCATGTTTCATTCTCAGAATCTATCTTGAAAGTCAAACCCCCCCAGTTTTGCTCCAAAATCTGTTCTAGCAACCGCAAAAGCCTTCCAGTTTCACCCCCAAATCTTCCTTGGACCCAGAATCCCCCTGTTTTCACCCAGAATGTTCTAGTTTGACTGCCACATCTCCCACACTCACCCCAAAATCTCTTTTGGAACCACAGAATCCCCCCGTTTGTCCCCAGAATTTACTCCAGCACCCCCAAAACCACCCAGTTCCATCCCCAAATCCCCCCATAGTTTGACCCCAAAACATCCCTGTAGGCAAAATCCCTTTTTCCCCCCTGTACCCCAAATTCCCTCATTTCACCCCAAATCCCCCCATACCTGCAATTGCCCCTTTCCACCCCAAACTCCACCATGGCTCAAATCCCTCAGTTTCATCCCAAACTCCATGTTCCCAAAATCTCTCAATTTCACCCCCAAATTCCTGTCATACCTCAAATCCTCCAGTTTTATACCCCCCCCCCCCCCAAAATCCACCCGGTTCACCCCAAACCTCTCTTGTCTGTGGGCACTCAGGGAGCTGTGGGGGCAGGATCTGTAGCACGCTTGGGGTGTCTCTTGAGATTTTGGGGGTCCGGGTGGTTTTGGGAATATAGAGGAAGTTTGGGGTGGTTTAGTAGGTTTGGGGTGATATGGGGGATAAGGGGGGATATGGGGAAGTTTTGGGGATGATTTAGGGGATATGGGGGAGTTGGGGGTTATTTGGGGGGATACGTGTGGTTTTGGGGTAATATGGATGATATGGGGTGATACGGGTGTGTTTTGGGATGATTGGGGGGATTGTGGAGTTTTGGGGTGATATGTATGGGGGAATATAGATGTTTTGGGGGATATGGGGTGTTTTGGGTTGATTTGAGAGGGCATGGGGATATGGGGTGATTTGGAGGGATATAGGGGCTTTGGGGTAATATGGGGGTATAACGGGTGTTTTGAAATGATCTGGGGAGGTTTTGGGGTGATTTGGGGGATATATTTGGTGATGTGAGGAGGGTTTGGGTATATAGTGTGTTTGGGGGTGATATGGGGGTGTTTGATGGGATATGGAGGGTTTTTAGGTTGATTTAGGTATTTGTGG
Organism: Athene noctua; assembly: GCF_965140245.1. NCBI lineage: Eukaryota > Metazoa > Chordata > Aves > Strigiformes > Strigidae > Athene > Athene noctua. The sequence goes on along the minus strand of NC_134068.1, from coordinate 218,743 downwards.
AGGATTTGGGGTGATTTGGGGGGATATGGGGAAGTTTTGGAGTGGTTTGGGGGGATATGGTGGGTTGGGGGATATGGGGGTGTGATTTGGTGGGATATCAGGGTGTTTGGGGGAGATATGTTGGGGTGATTTAGGGGCATAAGGGGGGGGTGGGGTTATTTGGGGGGATATGTGGGCCTGGGGGATATTGGGGGTGATTTGGGGTGATATGGGTGGTTTTGGGGGTGATTTGGTGGCATATGAGTGGTTTGGGGGCATATGAAGACGTTTTAGTGGTGATTTAAGGTATATGGTCGGTTTTGGGGTGGTTTGGGGGTATTATGTGGGATATGGGGGTATATGGGGAAGTTTTGGATTGATTTGGGGGACCTGGATCGATTTTGGGATGATTTGGGTGGATATGGTGGGGTTGATGGAATATGGGGAAGTGATTAGGAGGAGTATGGGGCAGTTGAGTTGATTTGGGGGAAGATGAGGGAGTGGGGGATATTGGGGGTGATTTTGGGCAATATGGGTGTTTTTGGGGGTGATTTGTACGGCTATGGCTGTGTTTGGGGGAGATGTTAGTGTGATCTTGGGGCACAAGGGGTGTTGGGGTGATTTGTGGAATATGGGTTGTTTTGGGGGTGACTTGGTGGGATATGGGGTTTGGGTGGGTATGGGGCATGATTTGGGGAGATATGGGGGGATTTGGGCTGATATGGAGGATATAAGCGTTTTTTGAAGGGATATGGGTGTTTTGCGGTAATACAGGGAGGTTTTGAGGGGATTTGGGGTATTTGGGGAGATACATGCAGTTTGGGGAGGATTTAGGGTTCATCACTACTGGTTAGTTTTGGGCACCTGTGTCGAGGACTCACCCAAAAGGGTTCTGTCCCTGTGCTCCAGCTCCACGACAAAGGGAAGCTCCTGCGGGATGGGGCATCCAGCTCTCCGTCCTGATCAACACCCCAGGTGAGAGCTGGAAACACAGACTGGCCCCTCTCACCCACAGAAGTTGGTGGCCTCATTCCCCCAGGAGAGGGGCCCGCTGGTAGTTTTGCTCAAACCAGCAAGTTTAAGTGTAGAAGCACAAACAGATTCTTCAGACTAAGAAAATAAATAAACCAGGGCGTGTGAAACAGAACAGAGCGCTAGCTGGCGTGAGTGACACCACGCTCTGGCAGGCAGTGGAGTGCCCTGCCGGCAAGCTCTCCGAACTTTTGGTTCTCTTTTTTATTTTGTGTGAGTGAGTGTGTGTGTGGAATAATTTCAAGGAGAGCGAGGGCCAGGACGTGGGGATCTCAGCTCCTTGTTCCTTGCTGTGATCATTAGACACGTTCTTCTAGAGGTGAAGTGCTGTGCTGGGATCAGTTCTGCACGGGGGATACTTGAAGAACGATGAAGAAGTATTTGGTCTGAGGTGTATCAAGCTGAGTGTTTTCTGCTCTCTTGGGTTTAGTTTGAAATCACACCAAAACCTGTGGCTGTGTCTTGAGTTGCCTCCGGTGAGTGCTGCTCCGCGACTCCTGAGCCCCTGGCTGGGCTGCGGCGCCGTCGGAGGGTCCTGCCTCCCGCTTGGCCTCTGATCTCCTGCAGAAGTGGAACGATCAGCACCTGCCGGGTCTAAAGCTGCCGCAGTGCAGCTCGCTTTGATGTCAGCCTTAACCCTTATTTTAGCCTGATGTGCATTTTATGGGTGTGTGGATGTTATGGCACAGAGGAAAAGCAGCTGGCCAGGAGTGAAGCCAGCGAGGAGTCAGGACGGGGCTCCCTGTCCCCCCACTCTCCTCTCCGCGGCCCCGGGCGGCACCTTCCACCCTCCAGACTGGCAGCAGATACGGCAGGGACAGAGTAGCTGCGGCTTCATCACTGGCGTTAGCCAGCCCGTGCCTCAGCTTCCTCCTGCGTGAGCTGGCACCAGGGCAGCTGGTGCCTGCATCTGGGGAGCTTTACACCAGGACGAATAACACTGAAAAGTTGCACGGCAGTCACCAGGCTGGTTTTGCTCCGAGCAGCCGTCAACGGGGTGTAGGTACAGGGCCCGGTGTCCTCTGGGCTGTGGTTCAGCCAAGGCTGAGGGCAGCCACGGAGCGAGGGGCCGGCGTGCCCAGAAGCCCACTGCCTGCGGCGCGGCTCACAGCCGGTCCCAGGTTACGGGCTGTCGTTAGGGGTGATGTCATAACGGGGCAGAAACAAACCACCCGACGACGGGGTGTCAGAGCGTCAGTGCTGCAGCCGCGCCGCCACCGGTCGCTGCCGCCATGCTGCGCTCTGTCCCGGGGCTGCCGGCGGCCTCTGAGCCTGCCCAGCTGCCCCCCATCACCTACCAGCTGCCCCAGGGCAGCGTCTGGCAGGGGGGGCCAGGGCCCATGGGGACCCCGGGGCAGCTGGTGCAGCTGAAGCCGGTGGACCTGCTCGAGCAGGAGCCAGATGCCTTCGCGGAGGCCTCTCCTGAGCAGGCAGAGGACACCACCGCCAGCCATTTCCTCGCCTGGCTCAACACCGCGGAGAGCAAGGACGCCACCCGCCATGTCCCCGACAGCCCTGGTGTGACTGCTTTCCTCCAAGAGCTCCCCGACCTCTCTGCCTACATGGGAGAGGGCAGCAGCCCCAAGGAGCAGGCGGCGGTGGCAAGGCTGGGGGACGGCGAGGACACCGTCCCTGATGTCCCAGACCGGACAGCCGTCATCAGCGAGCTCCCCGACCTCTCTGAGTACGTGGAAGCAGGTGCTGGTGGCGGTGGGGAACAGTAAGGACACTGTCCCTGATGTCCTTGATCTCCCCAACAGCCTCACCAACACCGCCTGCCTTGATGAGCTCCCCGACCTCTCCGTGTATGCGCTGGAGGGTGACGGCCCTCAGGACCAAGCAGCAGTGGCACGTCTAGGGGACAGTGGGGACACCATCTCGACCTCCAGTGTCCCCAGCTTGCCTGCTGACGTCCTCGAGGAGCTCCCTGACCTCTGCAGGTACGTGGCGGGGGGCGGCTGCCCCAAGGAGCGAGCCGTGGCGGGGGGGCTGGGGGATGGCGAGGACACCGTCCCCAGAGTCCCCGATGTCTCCAGCCTGACCGCCTCCCTTGAGGGGAGCTCCCCCACCTCTCGGAGGACAGGGCAGAGGCTGGCTGCCATAACGAGCAGGCAGCGGCGGTGATGCTGGTGGAAGGTGAAATGATCTTCCCCGATGTCCTCGACAGCCTCGCCAGCACCGCCCCCTCCAGCGAAGCCCCCGACTTCTTCGGGCACGGGGCGCAGGGCGACTGGCCCAAGGACCGCTTGGCAGCCGCGATGCTGGGGCACGCCGACCCCTTCTGGGGGGTGCCGGCCTCCCCCTCGCAGGACCCCACGGCGCAGCAGGGCGGGATGGCGGCAGAACTGCCCACCTGGCTGCCACCGAGGCCCTCGGAGACTGTCGAGGAGAGCTCTGCGGAGAGTCCTCCGAGGAAGGCAGAGGAGAGCTCAGAGGAGAGCCCAAGGAAGGATCCCCTGCAGCGACTCCTGGACAGCGTCCTGCTGCGGGTCCCGCTGCTGAGTCCCCTGTCCAGCCCCCCGCGTCCCTCCCGCTGTCACCCGCCCCGCACGGCACAGCTGGCGGAGGAGGTGCCGCGGAGGCAGCCCCGGGTGGGTTTGACCCACGTGCCGCTGCCCTTGGGCGCCATCACCTACCGGGGGCTGCCTGCATTGTGCCGGCGGGGCGGCAAGCAGGCCAAGCGCCGCGCGCCGGCCAGGGGCCCCAGGGCACAAGAGACCTCCCTGCGGGACAACATCCCACCCAAGAGGAGGAAGATGGTGGAGCAACGGGTGGGAACACACTCAAAAACCCCGCGGGAGGCGAAGCCAGACGGGGACGGCGTGGCGGCAGGCAGCAGCAGGCAGCAGGCGGGCAGCAGCAAGCGGAGAGCACCCGATGGCAACAACGTGCCCGCCAAGCGAGCCAGAACCCTGAGGGACGCCACGGGGCAGAGTGCCGCCCGCCCCCCGGCCCCTTCCGACAGGCGGGCAGAGAAGACGTGGAGCCGGATCCCCGCCACAGGCAGCCTGCGCCCGCCCGCTCCAGCCCCAGCCCCAGCTCTCTCCCGGCGCTCTCCGGCTTAGTTCATTAAAGGTTCGATGTTTGTTTCACAGCGCCTCTGCCTGGGCTCATCCCTGCAGCGGGAGGCGGGGGGCCAGTGCAGCCCCTGACCCATGTGTCGATCTGACCCTCCACAGCTTCACCCACTGTAGGAGGAAACCCCCACGATTCTGGGTGGAGATGTTTAATCAGAACTTTAGTTTCCAGACTCGTGTTCAACGAACTAGCAAGAGCTCTCAAAAATCTATCTGCTCCCATGGAAGCAGGAAAATTCTTCTTCAGCTTTGACCTGCTGTCAAAGCTGTCTGGGGCTCGACACGCTCACGCTGCATCAAGGAGGGGTCTGTGCAGGGATCCAACCCCCCTGTTGCGCCAGTGTTACAAATCTCAACAAACCGAACACGATGTCCCGTGCCATTTCCAAACATTTAAAAACGTGACATCAACTCGCCATAGCTCCTGGTGGATTTTCACTTTCTGGCCTATTTAGGTGGATACCATCCTTAAATTTGGCCCTGATTTGAGCCCAGAGGGCAACTCTGCACCACGCAGCCGCTCACTCACCCCTTCCCCCCCGTGCTGGGAAGGAGAAATGAAGCAAAAAGCTCAGGAATGGAGATAGTGACAGTGACGGGTGGCTCACCCATTACAGTCAGGGGCAAAAGACAGACTTCTTAGGGGAAGGAAACAAGACTATCACTTGAATTCAAACACTAACAACAAAAACAACACTTAACAGAGGCAGTGGGACAGGGAAAAGTGTTACGTTACCACACCTTAAAAACCCCTCGCCCCACACCTCCCTTCTTTCTGGGGTCAGTTCCCTGGATAACGTCCTCGGCTCCATGGGGTTGCCCTTCTGCTCACCCTGTCCTGGGTGGGAGAAGCCAGCTCTGCTACAATACCAAGCACCCAGACCGTCCTGGGGGATGCATTTCACATGGGGGACCCTCTGAAACCCTCGGACATATGAAGTTTTACTCCCCAGGAAAGGGCTCTGGCACCAAATTCTGTAATGATGCGACACCAAAGGTAAGGAGCTTTCCCCAGGTCTCACTAAGCAGGCACTCCCGGTTTCCAATTTCCTTCCACTGAACTATACAAAAACTCTACAACAACAAATTGCATGTGCCTGGGACCATCCCCTGGAATGGAGGCCAACTGGCACGATTACCCTTCTCCATTTTGTTATACAAAATTTGGTTGCAGAATGCCCAAAAATGCCCGCTGGGAAATCCCCTGGCCCATCCCCGCTCGTGAGCGCTGCCAAGGAACGGCTTGAGCTTTTCCGCTGACATGGGCCAAACCTGTACCCGTAAACATCCGACAGTTTAGCGCTACAGATGGCCGAGCACCGCTTCAGCGCAACACTCACTGCTGCTCTTTAATTCAGTAGCACAGGTACTGCCAAAAATTCCCCCTCAGACAGCATCTCGTGCTAACACACACAGGGTAAATTGCTTCAACACTCTCTTAGAACAGCAGGAAAGAGACGCAGAGGAAAGCCATGTGAAGAGACCAAGCTCATCCGCTACGTCAAGGACAGAAGAGTGGCTCATTGCCTTAAGAATGCAGCCTAAAGAGCAGCTGGCTTAACCCCAGTGCTCAGCTGGAACGCATATTTTCCGTTACTGTGATGGACAGTCAGAAGGTGGGGGGGGGTTGGCTGTTCTTCTGAAACTTCTGACTTTTAAAGAAAAAAGGGAACAGAAGCTGTTGAGCGTCTACAGACAAGGCACTGTCGGAAGCGTGGGATCTAGTAACAAGAAGCGACTGAAGAAATGGAGACAGAAAATGGGAAGGGTCAGCCAGTTCCTAAACACAATTCACAAGTGAAACGATCCTGCCAGCACAGCACTTTTTGCCATCAAAATACTTGATCAGCAACAGTTTACTCCTTCGAGCAAGAGGACATCAGAGCAATTAAAAAGTGAAGAGGGAACAGGTGTCTTGAAAGACAGTGCCTGCAGAGGCAGTGAATTTGAAGGACAAAGAGGCTGGAAGAGATCGCCAGGCCCATCATGAACTTACTCAACTCCGCAGTAAGCCATTTTCTGAAAGGGTAACAAAAGCAGCTTCGGCAAGATCAGAGTCAGACCACAAAATCTGCTTCCTTCAGAGAGCAGGCCCTGCTGTCTCTGAGCAGCTCAGATCCCCCAACAGCCGCTGGGCCGGGCCTGCAGGAGCTGAACAGCTCGAGTCTGAGCAGGGACGAGGCAAAGCCTGGGGAAGAAGGCCAGCTGTGAAACAGTTTGAGAGAGAAAATGTGGGGCAATAGAGCTCCCAAAGGAGATTAAAAGAATCGGGGCTTCACGAACCCAGTCCATGAGCTCGAGGGCTTGTATCTGCACAGATGTTCCTGTACTCGGAACGGCAGAACACTCAAATCCACTGCCCAGGGAGAACAGAGAAGCTTTGGAGATGAGCACAGAGCCCAGCGCTGCCACCTCCTGAACAGCCAGCAGAGCACACCTCCTCCCGGGGGGCAGCTCTCACTGCCACACTGCTGCCCGGGGAGCACAGGGGAGCAGAGTCACGACAGCTGCAAAAGGTTCAGGGGACTTCTCAAAGGGGAAAAAAAGGAAAGGGAAAATAACCAACATCTTTTTACCAGGCTGTCTGTGGCAAGAGCCATCAAAACAGGAGAGTGGGTGATGGACAGCTGGGGAGAACAGTCAGGATTCCACAAAACAGTTCAGGCAGCAGGAAATCAGAGAGAAAATTAACATTCGTCAAAAACATCTCTTAGTATTTTGCTTTGCCCGAGAGGCACCTCTGTGTCACAGGGTAAATAGCCCAGTGCACTGCCCAGATGCAGAATTATGCCGGTCACCAAGGGCTTGTCTACACAACAACCTCTGCAGCCCGGGGCACTGCAGCCCTGCATTCGAGTACGTGCACACCCAGGGTGTGCAGGCTGGCAGCTGGAACCTTTGCATACTTGTCTCTCCATGGCTGCTGGAACATTCTGGCTCCCCAACCCTACGCCCTGGTTCTGCAGTAACTCCCCATACGGGCAAACTACAGTTTCAGGCACATCCCATTGCCTGCCCAGGATGGAATCCCCAAAGTGCCACTGTTCCCTATTCCGTTTTCCCGCAGGAAACAATGGGATAGCGAGGAATGTGTGCAGGCCCTTCGGCAATGCACGCAGCCGAGCCACACAGGAGCAGCTGCTGTGACGTGGGAGATGCTGAGACACAAGCGAGACCGCTGGGGCTGTCAGCTGCCAATTCAACACCTGGCAATGACAGAAGTGGTAAAGGACATTCTAACTGCTTTCAATATACCAAGAAATAACTGCTACTTACCTGAAGTTTGGACTGGAATATCTCTTTATAACACAGAGTTAAACTTCAGGATGTCCTGGTGACCCTGTGTGACCCCTCTTCAAACAGATCACCATTCTGAAACCTCTCAGCTGCTTCTCCTGGGACACTGAACCCCTGACAAATCTCTCACTGCCACTGGTCCTGCTGCCTCTCCTGATCCATCACATTTTCATCACCACTTTCAGATGCCTGCTGCTCACCAGGGCCAGTGAAGGATGAGGGAAAACAGGACCATGACAACAGTAACCAGAGCAGGCTATTAAATACCTGACTGCAGAGCTCCGAAACAGAAGGCCCAGACACCAAGGCGCTGCTGTGCACAAGCTTTCACAGTGCAGACGCAGGATAGACAGGGGAAGGATCTGCTCCCCAGCTCCGGCAAAAACAATCTCCTCAGCAGCAGCACTACTGACACCTGCAAGCTCCCTTCCCTAAGTTCTAAGGACAGAGGAGCATCCCCTGGATCCAGATGCAACCCCCTCTGAGATGTGCTGCCATGGTGAGCTGTTGCATTCTTCGTGATGATCAGCAATAACTTATAAGACAAGATTTCAGTTAACTGTCCTAAAACCTAAATCCCCAACAGGAATTGCCTCCAAAGGTCCATCAGAGATGAGCCGCCTCCACCTGCTGCATCGCCTCCCCTGACACCACACACAGAGCTCAAGCCCTCCCCGGCCTGTCCCAGCCAGCGCCCAGGAAGGTGCTGTCAGACCTCTCCGCTCCCTGACACCCCCGGCCAGCTCCCCGGCACAGGGCACACGCCGGCTGCAGGCCGCCAGCCAGCCTCGGCACAGGGAGTCACTTCAGGAAAACTCACGTCTTCCCCAAAGACCAGGTTCTGCTCCGAGCCCGAGCTACTGCCACGAGCCCACAGCACCCGGCCTCTGCGCAGCACCCGAGGGTGCGAACCCGACCCGGAGCAGACACCAGCCCCGTCCCACCTGCTCCACACGGCATCCCTGCAGCCACAGGCACCTCCTGAAAGGGGGAACCTGCCAGAGCAGTTCTTAAATGTGTTTCTACAAAGACCAGGCAATTACAGCAAACAGATTTCACAGGGAGAAAACCAGGGAAAAGGAGCAGGAGGAAGTCACTCTGCCTGGCCACATGAAATGGGGATGAGAACAAGCGGAGATGCAGGGCAAAGCAGAGCTGAACAGGAGCTTGAAGGTGATGGGAAGAAACAAACAGGCAAGATGAACTACACAGGTGTTCTGGACAGGAGCCTGGTTTTGTTTAAATCTTGATTCTTCCTCAGCAGTTATCCTGATGATTAATTCTATTTTCACATGGGCATTTTGTCAGCATTTAACAAGATGCACAGGAGACCTCAGGAGAAGCAGCAACACTCACCTAGGAACGAGGTGACGATCTGCAGGCTGACAGCACCTCAGGCAGGACAAGCTTGCAGAGAAACACGATGGCAACCAGGTACATCCCGTTTGCAGCAATCCACAGCCACGTGCAGTGAGAAGTGACGATTTTATGCAGAGCTGCTGCAGGGGGGAGAGGTGGAGGTGAAGGAGCAGCTGACGGGGGAGGATGAAGCAGGGCCCCCCACGGCAGAGCGGCTGTTTGCAGCCTCAGCGCAAGGGCTGCTGCTGGATTTCCCAGGCAGAAGCACTCCCGGTTTCCCAGCACACAGACACTTGGCCTTTAATTACTTTTCAGTTACTTCTTGTACCTTCACTGTGTGAGATTTCTGCTCTGCCGGCAGATGTCAAGAGATTCTTTTCTGAAAGCAGAGCAGGTCGTTCTTACTTGAAAAAGGCAGAATTTGTTTTTTTGGGAAAGGTGCAAATTAGAAGCTCAGCACAGAAGCTGAACTTGCACCAGAAAGCCAGAGAAGCAGCAGGGATCTGCAGGGGGGCTGGGCTCCAGCACCCCCCTGCTCACCCCCCCACATCTCTCCCAGCACCTCCCAGCTGGGAAACACTGTCCCACAGCCAGAAGGCAAGAGCCCCCTGGGTCAGCTCTCGCCCTGGGACTTAATGCCGGTTTCTGAGCAGCACCTCTTGGCCCTGGTGACCGGCACCCTCTGAAGCACCGCTCCGAGGTGTTTCATCAGACTGAACCCACCCAAATCAAATCAGACACAGAGAGCAGAAGATATTCAATGCATCACTTCTTTCCCACTTGAAGTAAAAATAACGGGCTAAAATTCACTTTCCCTGGGGTAACCTGACAGATCAACCCCGCAGACACCACAGACCCCTACAGACAGCAAAACCCACCGAGTTCAAGGGAAAAGGACAAGCACAGCCCCACATCAGAACGTCTGAAGAGCCCAAAAGGTGACAACAAAGCTTTTTTTTGAGGAAAAATCAGAACCATGACAAAGTTGGGGGGTTTAGACGAAAGCTTTCCCCTTCCCCAGCGATCCCGCCCCCCCTGCAGGGAAATCGGGCCCAGCCCCTGCGCTCAGCCCTGCTGGGCCGGAGCCACCACCACGAGGGCTGGGGCTGCTGGGGCTGGGGCTGCTGCCGCCTTTGCAGGAGAAACATTCCGTCAGCCCTCCAGAACAACGCCAGTGTTTCCAGAGGAGGAATTCCCACTGGCCGGGCGAACCAAATCTCTGCAGGAACATCCCTCAGGGGAGGCCCTGGAGAGCTGGAGGCCTCCTGCCCGGGCCGCCTCCCTGGAGCCCACGGAGCCCTGGCAGAGTGTCGCAGGCAGTAGGCCCTGTGGGGCCAGGGGACCCCGGGGGGCTCCAGCACGTTGTGTCCCCCCAGCACCTGCCCACACTCCTGCCTGTGCCGTGAGGGGGCACTGGGGACCGGGGGGTTATTGGGGGGGTGTTACTGGGGTTCTGTGGGAGGTGTGGGGGATATTGGGGTCCTGGGGGGTATTTGGGTCCTAGGGGGAGTGCAATGGAGTCGTGGGTGGGTGAGGTTGGGGAGGGATTTGGGGGGGGCGAGGCTGTTTTGGAGATACCTGGAGGTGGCAAAAGCAGTTTGGGTGGGTTGCAGGGGGGATTTGGGGTTCCTGGGGTTCCCGGGGTACCTGTGCCCCCCCCCCCCCCCCCCCCCCGGCGGGAGCTGCTGCCCCAGGGGTACCCCGAGAGCATCAGCCCCGACCCCCTCCAGTACCAGTGCTGGGACGCCGTGGGGTGGGGGACGGCGCCTCCACTGTCACCAGGGCCACCCTCACCTGGGCGCTGCAGGGTGAGTTCCCCCTGATCCCCAACCCCCCTTTTCACCCCGAAATGGCCCTTGGTCCCCAGATCCGTGTTTGGCCCCCAAACCCCGTGTTTTATCCCCAAATTTCCCCATTTGACATCCAAAATCATTTTTGACCCCCAAATCTCCCACTTTGAACCCAAGTGTTCCCGCTTTGACCCCCAAATCAGCCTCAGCACCCTCAAAACTCTCATGTTTCATTCTCAGAATCTATCTTGAAAGTCAAACCCCCCCAGTTTTGCTCCAAAATCTGTTCTAGCAACCGCAAAAGCCTTCCGGTTTCACCCCCAAATCTTCCTTGGACCCAGAATCCCCCTGTTTTCACCCAGAATGTTCTAGTTTGACTGCCACATCTCCCACACTCACCCCAAAATCTCTTTTGGAACCACAGAATCCCCCCGTTTGTCCCCAGAATTTACTCCAGCACCCCCAAAACCACCCAGTTCCATCCCCAAATCCCCCCATAGTTTGACCCCAAAACATCCCTGTAGGCAAAATCCCTTTTTCCCCCCTGTACCCCAAATTCCCTCATTTCACCCCAAATCCCCCCATACCTGCAATTGCCCCTTTCCACCCCAAACTCCACCATGGCCCAAATCCCTCAGTTTCATCCCAAACTCCATGTTCCCAAAATCTCTCAATTTCACCCCCAAATTCCTGTCATACCTCAAATCCTCCAGTTTTATACACCCCCCCCCCCAAAATCCACCCGGTTCACCCCAAACCTCTCTTGTCTGTGGGCACTCAGGGAGCTGTGGGGGCAGGATCTGTAGCACACTTGGGGTGTCTCTTGAGATTTTGGGGGTCTGGGTGGTTTTGGGAATATAGAGGAAGTTTGGGGTGGTTTAGTAGGTTTGGGGTGATATGGGGGATAAGAGGGGATATGGGGAAGTTTTGGGGATGATTTAGGGGATATGGGGGAGTTGGGAGTTATTTGGGGGGATACGTGTGGTTTTGGGGTAATATGGATGATATGGGGTGATACGGGTGTGTTTTGGGATGATTGGGGGGATTGTGGAGTTTTGGGGTGATATGTATGGGGGTATATAGATGTTTTGGGGGATATGGGGTGTTTTGGGTTGATTTGAGAGGGCATGGGGATATGGGGTGATTTGGAGGGATATAGGGGCTTTGGGGTAATATGGGGGTATAACGGGTGTTTTGAAATGATCTGGGGAGGATTTGGGGTGATTTGGGGGGATATGGGGAAGTTTTGGAGTGGTTTGGGGGGATATGGTGGGTTGGGGGATATGGGGGTGTGATTTGGTGGGATATCAGGGTGTTTGGGGGAGATATGTTGGGGTGATTTAGGGGCATAAGGGGGGGTTGGTGTGATTTGGGGGGATATGTGGGCTTGGGGGATATTGGGGGTGATTTGGGGTGATATGGGTGGTTTTGGGGGTGATTTGGTGGCATATGAGTGGTTTGGGGGCATATGAAGACGTTTAGTGGTGATTTAAGGTATATGGTCGGTTTTGGGGTGGTTTGGGGGTATTATGTGGGATATGGGGGTATATGGGGAAGTTTTGGATTGATTTGGGGGACCTGGATCGATTTTGGGATGATTTGGGTGGATATGGTGGGGTTGATGGAATATGGGGAAGTGATTAGGAGGAGTATGGGGCAGTTGAGTTGATTTGGGGGAAGATGAGGGAGTGGGGGATATTGGGGGTGATTTTGGGCAATATGGGTGTTTTTGGGGGTGATTTGTATGGCTATGGCTTGTGTTTGGGGGAGATGTTAGTGTGATCTTGGGGCACAAGGGGTGTTGGGGTGATTTGTGGAATATGGGTTGTTTTGGGGGTGATTTGGTGGGATATGGGGTTTGGGTGGGTATGGGGCATGATTTGGGGAGATATGGGGGGATTTGGGCTGATATGGAGGATATAAGCGTTTTTTGAAGGGATATGGGTGTTTTGCGGTAATACAGGGAGGTTTTGAGGGGATTTGGGGTATTTGGGGAGATACATGCAGTTTGGGGAGGATTTAGGGTTCATCACTACTGGTTAGTTTTGGGCACCTGTGTCGAGGACTCACCCAAAAGGGTTCTGTCCCTGTGCTCCAGCTCCACGACAAAGGGAAGCTCCTGCGGGATGGGGCATCCAGCTCTCCGTCCTGATCAACACCCCAGGTGAGAGCTGGAAACACAGACTGGCCCCTCTCACCCACAGAAGTTGGTGGCCTCATTCCCCCAGGAGAGGGGCCCACTGGTAGTTTTGCTCAAACCAGCAAGTTTAAGTGTAGAAGCACAAACAGATTCTTCAGACTAAGAAAATAAATAAACCAGGGCGTGTGAAACAGAACAGAGCGCTAGCTGGCGTGAGTGACACCACGCTCTGGCAGGCAGTGGAGTGCCCTGCCGGCAAGCTCTCCGAACTTTTGGTTCTCTTTTTTATTTTGTGTGAGTGAGTGTGTGTGTGGAATAATTTCAAGGAGAGCGAGGGCCAGGACGTGGGGATCTCAGCTCCTTGTTCCTTGCTGTGATCATTAGACACGTTCTTCTAGAGGTGAAGTGCTGTGCTGGGATCAGTTCTGCACGGGGGATACTTGAAGAACGATGAAGAAGTATTTGGTCTGAGGTGTATCAAGCTGAGTGTTTTCTGCTCTCTTGGGTTTAGTTTGAAATCACACCAAAACCTGTGGCTGTGTCTTGAGTTGCCTCCGGTGAGTGCTGCTCCGCGACTCCTGAGCCCCTGGCTGGGCTGCGGCGCCGTCGGAGGGTCCTGCCTCCCGCTTGGCCTCTGATCTCCTGCAGAAGTGGAACGATCAGCACCTGCCGGGTCTAAAGCTGCCGCAGTGCAGCTCGCTTTGATGTCAGCCTTAACCCTTATTTTAGCCTGATGTGCATTTTATGGGTGTGTGGATGTTATGGCACAGAGGAAAAGCAGCTGGCCAGGAGTGAAGCCAGCGAGGAGTCAGGACGGGGCTCCCTGTCCCCCCACTCTCCTCTCCGCGGCCCCGGGCGGCACCTTCCACCCTCCAGACTGGCAGCAGATACGGCAGGGACAGAGTAGCTGCGGCTTCATCACTGGCGTTAGCCAGCCCGTGCCTCAGCTTCCTCCTGCGTGAGCTGGCACCAGGGCAGCTGGTGCCTGCATCTGGGGAGCTTTACACCAGGACGAATAACACTGAAAAGTTGCACGGCAGTCACCAGGCTGGTTTTGCTCCGAGCAGCCGTCAACGGGGTGTAGGTACAGGGCCCGGTGTCCTCTGGGCTGTGGTTCAGCCAAGGCTGAGGGCAGCCACGGAGCGAGGGGCCGGCGTGCCCAGAAGCCCACTGCCTGCGGCGCGGCTCACAGCCGGTCCCAGGTTACGGGCTGTCGTTAGGGGTGATGTCATAACGGGGCAGAAACAAACCACCCGACGACGGGGTGTCAGAGCGTCAGTGCTGCAGCCGCGCCGCCACCGGTCGCTGCCGCCATGCTGCGCTCTGTCCCGGGGCTGCCGGCGGCCTCTGAGCCTGCCCAGCTGCCCCCCATCACCTACCAGCTGCCCCAGGGCAGCGTCTGGCAGGGGGGGCCAGGGCCCATGGGGACCCCGGGGCAGCTGGTGCAGCTGAAGCCGGTGGACCTGCTCGAGCAGGAGCCAGATGCCTTCGCGGAGGCCTCTCCTGAGCAGGCAGAGGACACCACCGCCAGCCATTTCCTCGCCTGGCTCAACACCGCGGAGAGCAAGGACGCCACCCGCCATGTCCCCGACAGCCCTGGTGTGACTGCTTTCCTCCAAGAGCTCCCCGACCTCTCTGCCTACATGGGAGAGGGCAGCAGCCCCAAGGAGCAGGCGGCGGTGGCAAGGCTGGGGGACGGCGAGGACACCGTCCCTGATGTCCCAGACCGGACAGCCGTCATCAGCGAGCTCCCCGACCTCTCTGAGTACGTGGAAGCAGGTGCTGGTGGCGGTGGGGAACAGTAAGGACACTGTCCCTGATGTCCTTGATCTCCCCAACAGCCTCACCAACACCGCCTGCCTTGATGAGCTCCCCGACCTCTCCGTGTATGCGCTGGAGGGTGACGGCCCTCAGGACCAAGCAGCAGTGGCACGTCTAGGGGACAGTGGGGACACCATCTCGACCTCCAGTGTCCCCAGCTTGCCTGCTGACGTCCTCGAGGAGCTCCCTGACCTCTGCAGGTACGTGGCGGGGGGCGGCTGCCCCAAGGAGCGAGCCGTGGCGGGGGGGCTGGGGGATGGCGAGGACACCGTCCCCAGAGTCCCCGATGTCTCCAGCCTGACCGCCTCCCTTGAGGGGAGCTCCCCCACCTCTCGGAGGACAGGGCAGAGGCTGGCTGCCATAACGAGCAGGCAGCGGCGGTGATGCTGGTGGAAGGTGAAATGATCTTCCCCGATGTCCTCGACAGCCTCGCCAGCACCGCCCCCTCCAGCGAAGCCCCCGACTTCTTCGGGCACGGGGCGCAGGGCGACTGGCCCAAGGACCGCTTGGCAGCCGCGATGCTGGGGCACGCCGACCCCTTCTGGGGGGTGCCGGCCTCCCCCTCGCAGGACCCCACGGCGCAGCAGGGCGGGATGGCGGCAGAACTGCCCACCTGGCTGCCACCGAGGCCCTCGGAGACTGTCGAGGAGAGCTCTGCGGAGAGTCCTCCGAGGAAGGCAGAGGAGAGCTCAGAGGAGAGCCCAAGGAAGGATCCCCTGCAGCGACTCCTGGACAGCGTCCTGCTGCGGGTCCCGCTGCTGAGTCCCCTGTCCAGCCCCCCGCGTCCCTCCCGCTGTCACCCGCCCCGCACGGCACAGCTGGCGGAGGAGGTGCCGCGGAGGCAGCCCCGGGTGGGTTTGACCCACGTGCCGCTGCCCTTGGGCGCCATCACCTACCGGGGGCTGCCTGCATTGTGCCGGCGGGGCGGCAAGCAGGCCAAGCGCCGCGCGCCGGCCAGGGGCCCCAGGGCACAAGAGACCTCCCTGCGGGACAACATCCCACCCAAGAGGAGGAAGATGGTGGAGCAACGGGTGGGAACACACTCAAAAACCCCGCGGGAGGCGAAGCCAGACGGGGACGGCGTGGCGGCAGGCAGCAGCAGGCAGCAGGCGGGCAGCAGCAAGCGGAGAGCACCCGATGGCAACAACGTGCCCGCCAAGCGAGCCAGAACCCTGAGGGACGCCACGGGGCAGAGTGCCGCCCGCCCCCCGGCCCCTTCCGACAGGCGGGCAGAGAAGACGTGGAGCCGGATCCCCGCCACAGGCAGCCTGCGCCCGCCCGCTCCAGCCCCAGCCCCAGCTCTCTCCCGGCGCTCTCCGGCTTAGTTCATTAAAGGTTCGATGTTTGTTTCACAGCGCCTCTGCCTGGGCTCATCCCTGCAGCGGGAGGCGGGGGGCCAATGCAGCCCCTGACCCATGTGTCGATCTGACCCTCCACCGCTTCACCCACTGTAGGAGGAAACCCCCACGATTCTGGGTGGAGATGTTTAATCAGAACTTTAGTTCCCAGACTCGTGTTCAACGAACTAGCAAGAGCTCTCAAAAATCTATCTGCTCCCATGGAAGCAGGAAAATTCTTCTTCAGCTTTGACCTGCTGTCAAAGCTGTCTGGGGCTCGACACGCTCACGCTGCATCAAGGAGGGGTCTGTGCAGGGATCCAACCCCCCTGTTGCGCCAGTGTTACAAATCTCAACAAACCGAACACGATGTCCCGTGCCATTTCCAAACATTTAAAAACGTGACATCAACTCGCCATAGCTCCTGGTGGATTTTCACTTTCTGGCCTATTTAGGTGGATACCATCCTTAAATTTGGCCCTGATTTGAGCCCAGAGGGCAACTCTGCACCACGCAGCCGCTCACTCACCCCTTCCCCCCCGTGCTGGGAAGGAGAAATGAAGCAAAAAGCTCAGGAATGGAGATAGTGACAGTGACGGGTGGCTCACCCATTACAGTCAGGGGCAAAAGACAGACTTCTTAGGGGAAGGAAACAAGACTATCACTTGAATTCAAACACTAACAACAAAAACAACACTTAACAGAGGCAGTGGGACAGGGAAAAGTGTTACGTTACCACACCTTAAAAACCCCTCGCCCCACACCTCCCTTCTTTCTGGGGTCCGTACCCTGGATAACGTCCTCGGCTCCATGGGGTTGCCCTTCTGCTCACCCTGTCCTGGGTGGGAGAAGCCAGCTCTGCTACAATACCAAGCACCCAGACCGTCCTGGGGGATGCATTTCACATGGGGGACCCTCTGAAACCCTCGGACATATGAAGTTTTACTCCCCAGGAAAGGGCTCTGGCACCAAATTCTGTAATGATGCGACACCAAAGGTAAGGAGCTTTCCCCAGGTCTCACTAAGCAGGCACTCCCGGTTTCCAATTTCCTTCCACTGAACTATACAAAAACTCTACAACAACAAATTGCATGTGCCTGGGACCATCCCCTGGAATGGAGGCCAACTGGCACGATTACCCTTCTCCATTTTGTTATACAAAATTTGGTTGCAGAATGCCCAAAAATGCCCGCTGGGAAATCCCCTGGCCCATCCCCGCTCGTGAGCGCTGCCAAGGAACGGCTTGAGCTTTTCCGCTGACATGGGCCAAACCTGTACCCGTAAACATCCGACAGTTTAGCGCTACAGATGGCCGAGCACCGCTTCAGCGCAACACTCACTGCTGCTCTTTAATTCAGTAGCACAGGTACTGCCAAAAATTCCCCCTCAGACAGCATCTCGTGCTAACACACACAGGGTAAATTGCTTCAACACTCTCTTAGAACAGCAGGAAAGAGACGCAGAGGAAAGCCATGTGAAGAGACCAAGCTCATCCGCTACGTCAAGGACAGAAGAGTGGCTCATTGCCTTAAGAATGCAGCCTAAAGAGCAGCTGGCTTAACCCCAGTGCTCAGCTGGAACGCATATTTTCCGTTACTGTGATGGACAGTCAGAAGGTGGGGGGGGGTTGGCTGTTCTTCTGAAACTTCTGACTTTTAAAGAAAAAAGGGAACAGAAGCTGTTGAGCGTCTACAGACAAGGCACTGTCGGAAGCGTGGGATCTAGTAACAAGAAGCGACTGAAGAAATGGAGACAGAAAATGGGAAGGGTCAGCCAGTTCCTAAACACAATTCACAAGTGAAACGATCCTGCCAGCACAGCACTTTTTGCCATCAAAATACTTGATCAGCAACAGTTTACTCCTTCGAGCAAGAGGACATCAGAGCAATTAAAAAGTGAAGAGGGAACAGGTGTCTTGAAAGACAGTGCCTGCAGAGGCAGTGAATTTGAAGGACAAAGAGGCTGGAAGAGATCGCCAGGCCCATCATGAACTTACTCAACTCCGCAGTAAGCCATTTTCTGAAAGGGTAACAAAAGCAGCTTCGGCAAGATCAGAGTCAGACCACAAAATCTGCTTCCTTCAGAGAGCAGGCCCTGCTGTCTCTGAGCAGCTCAGATCCCCCAACAGCCGCTGGGCCGGGCCTGCAGGAGCTGAACAGCTCGAGTCTGAGCAGGGACGAGGCAAAGCCTGGGGAAGAAGGCCAGCTGTGAAACAGTTTGAGAGAGAAAATGTGGGGCAATAGAGCTCCCAAAGGAGATTAAAAGAATCGGGGCTTCACGAACCCAGTCCATGAGCTCGAGGGCTTGTATCTGCACAGATGTTCCTGTACTCGGAACGGCAGAACACTCAAATCCACTGCCCAGGGAGAACAGAGAAGCTTTGGAGATGAGCACAGAGCCCAGCGCTGCCACCTCCTGAACAGCCAGCAGAGCACACCTCCTCCCGGGGGGCAGCTCTCACTGCCACACTGCTGCCCGGGGAGCACAGGGGAGCAGAGTCACGACAGCTGCAAAAGGTTCAGGGGACTTCTCAAAGGGGAAAAAAAGGAAAGGGAAAATAACCAACATCTTTTTACCAGGCTGTCTGTGGCAAGAGCCATCAAAACAGGAGAGTGGGTGATGGACAGCTGGGGAGAACAGTCAGGATTCCACAAAACAGTTCAGGCAGCAGGAAATCAGAGAGAAAATTAACATTCGTCAAAAACATCTCTTAGTATTTTGCTTTGCCCGAGAGGCACCTCTGTGTCACAGGGTAAATAGCCCAGTGCACTGCCCAGATGCAGAATTATGCCGGTCACCAAGGGCTTGTCTACACAACAACCTCTGCAGCCCGGGGCACTGCAGCCCTGCATTCGAGTACGTGCACACCCAGGGTGTGCAGGCTGGCAGCTGGAACCTTTGCATACTTGTCTCTCCATGGCTGCTGGAACATTCTGGCTCCCCAACCCTACGCCCTGGTTCTGCAGTAACTCCCCATACGGGCAAACTACAGTTTCAGGCACATCCCATTGCCTGCCCAGGATGGAATCCCCAAAGTGCCACTGTTCCCTATTCCGTTTTCCCGCAGGAAACAATGGGATAGCGAGGAATGTGTGCAGGCCCTTCGGCAATGCACGCAGCCGAGCCACACAGGAGCAGCTGCTGTGACGTGGGAGATGCTGAGACACAAGCGAGACCTCTGGGGCTGTCAGCTGCCAATTCAACACCTGGCAACGACAGAAGTACTAGAGGAGATTCTAACTGCTTTCAATATACCAAGAAATAACTGCTACTTACCTGAAGTTTGGACTGGAATATCTCTTTATAACACAGAGTTAAACTTCAGGATGTCCTGGTGACCCTGTGTGACCCCTCTTCAAACAGATCACCATTCTGAAACCTCTCAGCTGCTTCTCCTGGGACACTGAACCCCTGACAAATCTCTCACTGCCACTGGTCCTGCTGCCTCTCCTGATCCATCACATTTTCATCACCACTTTCAGATGCCTGCTGCTCACCAGGGCCAGTGAAGGATGAGGGAAAACAGGACCATGACAACAGTAACCAGAGCAGGCTATTAAATACCTGACTGCAGAGCTCCGAAACAGAAGGCCCAGACACCAAGGCACTGCTGTGCACAAGCTTTCACAGTGCAGACGCAGGATAGACAGGGGAAGGATCTGCTCCCCAGCTCCGGCAAAAACAATCTCCTCAGCAGCAGCACTACTGACACCTGCAAGCTCCCTTCCCTAAGTTCTAAGGACAGAGGAGCATCCCCTGGATCCAGATGCAACCCCCTCTGAGATGTGCTGCCATGGTGAGCTGTTGCATTCTTCGTGATGATCAGCAATAACTTATAAGACAAGATTTCAGTTAACTGTCCTAAAACCTAAATCCCCAACAGGAATTGCCTCCAAAGGTCCATCAGAGATGAGCCGCCTCCACCTGCTGCATCGCCTCCCCTGACACCACACACAGAGCTCAAGCCCTCCCCGGCCTGTCCCAGCCAGCGCCCAGGAAGGTGCTGTCAGACCTCTCCGCTCCCTGACACCCCCGGCCAGCTCCCCGGCACAGGGCACACGCCGGCTGCAGGCCGCCAGCCAGCCTCGGCACAGGGAGTCACTTCAGGAAAACTCACGTCTTCCCCAAAGACCAGGTTCTGCTCCGAGCCCGAGCTACTGCCACGAGCCCACAGCACCCGGCCTCTGCGCAGCACCCGAGGGTGCGAACCCGACCCGGAGCAGACACCAGCCCCGTCCCACCTGCTCCACACGGCATCCCTGCAGCCACAGGCACCTCCTGAAAGGGGGAACCTGCCAGAGCAGTTCTTAAATGTGTTTCTACAAAGACCAGGCAATTACAGCAAACAGATTTCACAGGGAGAAAACCAGGGAAAAGGAGCAGGAGGAAGTCACTCTGCCTGGCCACATGAAATGGGGATGAGAACAAGCGGAGATGCAGGGCAAAGCAGAGCTGAACAGGAGCTTGAAGGTGATGGGAAGAAACAAACAGGCAAGATGAACTACACAGGTGTTCTGGACAGGAGCCTGGTTTTGTTTAAATCTTGATTCTTCCTCAGCAGTTATCCTGATGATTAATTCTATTTTCACATGGGCATTTTGTCAGCATTTAACAAGATGCACAGGAGACCCCAGGAGAAGCAGCAACACTCACCTAGGAACGAGGTGACGATCTGCAGGCTGACAGCACCTCAGGCAGGACAAGCTTGCAGAGAAACACGATGGCAACCAGGTACATCCCGTTTGCAGCAATCCACAGCCACGTGCAGTGAGAAGTGACGATTTTATGCAGAGCTGCTGCAGGGGGGAGAGGTGGAGGTGAAGGAGCAGCTGACGGGGGAGGATGAAGCAGGGCCCCCCACGGCAGAGCGGCTGTTTGCAGCCTCAGCGCAAGGGCTGCTGCTGGATTTCCCAGGCAGAAGCACTCCCGGTTTCCCAGCACACAGACACTTGGCCTTTAATTACTTTTCAGTTACTTCTTGTACCTTCACTGTGTGAGATTTCTGCTCTGCCGGCAGATGTCAAGAGATTCTTTTCTGAAAGCAGAGCAGGTCGTTCTTACTTGAAAAAGGCAGAATTTGTTTTTTTGGGAAAGGTGCAAATTAGAAGCTCAGCACAGAAGCTGAACTTGCACCAGAAAGCCAGAGAAGCAGCAGGGATCTGCAGGGGGGCTGGGCTCCAGCACCCCCCTGCTCACCCCCCCACATCTCTCCCAGCACCTCCCAGCTGGGAAACACTGTCCCACAGCCAGAAGGCAAGAGCCCCCTGGGTCAGCTCTCGCCCTGGGACTTAATGCCGGTTTCTGAGCAGCACCTCTTGGCCCTGGTGACCGGCACCCTCTGAAGCACCGCTCCGAGGTGTTTCATCAGACTGAACCCACCCAAATCAAATCAGACACAGAGAGCAGAAGATATTCAATGCATCACTTCTTTCCCACTTGAAGTAAAAATAACGGGCTAAAATTCACTTTCCCTGGGGTAACCTGACAGATCAACCCCGCAGACACCACAGACCCCTACAGACAGCAAAACCCACCGAGTTCAAGGGAAAAGGACAAGCACAGCCCCACATCAGAACGTCTGAAGAGCCCAAAAGGTGACAACAAAGCTTTTTTTTGAGGAAAAATCAGAACCATGACAAAGTTGGGGGTTTTAGACGAAAGCTTTCCCCTTCCCCAGCGATCCCGCCCCCCCTGCAGGGAAATCGGGCCCAGCCCCTGCGCTCAGCCCTGCTGGGCCGGAGCCACCACCACGAGGGCTGGGGCTGCTGGGGCTGGGGCTGCTGCCGCCTTTGCAGGAGAAACATTCCGTCAGCCCTCCAGAACAACGCCAGTGTTTCCAGAGGAGGAATTCCCACTGGCCGGGCGAACCAAATCTCTGCAGGAACATCCCTCAGGGGAGGCCCTGGAGAGCTGGAGGCCTCCTGCCCGGGCCGCCTCCCTGGAGCCCACGGAGCCCTGGCAGAGTGTCGCAGGCAGTAGGCCCTGTGGGGCCAGGGGACCCCGGGGGGCTCCAGCACGTTGTGTCCCCCCAGCACCTGCCCACACTCCTGCCTGTGCCGTGAGGGGGCACTGGGGACCGGGGGGTTATTGGGGGGGTGTTACTGGGGTTCTGTGGGAGGTGTGGGGGATATTGGGGTCCTGGGGGGTATTTGGGTCCTAGGGGGAGTGCAATGGAGTCGTGGGTGGGTGAGGTTGGGGAGGGGTTTGGGGGGGCCGAGGCTGTTTTGGAGATACCTGGAGGTGGCAAAAGCAGTTTGGGTGGGTTGCAGGGGGGATTTGGGGTTCCTGGGGTTCCCGGGGTACCTGTGCCCCCCCCCCCCCCCCCGGCGGGAGCTGCTGCCCCAGGGGTACCCCGAGAGCATCAGCCCCGACCCCCTCCAGTACCAGTGCTGGGACGCCGTGGGGTGGGGGACGGCGCCTCCACTGTCACCAGGGCCACCCTCACCTGGGCGCTGCAGGGTGAGTTCCCCCTGATCCCCAACCCCCCTTTTCACCCCGAAATGGCCCTTGGTCCCCAGATCCGTGTTTGGCCCCCAAACCCCGTGTTTTATCCCCAAATTTCCCCATTTGACATCCAAAATCATTTTTGACCCCCAAATCTCCCACTTTGAACCCAAGTGTTCCCGCTTTGACCCCCAAATCAGCCTCAGCACCCTCAAAACTCTCATGTTTCATTCTCAGAATCTATCTTGAAAGTCAAACCCCCCCAGTTTTGCTCCAAAATCTGTTCTAGCAACCGCAAAAGCCTTCCGGTTTCACCCCCAAATCTTCCTTGGACCCAGAATCCCCCTGTTTTCACCCAGAATGTTCTAGTTTGACTGCCACATCTCCCACACTCACCCCAAAATCTCTTTTGGAACCACAGAATCCCCCCGTTTGTCCCCAGAATTTACTCCAGCACCCCCAAAACCACCCAGTTCCATCCCCAAATCCCCCCATAGTTTGACCCCAAAACATCCCTGTAGGCAAAATCCCTTTTTCCCCCCTGTACCCCAAATTCCCTCATTTCACCCCAAATCCCCCCATACCTGCAATTGCCCCTTTCCACCCCAAACTCCACCATGGCCCAAATCCCTCAGTTTCATCCCAAACTCCATGTTCCCAAAATCTCTCAATTTCACCCCCAAATTCCTGTCATACCTCAAATCCTCCAGTTTTATACCCCCCCCCCCCCAAAATCCACCCGGTTCACCCCAAACCTCTCTTGTCTGTGGGCACTCAGGGAGCTGTGGGGGCAGGATCTGTAGCACACTTGGGGTGTCTCTTGAGATTTTGGGGGTCTGGGTGGTTTTGGGAATATAGAGGAAGTTTGGGGTGGTTTAGTAGGTTTGGGGTGATATGGGGGATAAGAGGGGATATGGGGAAGTTTTGGGGATGATTTAGGGGATATGGGGGAGTTGGGAGTTATTTGGGGGGATACGTGTGGTTTTGGGGTAATATGGATGATATGGGGTGATACGGGTGTGTTTTGGGATGATTGGGGGGATTGTGGAGTTTTGGGGTGATATGTATGGGGGTATATAGATGTTTTGGGGGATATGGGGTGTTTTGGGTTGATTTGAGAGGGCATGGGGATATGGGGTGATTTGGAGGGATATAGGGGCTTTGGGGTAATATGGGGGTATAACGGGTGTTTTGAAATGATCTGGGGAGGATTTGGGGTGATTTGGGGGGATATGGGGAAGTTTTGGAGTGGTTTGGGGGGATATGGTGGGTTGGGGGATATGGGGGTGTGATTTGGTGGGATATCAGGGTGTTTGGGGGAGATATGTTGGGGTGATTTAGGGGCATAAGGGGGGGTTGGTGTGATTTGGGGGGATATGTGGGCTTGGGGGATATTGGGGGTGATTTGGGGTGATATGGGTGGTTTTGGGGGTGATTTGGTGGCATATGAGTGGTTTGGGGGCATATGAAGACGTTTAGTGGTGATTTAAGGTATATGGTCGGTTTTGGGGTGGTTTGAGGGTATTATGTGGGATATGGGGGTATATGGGGAAGTTTTGGATTGATTTGGGGGACCTGGATCGATTTTGGGATGATTTGGGTGGATATGGTGGGGTTGATGGAATATGGGGAAGTGATTAGGAGGAGTATGGGGCAGTTGAGTTGATTTGGGGGAAGATGAGGGAGTGGGGGATATTGGGGGTGATTTTGGGCAATATGGGTGTTTTTGGGGGTGATTTGTATGGCTATGGCTTGTGTTTGGGGGAGATGTTAGTGTGATCTTGGGGCACAAGGGGTGTTGGGGTGATTTGTGGAATATGGGTTGTTTTGGGGGTGATTTGGTGGGATATGGGGTTTGGGTGGGTATGGGGCATGATTTGGGGAGATATGGGGGGATTTGGGCTGATATGGAGGATATAAGCGTTTTTTGAAGGGATATGGGTGTTTTGCGGTAATACAGGGAGGTTTGGAGGGGATTTGGGGTATTTGGGGAGATACATGCAGTTTGGGGAGGATTTAGGGTTCATCACTACTGGTTAGTTTTGGGCACCTGTGTCGAGGACTCACCCAAAAGGGTTCTGTCCCTGTGCTCCAGCTCCACGACAAAGGGAAGCTCCTGCGGGATGGGGCATCCAGCTCTCCGTCCTGATCAACACCCCAGGTGAGAGCTGGAAACACAGACTGGCCCCTCTCACCCACAGAAGTTGGTGGCCTCATTCCCCCAGGAGAGGGGCCCGCTGGTAGTTTTGCTCAAACCAGCAAGTTTAAGTGTAGAAGCACAAACAGATTCTTCAGACTAAGAAAATAAATAAACCAGGGCGTGTGAAACAGAACAGAGCGCTAGCTGGCGTGAGTGACACCACGCTCTGGCAGGCAGTGGAGTGCCCTGCCGGCAAGCTCTCCGAACTTTTGGTTCTCTTTTTTATTTTGTGTGAGTGAGTGTGTGTGTGGAATAATTTCAAGGAGAGCGAGGGCCAGGACGTGGGGATCTCAGCTCCTTGTTCCTTGCTGTGATCATTAGACACGTTCTTCTAGAGGTGAAGTGCTGTGCTGGGATCAGTTCTGCACGGGGGATACTTGAAGAACGATGAAGAAGTATTTGGTCTGAGGTGTATCAAGCTGAGTGTTTTCTGCTCTCTTGGGTTTAGTTTGAAATCACACCAAAACCTGTGGCTGTGTCTTGAGTTGCCTCCGGTGAGTGCTGCTCCGCGACTCCTGAGCCCCTGGCTGGGCTGCGGCGCCGTCGGAGGGTCCTGCCTCCCGCTTGGCCTCTGATCTCCTGCAGAAGTGGAACGATCAGCACCTGCCGGGTCTAAAGCTGCCGCAGTGCAGCTCGCTTTGATGTCAGCCTTAACCCTTATTTTAGCCTGATGTGCATTTTATGGGTGTGTGGATGTTATGGCACAGAGGAAAAGCAGCTGGCCAGGAGTGAAGCCAGCGAGGAGTCAGGACGGGGCTCCCTGTCCCCCCACTCTCCTCTCCGCGGCCCCGGGCGGCACCTTCCACCCTCCAGACTGGCAGCAGATACGGCAGGGACAGAGTAGCTGCGGCTTCATCACTGGCGTTAGCCAGCCCGTGCCTCAGCTTCCTCCTGCGTGAGCTGGCACCAGGGCAGCTGGTGCCTGCATCTGGGGAGCTTTACACCAGGACGAATAACACTGAAAAGTTGCACGGCAGTCACCAGGCTGGTTTTGCTCCGAGCAGCCGTCAACGGGGTGTAGGTACAGGGCCCGGTGTCCTCTGGGCTGTGGTTCAGCCAAGGCTGAGGGCAGCCACGGAGCGAGGGGCCGGCGTGCCCAGAAGCCCACTGCCTGCGGCGCGGCTCACAGCCGGTCCCAGGTTACGGGCTGTCGTTAGGGGTGATGTCATAACGGGGCAGAAACAAACCACCCGACGACGGGGTGTCAGAGCGTCAGTGCTGCAGCCGCGCCGCCACCGGTCGCTGCCGCCATGCTGCGCTCTGTCCCGGGGCTGCCGGCGGCCTCTGAGCCTGCCCAGCTGCCCCCCATCACCTACCAGCTGCCCCAGGGCAGCGTCTGGCAGGGGGGGCCAGGGCCCATGGGGACCCCGGGGCAGCTGGTGCAGCTGAAGCCGGTGGACCTGCTCGAGCAGGAGCCAGATGCCTTCGCGGAGGCCTCTCCTGAGCAGGCAGAGGACACCACCGCCAGCCATTTCCTCGCCTGGCTCAACACCGCGGAGAGCAAGGACGCCACCCGCCATGTCCCCGACAGCCCTGGTGTGACTGCTTTCCTCCAAGAGCTCCCCGACCTCTCTGCCTACATGGGAGAGGGCAGCAGCCCCAAGGAGCAGGCGGCGGTGGCAAGGCTGGGGGACGGCGAGGACACCGTCCCTGATGTCCCAGACCGGACAGCCGTCATCAGCGAGCTCCCCGACCTCTCTGAGTACGTGGAAGCAGGTGCTGGTGGCGGTGGGGAACAGTAAGGACACTGTCCCTGATGTCCTTGATCTCCCCAACAGCCTCACCAACACCGCCTGCCTTGATGAGCTCCCCGACCTCTCCGTGTATGCGCTGGAGGGTGACGGCCCTCAGGACCAAGCAGCAGTGGCACGTCTAGGGGACAGTGGGGACACCATCTCGACCTCCAGTGTCCCCAGCTTGCCTGCTGACGTCCTCGAGGAGCTCCCTGACCTCTGCAGGTACGTGGCGGGGGGCGGCTGCCCCAAGGAGCGAGCCGTGGCGGGGGGGCTGGGGGATGGCGAGGACACCGTCCCCAGAGTCCCCGATGTCTCCAGCCTGACCGCCTCCCTTGAGGGGAGCTCCCCCACCTCTCGGAGGACAGGGCAGAGGCTGGCTGCCATAACGAGCAGGCAGCGGCGGTGATGCTGGTGGAAGGTGAAATGATCTTCCCCGATGTCCTCGACAGCCTCGCCAGCACCGCCCCCTCCAGCGAAGCCCCCGACTTCTTCGGGCACGGGGCGCAGGGCGACTGGCCCAAGGACCGCTTGGCAGCCGCGATGCTGGGGCACGCCGACCCCTTCTGGGGGGTGCCGGCCTCCCCCTCGCAGGACCCCACGGCGCAGCAGGGCGGGATGGCGGCAGAACTGCCCACCTGGCTGCCACCGAGGCCCTCGGAGACTGTCGAGGAGAGCTCTGCGGAGAGTCCTCCGAGGAAGGCAGAGGAGAGCTCAGAGGAGAGCCCAAGGAAGGATCCCCTGCAGCGACTCCTGGACAGCGTCCTGCTGCGGGTCCCGCTGCTGAGTCCCCTGTCCAGCCCCCCGCGTCCCTCCCGCTGTCACCCGCCCCGCACGGCACAGCTGGCGGAGGAGGTGCCGCGGAGGCAGCCCCGGGTGGGTTTGACCCACGTGCCGCTGCCCTTGGGCGCCATCACCTACCGGGGGCTGCCTGCATTGTGCCGGCGGGGCGGCAAGCAGGCCAAGCGCCGCGCGCCGGCCAGGGGCCCCAGGGCACAAGAGACCTCCCTGCGGGACAACATCCCACCCAAGAGGAGGAAGATGGTGGAGCAACGGGTGGGAACACACTCAAAAACCCCGCGGGAGGCGAAGCCAGACGGGGACGGCGTGGCGGCAGGCAGCAGCAGGCAGCAGGCGGGCAGCAGCAAGCGGAGAGCACCCGATGGCAACAACGTGCCCGCCAAGCGAGCCAGAACCCTGAGGGACGCCACGGGGCAGAGTGCCGCCCGCCCCCCGGCCCCTTCCGACAGGCGGGCAGAGAAGACGTGGAGCCGGATCCCCGCCACAGGCAGCCTGCGCCCGCCCGCTCCAGCCCCAGCCCCAGCTCTCTCCCGGCGCTCTCCGGCTTAGTTCATTAAAGGTTCGATGTTTGTTTCACAGCGCCTCTGCCTGGGCTCATCCCTGCAGCGGGAGGCGGGGGGCCAATGCAGCCCCTGACCCATGTGTCGATCTGACCCTCCACAGCTTCACCCACTGTAGGAGGAAACCCCCACGATTCTGGGTGGAGATGTTTAATCAGAACTTTAGTTCCCAGACTCGTGTTCAACGAACTAGCAAGAGCTCTCAAAAATCTATCTGCTCCCATGGAAGCAGGAAAATTCTTCTTCAGCTTTGACCTGCTGTCAAAGCTGTCTGGGGCTCGACACGCTCACGCTGCATCAAGGAGGGGTCTGTGCAGGGATCCAACCCCCCTGTTGCGCCAGTGTTACAAATCTCAACAAACCGAACACGATGTCCCGTGCCATTTCCAAACATTTAAAAACGTGACATCAACTCGCCATAGCTCCTGGTGGATTTTCACTTTCTGGCCTATTTAGGTGGATACCATCCTTAAATTTGGCCCTGATTTGAGCCCAGAGGGCAACTCTGCACCACGCAGCCGCTCACTCACCCCTTCCCCCCCGTGCTGGGAAGGAGAAATGAAGCAAAAAGCTCAGGAATGGAGATAGTGACAGTGACGGGTGGCTCACCCATTACAGTCAGGGGCAAAAGACAGACTTCTTAGGGGAAGGAAACAAGACTATCACTTGAATTCAAACACTAACAACAAAAACAACACTTAACAGAGGCAGTGGGACAGGGAAAAGTGTTACGTTACCACACCTTAAAAACCCCTCGCCCCACACCTCCCTTCTTTCTGGGGTCAGTTCCCTGGATAACGTCCTCGGCTCCATGGGGTTGCCCTTCTGCTCACCCTGTCCTGGGTGGGAGAAGCCAGCTCTGCTACAATACCAAGCACCCAGACCGTCCTGGGGGATGCATTTCACATGGGGGACCCTCTGAAACCCTCGGACATATGAAGTTTTACTCCCCAGGAAAGGGCTCTGGCACCAAATTCTGTAATGATGCGACACCAAAGGTAAGGAGCTTTCCCCAGGTCTCACTAAGCAGGCACTCCCGGTTTCCAATTTCCTTCCACTGAACTATACAAAAACTCTACAACAACAAATTGCATGTGCCTGGGACCATCCCCTGGAATGGAGGCCAACTGGCACGATTACCCTTGTCCATTTTGTTATACAAAATTTGGTTGCAGAATGCCCAAAAATGCCCGCTGGGAAATCCCCTGGCCCATCCCCGCTCGTGAGCGCTGCCAAGGAACGGCTTGAGCTTTTCCGCTGACATGGGCCAAACCTGTACCCGTAAACATCCGACAGTTTAGCGCTACAGATGGCCGAGCACCGCTTCAGCGCAACACTCACTGCTGCTCTTTAATTCAGTAGCACAGGTACTGCCAAAAATTCCCCCTCAGACAGCATCTCGTGCTAACACACACAGGGTAAATTGCTTCAACACTCTCTTAGAACAGCAGGAAAGAGACGCAGAGGAAAGCCATGTGAAGAGACCAAGCTCATCCGCTACGTCAAGGACAGAAGAGTGGCTCATTGCCTTAAGAATGCAGCCTAAAGAGCAGCTGGCTTAACCCCAGTGCTCAGCTGGAACGCATATTTTCCGTTACTGTGATGGACAGTCAGAAGGTGGGGGGGGGTTGGCTGTTCTTCTGAAACTTCTGACTTTTAAAGAAAAAAGGGAACAGAAGCTGTTGAGCGTCTACAGACAAGGCACTGTCGGAAGCGTGGGATCTAGTAACAAGAAGCGACTGAAGAAATGGAGACAGAAAATGGGAAGGGTCAGCCAGTTCCTAAACACAATTCACAAGTGAAACGATCCTGCCAGCACAGCACTTTTTGCCATCAAAATACTTGATCAGCAACAGTTTACTCCTTCGAGCAAGAGGACATCAGAGCAATTAAAAAGTGAAGAGGGAACAGGTGTCTTGAAAGACAGTGCCTGCAGAGGCAGTGAATTTGAAGGACAAAGAGGCTGGAAGAGATCGCCAGGCCCATCATGAACTTACTCAACTCCGCAGTAAGCCATTTTCTGAAAGGGTAACAAAAGCAGCTTCGGCAAGATCAGAGTCAGACCACAAAATCTGCTTCCTTCAGAGAGCAGGCCCTGCTGTCTCTGAGCAGCTCAGATCCCCCAACAGCCGCTGGGCCGGGCCTGCAGGAGCTGAACAGCTCGAGTCTGAGCAGGGACGAGGCAAAGCCTGGGGAAGAAGGCCAGCTGTGAAACAGTTTGAGAGAGAAAATGTGGGGCAATAGAGCTCCCAAAGGAGATTAAAAGAATCGGGGCTTCACGAACCCAGTCCATGAGCTCGAGGGCTTGTATCTGCACAGATGTTCCTGTACTCGGAACGGCAGAACACTCAAATCCACTGCCCAGGGAGAACAGAGAAGCTTTGGAGATGAGCACAGAGCCCAGCGCTGCCACCTCCTGAACAGCCAGCAGAGCACACCTCCTCCCGGGGGGCAGCTCTCACTGCCACACTGCTGCCCGGGGAGCACAGGGGAGCAGAGTCACGACAGCTGCAAAAGGTTCAGGGGACTTCTCAAAGGGGAAAAAAAGGAAAGGGAAAATAACCAACATCTTTTTACCAGGCTGTCTGTGGCAAGAGCCATCAAAACAGGAGAGTGGGTGATGGACAGCTGGGGAGAACAGTCAGGATTCCACAAAACAGTTCAGGCAGCAGGAAATCAGAGAGAAAATTAACATTCGTCAAAAACATCTCTTAGTATTTTGCTTTGCCCGAGAGGCATCTCTGTGTCACAGGGTAAATAGCCCAGTGCACTGCCCAGATGCAGAATTATTCCGGTCACCAAGGGCTTGTCCACACAACAACCTCTGCAGCCCGGGGCACTGCAGCCCTGCATTCGAGTACGTGCACACCCAGGGTGTGCAGGCTGGCAGCTGGAACCTTTGCATACTTGTCTCTCCATGGCTGCTGGAACATTCTGGCTCCCCAACCCTACGCCCTGGTTCTGCAGTAACTCCCCATACGGGCAAACTACAGTTTCAGGCACATCCCATTGCCTGCCCAGGATGGAATCCCCAAAGTGCCACTGTTCCCTATTCCGTTTTCCCGCAGGAAACAATGGGATAGCGAGGAATGTGTGCAGGCCCTTCGGCAATGCACGCAGCCGAGCCACACAGGAGCAGCTGCTGTGACGTGGGAGATGCTGAGAGAAGCCAGACCTCTGGGGCTGTCAGCTGCCAATTCAACACCTGGCAACGACAGAAGTACTAGAGGAGATTCTAACTGCTTTCAATATACCAAGAAATAACTGCTACTTACCTGAAGTTTGGACTGGAATATCTCTTTATAACACAGAGTTAAACTTCAGGATGTCCTGGTGACCCTGTGTGACCCCTCTTCAAACAGATCACCATTCTGAAACCTCTCAGCTGCTTCTCCTGGGACACTGAACCCCTGACAAATCTCTCACTGCCACTGGTCCTGCTGCCTCTCCTGATCCATCACATTTTCATCACCACTTTCAGATGCCTGCTGCTCACCAGGGCCAGTGAAGGATGAGGGAAAACAGGACCATGACAACAGTAACCAGAGCAGGCTATTAAATACCTGACTGCAGAGCTCCGAAACAGAAGGCCCAGACACCAAGGCACTGCTGTGCACAAGCTTTCACAGTGCAGACGCAGGATAGACAGGGGAAGGATCTGCTCCCCAGCTCCGGCAAAAACAATCTCCTCAGCAGCAGCACTACTGACACCTGCAAGCTCCCTTCCCTAAGTTCTAAGGACAGAGGAGCATCCCCTGGATCCAGATGCAACCCCCTCTGAGATGTGCTGCCATGGTGAGCTGTTGCATTCTTCGTGATGATCAGCAATAACTTATAAGACAAGATTTCAGTTAACTGTCCTAAAACCTAAATCCCCAACAGGAATTGCCTCCAAAGGTCCATCAGAGATGAGCCGCCTCCACCTGCTGCATCGCCTCCCCTGACACCACACACAGAGCTCAAGCCCTCCCCGGCCTGTCCCAGCCAGCGCCCAGGAAGGTGCTGTCAGACCTCTCCGCTCCCTGACACCCCCGGCCAGCTCCCCGGCACAGGGCACACGCCGGCTGCAGGCCGCCAGCCAGCCTCGGCACAGGGAGTCACTTCAGGAAAACTCACGTCTTCCCCAAAGACCAGGTTCTGCTCCGAGCCCGAGCTACCGCCACGAGCCCACAGCACCCGGCCTCTGCGCAGCACCCGAGGGTGCGAACCCGACCCGGAGCAGACACCAGCCCCGTCCCACCTGCTCCACACGGCATCCCTGCAGCCACAGGCACCTCCTGAAAGGGGGAACCTGCCAGAGCAGTTCTTAAATGTGTTTCTACAAAGACCAGGCAATTACAGCAAACAGATTTCACAGGGAGAAAACCAGGGAAAAGGAGCAGGAGGAAGTCAGTCTGCCTGGCCACATGAAATGGGGATGAGAACAAGCGGAGATGCAGGGCAAAGCAGAGCTGAACAGGAGCTTGAAGGTGATGGGAAGAAACAAACAGGCAAGATGAACTACACAGGTGTTCTGGACAGGAGCCTGGTTTTGTTTAAATCTTGATTCTTCCTCAGCAGTTATCCTGATGATTAATTCTATTTTCACATGGGCATTTTGTCAGCATTTAACAAGATGCACAGGAGACCCCAGGAGAAGCAGCAACACTCACCTAGGAACGAGGTGACGATCTGCAGGCTGACAGCACCTCAGGCAGGACAAGCTTGCAGAGAAACACGATGGCAACCAGGTACATCCCGTTTGCAGCAATCCACAGCCACGTGCAGTGAGAAGTGACGATTTTATGCAGAGCTGCTGCAGGGGGGAGAGGTGGAGGTGAAGGAGCAGCTGACGGGGGAGGATGAAGCAGGGCCCCCCACGGCAGAGCGGCTGTTTGCAGCCTCAGCGCAAGGGCTGCTGCCGAATTTCCCAGGCAGAAGCACTCCCGGTTTCCCAGCACACAGACACTTGGCCTTTAATTACTTTTCAGTTACTTCTTGTACCTTCACTGTGTGAGATTTCTGCTCTGCCGGCAGATGTCAAGAGATTCTTTTCTGAAAGCAGAGCAGGTCGTTCTTACTTGAAAAAGGCAGAATTTGTTTTTTTGGGAAAGGTGCAAATTAGAAGCTCAGCACAGAAGCTGAACTTGCACCAGAAAGCCAGAGAAGCAGCAGGGATCTGCAGGGGGGCTGGGCTCCAGCACCCCCCTGCTCACCCCCCCACATCTCTCCCAGCACCTCCCAGCTGGGAAACACTGTCCCACAGCCAGAAGGCAAGAGCCCCCTGGGTCAGCTCTCGCCCTGGGACTTAATGCCGGTTTCTGAGCAGCACCTCTTGGCCCTGGTGACCGGCACCCTCTGAAGCACCGCTCCGAGGTGTTTCATCAGACTGAACCCACCCAAATCAAATCAGACACAGAGAGCAGAAGATATTCAATGCATCACTTCTTTCCCACTTGAAGTAAAAATAACGGGCTAAAATTCACTTTCCCTGGGGTAACCTGACAGATCAACCCCGCAGACACCACAGACCCCTACAGACAGCAAAACCCACCGAGTTCAAGGGAAAAGGACAAGCACAGCCCCACATCAGAACGTCTGAAGAGCCCAAAAGGTGACAACAAAGCTTTTTTTTGAGGAAAAATCAGAACCATGACAAAGTTGGGGGTTTTAGACGAAAGCTTTCCCCTTCCCCAGCGATCCCGCCCCCCCTGCAGGAAAATCGGGCCCAGCCCCTGCGCTCAGCCCTGCTGGGCCGGAGCCACCACCACGAGGGCTGGGGCTGCTGGGGCTGGGGCTGCTGCCGCCTTTGCAGGAGAAACATTCCGTCAGCCCTCCAGAACAACGCCAGTGTTTCCAGAGGAGGAATTCCCACTGGCCGGGCGAACCAAATCTCTGCAGGAACATCCCTCAGGGGAGGCCCTGGAGAGCTGGAGGCCTCCTGCCCGGGCCGCCTCCCTGGAGCCCACGGAGCCCTGGCAGAGTGTCGCAGGCAGTAGGCCCTGTGGGGCCAGGGGACCCCGGGGGGCTCCAGCACGTTGTGTCCCCCCAGCACCTGCCCACACTCCTGCCTGTGCCGTGAGGGGGCACTGGGGACCGGGGGGTTATTGGGGGGGTGTTACTGGGGTTCTGTGGGAGGTGTGGGGGATATTGGGGTCCTGGGGGGTATTTGGGTCCTAGGGGGAGTGCAATGGAGTCGTGGGTGGGTGAGGTTGGAGAGGGGTTTGGGGGGGGCGAGGCTGTTTTGGAGATACCTGGAGGTGGCAAAAGCAGTTTGGGTGGGTTGCAGGGGGGATTTGGGGTTCCTGGGGTTCCCGGGGTACCTGTGCCCCCCCCCCCCCCCCCCCCGGCGGGAGCTGCTGCCCCAGGGGTACCCCGAGAGCATCAGCCCCGACCCCCTCCAGTACCAGTGCTGGGACGCCGTGGGGTGGGGGACGGCGCCTCCACTGTCACCAGGGCCACCCTCACCTGGGCGCTGCAGGGTGAGTTCCCCCTGATCCCCAACCCCCCTTTTCACCCCGAAATGGCCCTTGGTCCCCAGATCCGTGTTTGGCCCCCAAACCCCGTGTTTTATCCCCAAATTTCCCCATTTGACATCCAAAATCATTTTTGACCCCCAAATCTCCCACTTTGAACCCAAGTGTTCCCGCTTTGACCCCCAAATCAGCCTCAGCACCCAGTCGCCCTGCGCCCCGTGCCCGAAGAAGTCGGGGGCTTCGCTGGAGGGGGCGGTGCTGGCGAGGCTGTCGAGGACATCGGGGAAGATCATTTCACCTTCCACCAGCATCACCGCCGCTGCCTGCTCGTTATGGCAGCCAGCCTCTGCCCTGTCCTCCGAGAGGTGGGGGAGCTCCCCTCAAGGGAGGCGGTCAGGCTGGAGACATCGGGGACCCTGGGGACGGTGTCCTCGCCATCCCCCAGCCCCCCCGCCATGGCTCGCTCCAGGACACCACTGGAGGTCACCGACAAACAGGGATCTGCGTTTCCTGCAGCCGCTGGGAGGGGATTTAGACCGGGGAGGGGAGGTGGAGTCCTCCAGCAGTTTTGCGAGAAATTAGTTTTCGCCGACTGATAATATATGGCAACGCTCTGATCACAGAGTATTGCAAACCAGGCAAACCACGTATCGTAGTCCAGCTGATGAATAAGGAGTGAGCACAGCCATCAAATACTTTATGCTGTTCTGGTGGTGAGCACGGCTGAGTCAGCGTGGCGTGGGTTTGTACGCAGGCAGCGACAGTCCACTGCTGCCTGTGACTTTGGCTGAGGCATCATTCAGACGACTCTCTCCTCTCTCCCTGCTCTGCTCGGGCAGCGAGAGTCCTGTGTGCTGCACGCACGAGGTACTGCAGCAGTACAAGTATCTCTGGGTGGATCAGGCTCGCGTGGCTCTGGGCGAAGTCGCCCCTCGGATCCAAGGGCAGCTCCTGTCTGAGCACAGACGCTGGTCTGGAGCTGGGGGCTGCAGTGTTTGATCTGCTGCCTTTTCCTCGGGGAGCTGCCAAAGATTTGTTCTGCCGTGGCAGCTGACGGCTGCCCTCTTGCCTCTGCAAAGGGTTAAATCCCCAGAGTGCCGGTGTCGGTGTGGGACTGGCACCCACTCTTGGCTGCGTGGAAGTGTCCCGGCCCTTCTGGAGATGCGCTGCTGCCAGCTGGTGAGACGGGAGGGCGCACGGCTGTGGCTCAGCCTTCCCCTGTCACTGATGGTACAGAACCGCAGTTCAGGGGCCACGTCCCAGGTTTCTGGCGTGATTTTGACGCCTTAACTGCTGTCGTTCTCATTCCTGGCCGCTCTGTTCCTGTTCCGCAGGGCTGATCTGCCTGGCCGCAGTCTGGTTTCTGGTTCCGTGCTCTGCCAGCAGACGGGGCACGGAGAAAGGGCCCTCAGCGCCGGCTTGGGTGTGACCTCTCAGCTCTCTCCAAGGGGGGTGTCGTTTCCAGAGGGGTGGCAGGATACAGCTGTCCTGCGCTTCGTGCTGACGTCGCCTGGGACATCCTT
The DNA here is from genome assembly GCF_965140245.1 of Athene noctua. Lineage (NCBI taxonomy): Eukaryota > Metazoa > Chordata > Aves > Strigiformes > Strigidae > Athene > Athene noctua. The sequence goes on along the minus strand of NC_134068.1, from coordinate 183,195 downwards.
AACAGCTGGGGCTGGGGACACGCTGGCCTGACAGCCTGAACGGGAAGCACTCCCTGCCCTGGTTTTGCCTTGGTTGATCTCTTTCAGACATATTTTGCAAACACATTCATCCTTCTTGAAGGCAGTAGATGTGCTGTAGCAGGATAATTGCAGGGGAATAAATATTAGATAAGCTAGGGAGTTATTGAATACACCTGAGGCATTGCTTAATCTTGTGTTGGAGCAGATTTCAATATTACTTCTGTAATATTCTTTTAAGTGAGAATCAGATCTTAGCCGGGAGTGCAGGGATAAGCAAAGAAGGTGCAAGTGCAGGAAGAGGAGCATTGGCTCTTTTATCAGGGAGGAGCTCGCCGGCACAGTTTTGTTCACAGCTGCTGTTGTGCAGTGCCAGCACTGCCTAGATACTGTTAGATCTGGCAGCCTGTGTTACTCAAAGCCACTGGGGCCGTCCAGCTCGTGCTGCCAGCTCATGGCTCACATACAGTGTGTCTTACCCTTCCTCCGAGGGGTTGCCCTGAAAGTACTTTTTTCAGTCTCACGGTGACTGTCTGAAGCCCGGTTATGTCACTTGTAGAGGGAGGCCACCAGCGACGCAGTCTCAGGTTTTGAGATGCTTTTGACACTCAAATGTTCTAAAACTCTCCAATTTCTAGTTTTGCGATGAGACTGAGTAGGTGTTCTGAATCGCAGTTAGGGAGTACTATGGGCTATCAACCTGGCAAATTCTAAACACTGACACGTACTGATAATGGAGGGAAAACACGTTCCTTGTGTGCACCTTTAACACCGTGACTGATTGTTCACAGTCAGCAGATCTGTTACGTTTATGTCCAATTGCAGAGTGATTCTGTGTATACATGAAGCGTGTTTCTGCAATCAGCAGTGTTCAATGAAATCGAAGTTCAAGAAGCTGCTGTGCTGGTTCCTGCTGCTGCAGTCACCCCGTGTCCTGCGGAGGAGGAGGCTCCCCAGCCCCTCTGGTTTCACGCTGCAGAGCGAGCCAGGGCAGGTCCAGTTCTGCGAGGGGAGAGGATCTTCATGTGCCCGGTGTGTTTGTGATGGGAACCCGTCTGTGCCAGATTCCGAGTTAATGCTGGTCAGTTTTTCTTCCCTAAGCTCCTCGCAGTGAGTAAACAGCTCAGAAAAAGAGTTAGTGTGCAGTCTGCTCTTGGACCGGAGTGCTGCAGTGCGGGGCTTTTGAGGAGAAGCTGAAGAACAGTGGCAATATATCCAACAGTTTTATTTTGCATTGTCTGAGTTTGTGTTCTGTGCTGCCACGTTGGATTGAACAGACAAGTGGAGGACAGTGTCTGTTGTCTTAAATTTGTAGAGTTTTCACTTGCCACGCAGTTGACATTTCAGTAGGAATCAGCAGATGTCCTGTCTGCACACCTTGGGAGCAGAATGAGCACCAGCCCGGGTCTTTGCATTGACTCAGTATTAACTGTTTTCACCTTGACAGCGTTGTTCTGGAGTGCTTTGCTCCTCTTAAAATATTTTGTTGCATTACCCTTGAGATCAGCCAAATCCTTGTTACAAAATCTAGAAAGAGATTTGGTTTTGCTCTCTAAGTGTAGAAAAAGTAGAAGGTGGTGAGGTCTAAGGAAGAAAGATTCTCTTTTCTTGCATTTGTCCTTAGTCATAAAGAAAAAAAAAAAGTATAGAAATGTATGGTGGGAGGGGGAAGAACCAGCATTTTGCAAAGTGTTTCCGAGTGCTTTTGCTTGCTGTTTTAATTTCCACAGAGCTGTGTGAGTTTGCATGTCAGTCAATTGAAAGTGATGCTTTGCTTTGGTTATGACCTGAGACTAAAATTAATGTTGCGTAGGGCTCGGTATATGTAAATCGATATATAAATGCTGCTGTAAGTATAATTAATAGCAAAAGACAAAGTCAGGTTGACTAACAGAGTTTTTAATTAGATTAATATAAACCATTTGTGATTTAATACAATGCTGTCTACAAAACTAGATACTATATGCATGCCTGTGAAATCAGTTCAGTAACATACTGGGTCCAAATTAGCTGTTCTTACCATTTCCTCTACTGAAAAGAAATTTGAGTTTTCTGCTACAATTTCACCAGTCCAGTATCACTAACGTACATGGGGAAGATGCATTAATTTTATTGCTGGGCATTCAGCCCTGACCTATCCTGATTCTTGTTGACTTAGAACTGAACTTTGCAAATACAGCATCTGGCAAAGAAAATCTTTCGCCTAATTTGAAATCATATTCAGCTCAGTAAGAGCAAGATATTGGAAATGCCATTGTATTACAGCTCCTTTAGATCTTCCTTTTACATTCCAGACTCTCCAAGTTAGAAACAGGTTGGTGGGTCACTGCCCGTTAGCAAAGAGCAGATGGTATTTATTTCTGTGAGCAGTAAAGCATCTGTCTGTGGGAGGGAGAAACCCAATTAGCCCGATGTTGATTGTGCTTTTAATGTTGTGGACTTAGTACCTATTTCCATACCTGCGTGTGTGCTCAATATAAACTTACTGAATTGTGCCCTTTGAAAAGGGGTCAGTGGTGCGCTTCTACAGTCTGAATCGTGAGCATTCGTAGGAATACTGGTGTAGATAATGTCCTTCAAATGACCCGGTCTTAGCTACACAATTCCAAGAACCCCTTATTACTTCACTTGCATTTTATTTGGTTCTACATAGTCAAAAGCCCGGCTGCTTGAGGCTTGGCTAGGACACCGAGGATGGCTGTTAAAAGGCAGGTGGCTTTTTGTCCTGCGGAGGCCGCCTGCCCTTGATCCCACAGACTGTGACATAAACACAAGGCAAACTCCTTGCTAGCTCAGCATCTCTGCAGTTGTTAAAAATACTGATCTTCTTGAGCAGCTTTCCATTAAGGAGCAGTCAGCCCTCAAAAGAACGGGCGACTCTTTAGAGACGCGGGTTGGGATCCGGCGTGACCTCCGACCGGTGGCTGGTTTGCCAATAGCTCCGACCTCCCTGACGTGGGCAAAAACTGGGTGCAGGGGCGGGTGCACGCGGGGTGGGTGCGTGCGGGGGGGCGGGCGGGTGCATTCTGCACGCGGCAGCGAGTGTGTGTGTGTGCGTGCGTGCACACTCGGGGTGTGTGTGAACACTGCGCCTTGCGCTCTGCGTTCCAGCGTGTCTCTTGCAGCGCGGGTGCGCGCACGCCCCGGGTGGGCATCGCACCTTCTCTTTGTCCCCCGCGGGTGTCTCCAGGCACCGTGTGTGTGCGCACGTGCCCCAGAGCTCTCTGCGTGTCACATCGATTTTTCCTGGCCTCTTCCTGGCCCCCACGTGCCGGTCTTCTCTGTGCCGGGGCGGCTCTGAGCACCCTCCTCTCCGGTAATCAGAGACCCCATCCATTTATCTCATCTCTGGAACCTGGGGAAGCGGCTCAGTGACTTCCGAGGGGAAAAAAGAGGAGGGAAAAAAAAATTTTAAAGGGTTGTTAGTCAAGAGTCCCCAGCTGGAGTTGCCACTTGTACTAGAAGAGTGCCGATGGTGCAGATGCGGAAGGCAGAGGAGCTCCGTGGCTGCCAGCCGGGCGGTGCTGGTGGCAGGGCCGGGCCGGGCAAGACCTGCCCGCAGCCCATCCCTGCGCCCCCGCCCCGTTTGCATCCTGTGAGCCGTGGCCACCGCGGAACGTGCCGGGGCTCCCTGGGCGATGTTGCCGTGGCCACCGCGGAACGTGCCGGGGCTCCCTGGGCGATGTTGCCGTGGCCACCGCGGAACGTGCCGGGGCTCCCTGGGCGATGTTGCCGTGGCCACCGCGGAACGTGCGGGGCTCCCTGGGCGATGTTGCCGTGGCCACCGCGGAACGTGCCGGGGCTCCCTGGGCGATGTTGCCGTGGCCACCGCGGAACGTGCCGGGGCTCCCTGGGCGATGTTGCCGTGGCCACCGCGGAACGTGCCGGGGCTCCCTGGGCGATGTTGCCGTGGCCACCGCGGAACGTGCCGGCGCTCCCTGGGCGAGGGGCCCGCGGCCGGGCAGTGGCGCAGCGGACGAGCCATGGGCTGCATCAGCAGCGGTCCGGCCGTCCCGGCGTTTGTCGCCCCCAAACCCCCCCGCGCGCCTCCGGCCCCTTCCCCTTCCCGCCGCGCCGGGACCCGCCGCCCCTGTTGGCGGTGGCGCCGCTGGATGTCCCGGCGCGTTGGCGCCGCCCCCCGGCCCGGCCCGGCCCCGGCCCGGCCCCCGCTCCCCCCGGGGCCGGCGGGGAGCCGCTGGGCCGAGGCCGCCGCCTCCGTCCCCGCCCGCCCCGTCCCCGCCTCCTTCTCCCCGGGCTCCCCCGCCCGCCCGCAGCCGCTCGGCAGCCCGGGCGCCGGCCCCGAGCCCCCGGTGCCCGGCCCGGGTCGGGAGCGGCCGAGCCCGGCCCCGGCACGGGGCGAGGGGGCCGCGGTGCCGGAGATCGCCTCGGCGGCCCGTCTCCGTTCCGGGAGCGGCGGGGAGCGACGCGCGGCCGCAGCGGCGCCAGGTCGGAGCGGGCCGGGCCGGTCGGGCCGGGCCGGTCGGGCGGGGGCCGTCGGGCGGCCGGGGCGGAGCGGTGACGGCCCGGTCTGGCCCGCAGGGAAGGAGAAGGGGCGGCTGGAGGAGCTGTACCGGCAGGGGCCGCTACTGGGGAGCGGCGGCTTCGGCTCCGTGTACTCGGGCACCCGCCTCTCCGACGGCAGCCCGGTAAGCGGCGGGACGGCGGCGGGGCGGGGGGAGGAGGAGCGGGAGGAGGAGGCTCATCCCGCCGCTCCCCGTGGCTTGCAGGTGGCCATCAAACACGTGTCCCGGGAACGCGTCGCAGCGTGGGGTGAGCTGGTGAGCGACCGGGGCTGCCGGGAGAAACCGGGGCGTCGCGGGGCGGGGGATAAGGGGAGGCCCGAGAGGGTGGGAACGGGAACACCGCGGGGGGAGCGGGCGGGGAGTCGCGGGGGGACGCGGAGCATCCCGGGGAGGGGCTGCCCGGTACCGGGGGGTCCGGGCGGGGGGCGCTGGAGCACCCCCTTGGCAGGGGGATGCCCGGGCACCGGTGGGGTCAGGTGGGGGCACTGGGGCATCCCGGGCGGGGGCTGCCAGCCCCCCGCCCCGTCCCGTCCCTCTGACGGCCCCGCGGCCCCCCGCAGCCCAGCGGCGCTCGAGTCCCGATGGAGATCGTGCTGCTGAACGCCGTGGGCTCCTCCGGCTTCCGCGGCGTCATCCACCTCCTCGACTGGTTCGAGCTGCCGGACAGCTTCGTGCTGGTGATGGAGCGTCCGGAGCTCGCGCAGGATCTCTCCCGTTTCACCATCCAGAGGGGATCCTTGTCGGAGGAGGTGGCGCGGGGGCTGTTCCGGCAGGTGCTGGAGGCCGTGCGGCACTGCGACGCCTGCGGTGTGCTGCACCGGGACATCAAGGGGGAAAACATTATCATCGACCTCGCCACCGGTGAGCTGAAGCTCATCGACTTCGGCTGTGGCACTTTCCTCCAGGACGCGGCCTACACCAGATTTGCCGGTGAGCCCACACCTGGGGGGCTGCTCCCGGCACTGCACGGCCCGGCCTGGCCGGGCACCGGTTCCCCCTTTGGAGGGGGGGGGAATTAATTACTCATCCGGCTGCCAAGTTGGGTTTTGGCGCGGGGCGGACGCTGTGAAAGGGGAGCCGGCTCCCACCGCTGCCACCCACCCTGCCCGGGGCTGGGGAGGGGGGAGCCAGCCTGACAAAAACAAACACCCGTGGGGGTAGCAGAGAGGGGAGGCATGGGGCTGTTGCGATTCCGTATGCTGACCGCCGGTTTGGTTTGCAGGCGTGGGAGGGCTTGGGCTGCTCTGCTCCCCTTGTTTGCCTTGGCTTTTAAAATTTTTTTTTACTTTGGGCTAAGGCAGGGGGGAAAGGCATGGTTTATTCCCACCTGTAGGGGTTTTTTGCCACCGGTGCAGCCCCCGTGTCCCCAGGGACGCTCGGGTGAGGGTCCGGGAGCCGGCAGCATCCGCCTGACGAGCTCCGCCTGTCTCCCGCAGGAACACGCCTGTACAGCCCGCCGGAGTGGATCTGCTACCACCGCTACCACGGCCGTTCAGCAACAGTCTGGTCCCTGGGCGTCCTGCTCTATAACTTGGTCTGCGGGGACGTCCCCTTCGAGCAGGATGACGACATCATCATGGGCCAGCTCTTTTTCCTCCAGCCGATCTCCCTCGGTGGGTACCCGGCGTCGTGGCGGGCAGCGGGTTTGGGAGATGGCCCCGGGCGCACGAGCATCCCCGCTCTTAGGGCTGCGAAGGAGGGTGGTGTGTCGGGGTCAGCTGGGGGAGGTGGCACGTGTCCTGCCAGCCTGCTCTCCAAAAGAGCTCCTGGACCGGGAGGTTTGGGGTAGCTCTGAGCACAGCCAGCGTGGCCCGGGCACTGCGGACGGTGGGGGAAGGTGGACAGGAGCCTTCTCTGACCGGCGGTGTCTCGTTTCTCTCCCCAGAGTGCCAGCATCTCATCAGGTGGTGTTTGTCCTTGCAGCCTTCAGATAGACCGTCCTTGGAGGACATTTTCAACCACTCCTGGCTGCAAGGCGCTCACCACCGCTAGGAGATGGCAGCCACCCCACCTGCACGCTTTGGCCCGGGACCCTGGCCGGTAACAGCTCCGGGCCTCTCCTGGCCATAAGGAGCCAAGAAGACCAGGCTTCCTCGCCACCGTAGCCTGAGCAGGGATCGTGGGGACCACGCACATCCTGTCCCGAAGCTGGGCTGAGACCTGATCTTCCAAGTGCTGGTGGCCACCATCCAGCCCAGCTCTCCTGGGCTCCATCTGAATGACCCTGTCTCATTTGCTGGTCTTGCCAGTAATTTTTTTTGTTTGTTTTGGTTTTGGTTCTGTCATTGGTGGAGAGAGGAGACCTTATTGCAAACCGTCTGTTTTTGGTGGCTCCCAAACATCTTCCTGAGCACCTGAATTCGGGATGGCGAGAGGATCAGAGACCTTACTGCAAAGAGAAGCTTCAACGGGGGAAAGACTTGGGGGGAGCGCAGGTACTGTGGCCGAATGGCTGCCTCCTCCCCTGTCACCGTGCCAAGTGCCTTCAGCTGAGATCTGGACTGTGCGGGAGGAAATACTTGAATTTTCCTACACTGCTGCTTTTCCCAGACTCGCCTGGGTATAGACTTCCTTGTCCCCTTTCAAAAATAAAACAGGTCAGAGGACAGCTGGGAGCCAAGCAGGCGATCCCTCGCCTCCCGTGCCTCCACCTCACCTGGATTTTCTGGGTTTCTTTGCTTCCCAGTGCCTTCACGAATGCACAACCAATGCAAATGAACAGAGCTGTAAATGTCTTCAGAGTTAGACAGGAGTGAAGTTTGATCTACAGTGGTTAATAGTGATGATGTTTGTCACGGTCCACTCGTTGGACCCGTGATGGTTCGTTTGCTACGATCTCGAAAGTGCAAAATTAAGGTGACCGCCTGTGATAGTTTTAAGCCCTGCCGGGACCGGAGACCACGTTGCCATTGTCCCTCCCCCACCCTCGGGCACAAGTAGGGCACAAACTCGGAGTTAAAATAAGAAGAAATTTAATACAACAGTGTAATAAAACAATCTGAACAACAACAGTAGCAATGATAACAACAATAAACAGTAATGAGCGTAAACAGGACAGAAGATATACAGAGAAATACCGCAGTGGGTACCGACAGCCCGCTCGCGCTGCTCCCCGCCACCAAAGCCACAGAGGCAAAAGCTTCCCGTGCTGCCGCGCCGGACCTGACTCAGCATGGTGTGAGTAACCCGGCTGGAGATCCCTTCCCCCTCTCTGCCGGGGAAACTTAACCCTATCCTAGCTGAACCAGGACACCAACACCAAAGGGGATAGCAGTAATCAAACAGTGAAACTTTATTGTGTTGCCCGTGAAGTGGCATGCAATAGTTAGAGACGGGTAAAAGGTAGGAAAAAGGTAAAGTTTTAGAGAGAGGGGAGAGAGAGGTTATAGCTACCCCCACTGATCTCACGACGTCCTAACGGTCCCGGGTCCAGCTGGTGCTGCGTCGTCGATCGCCGTGGTCCTTGGTGGGGAAGCTTCCCATTTTCGTTGTCCAGAAGCCATCCTTTTATGCTCAGTAACACACCTTGCTCCACCTCCGCCTCGGGGGTCTCCGCCCTTCTCGAGCGAGGCCATCGCACATGCGCAGGGAGGGGTGTCCGAGGCGTGGTCAGTCTTGGAGGCGGGCAGCCTTCCACCAGGAGGGGTGTTCTGGTATTATAGTGAAGCAAAGTTCGTTTCAGGTTCACGATTTCTTCATCGATGTTATGGCAACAGTCGCGACCCGTCTTTTTGGACAGCGGCTCTGCGGTTATCTCTAACAGCTCTGGCTGGGCCCAGGCACCGAACAATAGCCCAGCACTCTTTGTACTGCACGGCTCAGGCACTGCAGAACAGCCCGGCACTGCGCGTGTCACCCGGGTCAGCGCTCGGGGGAACAGCCCGGCACTGCCCGTGTCACCCGGGTCAGCGCTCGGGGGAACAGCCCGGCACTCGCTGTGCCACACCATTCAGGAGCCGTGGCACCACACCCCACTCCAGGGGTCGCAAGGCCAAGCAGGCCGTTGTCAGGTACCTCACTCTCCATGTCCCTGATGACAATGTTGAGACAGTGCTGATCTTCTGACCGACTCTTACAGACGTTTTACCTTTTTTTCTTTTTCCCAGTTTTTGTTTTTATTTATTTTCACGGATTTGTAAATTAAAGAGAGAGTTCTAGCTGCCAGAATAATAACTTTTCTATTTGTTTCTAATTCTCGTGGGTTTCCAACCCACCCTTGTTCCCACAGCTGCTGATCCCCCGGTTTTCTCTTCGGGCCTTCCCTCCGTGTCTGCCCCGTGCCCATCCCCACGCACAGTGTTTCTGTCTGGGGGGTGCGGAGCGGCTGCCTGCTCCCCAGCTGTCTCTGTACATAGTTCTGGTTGCTGTTGTTCCCTTGCCAGGTGTTTTGTTTTTCCCCGCGGGTGTCTTGTTTGGGGCTGGGCAGGGGGGCGCTGCTCCGGGCTGTCAGCACTGTCAAGTCTTTATATGTTTTAGCCTGCGGGTTTTTTCTTAATAGTTCATGTTGTACAGGAGAATTCGGAAATCTTCTACATTTTTAATGTGGTTTTAAATAAAAATAAACTACTTGATGTGATGGAGACATCCCCTTACTGCGGGGCGGGATGAAGGATGCTGCGTGCCGGGTACCGGTGGCCGTGCCGTGGCGGGGCTGCTGCGGGGACCGCCCGTTTGTCTCCAGCTGAGACTAACTCCGAAGGCCTCGCCCAAAGGCTCGCTGGGCCGCGTCAGCCAGGACCAGGCAGCCGCCAGCACCACGGGGAAGGCTGGACTCTGCGGGCTGTTTCCAGGGCCGACTGCTCCTGGCAGTCTGGAGGGATCGCAGGGGCTGCGCAGCCCTTTGCGTTTCCATTCAGCCGCAGGCCGGTGCGGAGCGTGTGTGGGCACGGCGAGGAAACAACCCTCGAAGCGACCTTGCGACGGGCCGGGTGTTGTCAGCCAAATTAAATTTCAGTCGGGCAGATCCCGTTGCTCGGGCTCTGTTGGCGCGGAGCGGGTGTTGGGTGCCGGGGGTGAAGGAAGCCGCCGGCGGGCTGTGCCACCTCCAGCTCGGCTGCGGCGAATGCGGAGCGAGAGGAAGTTGGTCTCGGGATTACAAGGAGTCGGTCGCTGTCAGTCAGCGGCGGTAACGCCTCGCTCGAGCTTTTACCCTGCAAACTGTCAAACCCCACTGCCCAGCGCTGCGGTGCTTCGGCTTTGGGGGCGTTGGTTTGGGTTTTTGTTTTCACTGGGGATTTTTTTTATGTGCTGAATTCTGAAGCCCCGTCCCTGCCCGACCTCATGGCGCACCTGCTGCGCTGCGCACGCAGGGCTGTGTCTGCCCCAAGGAAGGGGCACGTTTCCCCTCGTGCAGGTTACTGCAGTTAGGGGGTTAACTCCCCCGCTAGGGAGACCCCAGGACTAGCGACCGCTCGTGGTTTTTCAGGTGGGTACTGCTAATATTAGCAGGAGTAGTCCAAGATGAACCAAGAGAGATTTCAGGGCCTTGGGGAACTGGTTAAGGGGTCGGGAGCACAAAGAGTGTCTCTCCTCCGTCCCTGCAGTTGCGGGGATGGGTGAGGAAGATCACGGGAGGAGTCAACAGATGAGCTGGTGGCTCCGAGACTGGTGTTACTGGCGGGGTTTGGGTTGTTCAGTCACGGGTCAGGGTACAGGACGCCGGAGCTTTTGGCATCAGGTGGGGTGCGCCCGTCCCGGAGGGGAAAAGGATCTTGGGGCTCAGCGAGAGCTTTCAGCTGGGTCTGAAGGGGGAAGGGGGCAAAGCTGGGACTCCCAGACGAGAGCCCCAGGGCCGGGGACCAGAGGCTGTGGGGTGGTGTGCCGGCGAGGACCCTCACCCTGCCCTCTCGGCGGGGAAGGGACGGAGACGGGCAGCACGAGGGATGCGGGGGCAGGGACGGCTCAGTGACCGGGGATGGGCTGCAGCGGGGATTTACAGACGCGATACCGCAGCAGCTCTGTCGCGAGAGAAATTCTGCGTGAGCGGTGAGGACCGAGAAGGAGTTTCACCGGGCGACAGAGCGGAACGCCCCGAGTTCTGTGTTGGTGTTCGCACTCCAGGTCCCCCCACAAAGGCCGTTTCAGCGGCTTCAGCTGAGCGAAGCGTCTTTGCTTTCCTCTCCGGGTCAGAGCGCGGCGCCGAACTGCCCGTCGGCGGAAATCCCGGATCGGCGTCGCCTCCGGGCTCTGCGCGCCGAGAGCCGGACCCTCATCGCCATCCGGTGATGAGGGCAGCGCGGGCGGCGCCGCTCCAGCCCCGGAGAGCGCCCGGCGGCGGCGGCGCGGGGACCGTGCGCGGACGCGGCCCCGCCCGCGGAGCGCCGGCCCCGCCCGGAGCCGAGACGCGGCCGCGGCCCCGCGCGACCGGCCCCGGGAGACGCGGCCGCCCCCCCCGCCGCGGGCGCAGCGGCCCCGTCGCGCAGGGGCGGAGGCGCCGGGCACCGGGGCCGGGCGGGCGCGGAGCCCCGCGCGGAGACGGCCGCGGGCGCGCGGGACGCTCCCGCGCAGGCGCACCCGCGGGCACGGGGCGCGGCCCCCCCGCGCAGGCGCGGTCCCGCGCGGCCCCGCGGCGGGGGAGCGGCGGCCGCCCCGCCCGAGCCGGCGGCAGACGGGGACGGCGCGGATCGCCCCGCGGCTCCGCTCCCGCGGTCGGGCTGCGCTCGGGGGGGCGGCCGGGCCGTGCGCGGGGGGGCGCGGAGCGAGGCGCGGGGCCGGCGGGGCGGCGCTGCCGGAGGGGCCGGCGGGGCCGGGGGCGGCCGCTCGGGGCCGGGACGCCGGTTCCTCCGGGCGGGGGATTCCCGCGGGCTCTGCGCGGGGACCCGGGGCGGGCGGCCGGGAACACGCGGGGGGGATCTGCGGAGGGCCTGCGCGTGTTCGTGGGAGAGAGAAACTGCGCGAGGGGCGGATCGAGAGCGCGGAGGAGAGTTAAACCGTGCGAGTAAAATGGGGGCTTCTGGGCGCCAGGGCCGCGTGGAAATTGCGCTTTGGGCAAGAGCGAGGTTGAGCGAAGGATCCGTTTTCCCGCTGCTTCTCAGTGGCACCGGGGCTGTGGGTGTTTTCGGGGGTTTTGGAAAGCTGGAGGTGAGCTGTCTCGAGGGAACGCCGCTGTCGGACCCCCGGCGGTACCGGGCGTTCCCCTGCAGACCCATCTGCCGAGGTTCCCGGAGATCTGGTTTGGAGTCTGGCCGGGGATGGCTGTTAATCAAGGGAAGAGTGTAACGGCTCGAGAAACCAGAATGAATGCCCCGGCTGCTGCCGCTGTAAATCGGAAGGAAACGTGTAGAAGTGTCGGAATTCTTTCTGGTGCAGGAGGAACCCCGGGCAGCGGTGCCAGGATCTCTGGGGTCGTGTGTGTCTGGGAGACACCCGCGGTGAAGCGATGCTCCAGACCCTGGGTTTCTGCTCTTGATAACACGTGCCCGGCTGCTCACGTCCCCATAGCAGCCAGGGGTTGTTTTTCTGGTGGACGGAGCTGTTTGGATTGCTGGTGGATTTTGTATGAAATGCGTAAGTGCAGATTGGAAGGGTTTTGCTTCAGAGGGGAGAGCCTGGAGCCTTTGCTGTGAGCTGGCAGCGCTGTGATTTCTCGTGTCCCTGGGCAGAGCCCGGGGTTGAGAAGAGCCCCGCTGCTGTGCGGAGCTGCAGGCGGGCGCACAGGGGACAGGGCTCCAGAAGCCTTCCCTAAATCGACCTCATAACTAGAATTCAGACCCCAGCTCTTTCCCAGCTCAGGGTACCTGCCCGTGCCTGAGCAGAGGAGACTGGAGATTAAGCTGTTTTTCTGATTTTCTCAGTGCAGCCGTCATCTGCAGCCCTCACTGCGCTTGTCAGCAAGTGCAGTTCCTGCCTGGGGGGACACTGCGGGGTGGATTCCCCTCTGTTAGCCCCCGAGGAGTTACTGTGCCCCCGGAAAGCACAGCTGGTGTGTGTGACCCACCCGCTCTTCCAGAGCCACATGGACATTCCAAGGACCAGCGCACTCATCCCCCTCTTCCAGCAGCTGCTCATCCGGGAGGTAAGAGGGGCAGCGAAGCTCCTGCCCCACGTTTGCCGTGGGGGGTGTGTGGGGTTAGACCAGCACTGCCACGAGGGAGTTGGTTTTGCAGGGAAACTTCCCTGGCTGACAGCTCCTGATGCGAATACCTGCTGAAAGTTTGTCCCATGTTTCTGAAATCAGACCTGGAGCTCAGGAGTGATGAGATCGGCTCTTTTGTGGCGAGATGTAGCCAAAAACTGGTGAAAGACCTGAAGCTCTTCTTTTGAGACCAATTCAAGGTGTTTGAACCAGAGGAGATGAGTTGTGTGTCTAAGAAACCTCTTTTGTGTGAAGCAGGATGTGAGAAACACGGGCAGGGAGGGGTTTGCGAGGTGGCCGGGAGGTGTGAGGAGCATCTGTCCTCCTCAGAAACAAGCTCAGTGTGTGTGCCTATGTCAGAGCACGGTGTCCTGGGGCTGGGGCAGTCTGGAAATAACACGCCGGTTGTTGGGGGGAGGCTGCTGTACTGGGAACCATCCTGACCCGTGATGTTTTGCCGGGAGAACTGTGCTGGGAACAGCCTTGGCTTTCCACCTGACGCTCAGCAGGGTGTGCTGCTCTGCCCTAGGGGTGGAAGGGTCTTAAGCCACCTGGATCTTGCAAAGCCTGGTCTGCACTTCTTCAAACAGAGGCTCTGAGGAGCCTGGGCTGCTTTGTTTGGTGAAATGTGGGCTGGCCTGTGTGGGGGATCTGTGGATCATACCAGAGCCTCTCCGAGGACTTGCATGCTGCTTCTCACCCGTATTGCTGCAGAAGAGCCTGTCAGCGCATGATCTCTGCTCCCTGAGCTTAGCAGTTACGCTTTTCTGCCTTTCCTTTGTGCAGGGCTAATGCAGGTACCTGCTTTCCCTCATTCTTCCCTAGATCTTTGACAGAATCCTGTTTATCTGAGCCATTCGACACGCAGCCGGTGGCTGGGAATCAGTGACGTGGTGACTCCATTCTTTGTTGTGCTCCTCTCAGAGTATGTTGGTAAGTGACTTTTGCTGTTTGAAGCACAGTGTTTGGAATGGTTGAAGCGCTGGCATCAGACAGGTTTGCCTTGCTGGAGGGGATGATGTGTGTGTTCTTCTTTCCCAGAACATGGTTATTTTTAGAGGTAAAATAGCTCCCTAGGTTCTAGGGACTGGGTGGTTTAAAGGAGCAGTTACAGAAGCTAAACCTTTACTTGCCAAGTTGCTGACTCAATTCCCACTCGTGTATTAGTGAGCAGTGTTGCCATCTGACAGCTGCCTGCAGCTCACATCAAAATGAGGTGGTGGTACAAGTCTAGTCCTCGAGGCTGAAGGGAAACCAGAGGAAAGAAAAAAAAAAAAAAAAAGCTCCTCTAATTTGTCCTGCGGGTTGGGGCCCTGTGGGCACCCTTGGCTGAGTGCTAAGAACAGAGATGGGAGAGGCACACGTGGCGTGCTCTGCCTGGAAAGACTGCTCATCCCAGGGAGTAAAGTGACGGGTCCTTTGCAGGTCAGGGTGTGACCATGCTCCAAGGTGCTTCTTAACAGAAGTGACCCCACTAGCCAAATGGGAACCTTAAAATGTGGTGGATGTCATGTGCTTTCTGTTAGCTGAGATTTGTGTACCTGCTGGGTCAATTTTCTTTGAAAAGACTCATGTTTAAAGAAGTTATAATTTCTGAAAAACGCGTACAAATGCTTTGGCATTCCTGAAAGTCCTTATGTCTTCCCAGTGTAACACACTTCAAGGCTTTGCAGGAATAAGGAAACAAAATGTGACCTCTTAGATGAATTGGCTCCTACCTGTGCAGAGACAGCAGCAGATGGTAGATCGATACGGTGCTAATGCGGTGTCGTTATAAGCCCACAGGTGTTACCTCCAGAACTTGCCTGTAATCAGAATATTGCTGATTTCATACCTTGATTTCAAGTCACTAAAAAGCTGCATAGCCCCTCTAGGGGATAAGAAGATTGGAAAGGCAAGATTGGAATGGGCAACACAGGCAAATAATCAGTGATGCCTGAGTTCCAGGAAACAGACACTCTCCTGGGAAAATGTCTTTTCCATCACTTATGGTCACAGCTGCCCACTGATGACCCCAGGGCCAGGGTGAGAGGTTAGATTAAGACCATCAGGGGTGCTGGATGGCACAGCCTGGCTGATTTAATGAGCTGTTCCATAGGTATTGTAACTGATGTGAATTCATCTCTTCACTGCGTGACTGGATCTCATTGTTAGAAGTCCCGCTGCCTGCTCTGGCAGACGGTGCAGCCTGGCAGATCAGCTCAGCAAGCAAGGCTGAGCCACTGGAAAGTGTCTTTTCTTAGGCAGAGTTGTGGTTCTACCTGCTACTTAAATACTTCTCCGTTCTTTCTCTAATTCATGAGGGTGGTATGGGGATGCTGCCCAGTCTTCAGAGAGGAACAAAATCAGAGTTTGTTACAGCGTTGGTCTCTGGGTGAAAAAACAGAGCGGAGGAACTCACCTCACATGGAGCTGGCCCATCTCCTCACTCCTGTGTCCTCACAAGTTTTATTTAGAGATAGACAGATCACATGCCAGCTGTCCCTTGTGAATGGTTAGTGGCAAATGCAGCTCACCCCTCGTGCACAGGAGGATTTGGGAGAGGAGGGATCTGCAGTCAGTGCTGGGAAGGAGAGGGAAGCCCAGGACATGCCTTTCTAGTCAACTTACAGTCCTACTATAGAATCAGCAGACCCTGATGAAAGGGTGAAAAAAGCAAGGGGGTTGATTTTTGAGTCTCTGTTCAGGAAACTGAGCATATTCGATAAAATATGGCTGTGTAGGTACTTAAGCATGTTGGAATATGTTGGGCTTGGTTAGTGCTAAAAATACCTTCTTGATTCTTTGTTAGCTTTGTTCTCACTGTAAAGTAATTGATGAGTTTGTCTTTGAACAGTGAGGCTCACCTGGTAATTTTGCAGCATTTAGACAGCTTCGTGGCTGGTTGCCTTTTTTCAAGGCCAGGAGGAGGATATGAAATACACTGACTGATGCATAACCCTTAGGGTGAGGCACCAGAAGCAAGTCAGGAAGGCAAACGGGAGAGCCAAGTTGCTGAATATACTTCACGTGTCAAATATTCTTCTCAGAAACAAAAGGCATTAGACACAAACAGGACAACTGTCTGTACTCTCACACCATGCGCGGGTTAAATTCTTCCTCTTGGCATGTTCTGTTTGATAAGGACGTTGTTTAAAGTTGATTAAATTAGTTTCACACATCTTGGAAGCCATGGAAAGATGAAGAGCGGCAAAGAGGTGAGATGTTCAGGAGAAACTCACTTTCTGTGATTTCTGGGTTGCCCCATCCCAATGGCATCTCTCTGCCTTGTGTTCCTTCTGAAAAAATCATTAATTCAGATCTCTTTTTTAGTAAAAGCTTTTGTCTCAGAAGACATAAACCTCTGCACTGAGCCTGTGCAAGAAGTAGCCGGTTGTCTTTGCCTGTTACGAGAGAACCCTCTTGCCTGGCAGCTGATGGTGTATGGTGCAGTGGGGTTTAGATTTGGGTGGAAGTGCAGAAGTATCCGGCAGGCCCCTGGTCTCTGTGCTGCCTGGGACGTGGTGACTCGAAGCAGAACCCCTGCAGCAATGACACTGTGCAGATGATGTTCCCCTGCCATCGTGAGCCGTGCCAGCAGCACCTGGACCCCGGAAAGGCGAAGGCACCTGGCACAGGCAGGAGGGGGCTTGGGGGGGTAATGTGCTGTGCCGGGGGGGTAACAGCAGCTTCTGCCCCTCTGCCAGCAGCCTAAACCCGCATGTGGGGCTTCGAATTTTGTCTGTGTACTGGGTAAGAGTTGCAAATTCTGCAGTGTCTCCTCACTATATTTAGTGCGGTGCTGAACTACCCTGGCTCTTTTATTTATTCATTTGACATGTTTTGCATTCATTTTTTACCGTGTGACTGATGAGTAGGGAGGAGAAGAACAAAGTTTTACTCTGAATTCTTGGGGAGGTTTTGGCCATTTAAGCCTGTGACAGAACTGCTCCTGATTTGAATAGGAGCCTTGGTGACTGTTGGAACAGATTTATAACTTTAAAATACGCAGGCTGGATTCTCGATGCCCAGCTGAACGTGTTGTGGCACACGTACAATGGAAAGGGAATAACCACGGTGCTGCCAAAAATAAGATTGCCTTTCATTTTCTTTAACTACTTCAATCTGTGCAAGAAAAATGATATTTATTCTGCTGTCAACACAGGGATTTTAAATAAGAATCTATATATTGAAAGGATCAAAGCGCTAACAAGCTCATTTAATTTGCAGTGTTCAGAAATATTAACAAACTCCCTTGGTAAGCAGATTCTTCCAGTGATATATTAACGTTTTTTCTCTCGATATTGGTGGCCAGCAGAAAATGGCAGTAGGGAAAATGACGTGGCTTTCTACACATGAATTTAAAGCGATGCTGCAAGGGGCTGTAGGTTCTGTCAGGTTTGCAGACCTCTCAGACCCCTTGAGAGCAGATCGTGCCTTCGGCTGGGAGTGCAAGGTATCGGCTGGGCATCAAACGACCCAGTAGCTATGGCTGATAAATATCAGCGCACATTAAATTTTAATATTTCTCGATACTTAAGTGTGGTTGGGACCCAGAGGATCTATAGCAAACGGCATTTACAAATTGCTGCCCTGTAACGCCCCCGGTAGCCGCAGCGTGCCCGTGGAAGTGCAGACGCTGTGCTGGAATCACTGGCTGGTGGCTGCTCGGATATTTGGGGAAAAAACGGGGTATGTGCGGGCAGAGGCGTGTGTCTGCCAGAGGCAGCCTCTGAAGGGGCTGCGGTTGCTCCCCTGATGTTCCTCTCTCTGTCGGAGGTGAATGAGCTGCAGGTACCTCCCGTGCTCTGGGTTTCGCAGTTTCCAGCCCAGCAGGAGATGTGGGGGAGGGATGTGGGGTGCGAAGGGGCCGCAGGGTTCTGCCTCGGCGTAAGCGCCGACATAACGTGGGGTGGTTTTGTGGGACTTCTCCAGGGGTTTGTAGCTATAGTTGTTATAAACTGACTTCTTAAATTTGGCTGAGTCAGAGTTTCCAATTTCTTTATTTAGCAAGCGGCAACAAGCAAAACCGCGCTGGGCGGCCGGGGAGTCTCGTACTCCAACAACGGCCCGCCCCCCCCAGGGCACTCCGTGTCAATCTTATACTACAAAGTATTACATAGTCATTATACACCTATACATATTCATTACTTGAACCCGCCTACTCCCGCTTCGTATGGTAATTAGCTTATCAGTCCTTTACGCTTGGGCATAAGTTGTTAAAACTACGGTCAGGGGTCTTCAAATCGTGGGGGGTGGTCTCCTGGGAGGAAGGCCGTAGGTCCTCCTCACAGTGTACGTTTCACCTTTGGCTTGGAATGTGATGATCCTCTGAGTTTGCGGAGTTCTTATCAGTCTAGGCCCAGTAATCTCTTTGCATAATGAGATTTATGGTCGTGAACGTCCTCCTGTTTTATTCAATTATGTGCCTGCAATTCTCCACATCTTCTGACATACAGATGCTTCCTCTCTTGTTCCCCCCCCTTCCTGTCACCTTTTTTTTTTTTTTTGTTAGTTCAATTAAGCATTTGCTGTTAGTATTACACAATATGCAATAGTTCATATTGCAGTTCGCTGAATTTGATGAACAGACGGTTTACCACCTATCACAATCCCCCGTTTTTCTTTTCACCATTTTGTTCATCAAATCTTCCGAGTGCTTGCTGGCTCAGGATGAAAGTTTCCTCCATTTTTGCTGTTCCTCTCAGAGGTTCACACTTCGTTCCCATGATCATTAAATGAGCTGTTTCTAACTTATTCTTAATGATCGCTACTATCTTATTGAATATACAAGGACCAAAAGTTAAGATTGAAATTATTAATATGAACGGTCCTGCTAAAGTTGATAGTAGGGTACTTAGCCATGAGGAGTGATTAAACCAAGATTGGTACCAACTTTGTTGCTCTTCTCGTTCCTTTTTTCTTTTTTCTAGTCCTTCCCGTAGTTTGGTCATGGTATCTCTTACTACTCCGGTATGATCTGCGTAGACACAACATTCCTCTCGCAGTGCTGCGCACAATCCTCCTTGTTGTGAAAACATTAAGTCTAACCCCCTTCGGTTTTGTAGTACTCCTTCTGATAAAGACCTGACAGATTTTTCTAAAGCAGTAATTGATTGCTCAATTCTTATAAGGTCCTCATCTACGGCCATTCTTAATGTTTTAAATTCTTTGCTTTGTTGTACCAATGAAGCCACTCCTGTACCTACTCCCGTCCCTCCTAAAACCATTCGGGTGGCTATCGTTAATGCTGTGAAAGGTTCTCGCTTAGACAAGTGGTGTTCCTGGGTAACTTGTGAATTAAAAATAAATTCTTCAGAGTGGTAAAAGATTTTAGGGATAATTGCCACCTGAATACAATAGTCTGAGGATTCATTGAAATGTTGCAATGACAGGCAGAGTGTCACTCCTATATTGGAGCAAACCCACTTAGTGTTCTTAGCAGGTATTAACCACTTTGCAGGTCTTTCTGGTTTCTGCGGCCCCTTTCTATTATTCTTGGCACACGATTGTTTCTTGTGCTCTGGGACTTCGCCTACACTTAAACCTCTTCCTGCTGTTTGGGTCAATGTAATTCCTTGTTTCTCTGTGCCCCATATACACTGTGCAGGGTTAGTGCCATTTACCCGTTTGGGTCTCTTATTTACTCCTACAGCTTCATAGAAAGGTGGTTTGGTTCCATAACACAGCCAACAATGTTCAGTGAGGTGTGGATTGGTTTTGTTTAGTAATTGGTAACTGACTTGTATCATTTTCCAAAGGGGACTATCCCCAATGGTTTCATCAGATATTGGGTGGTTTGATTGCTATTGATTCTTGGAATTGTTGTTATGCTTTCTTCGGTTTCTCCAACCAGTTCATCAGTCAATATCAGATTGGGCCCTACCCGTATTGAATATTTGGGACCGTTTTTTTTTTTTTTATTTGAATAAAATTGCCCCTATCCCTTCCTGACTCATAAATCCGGATTCCCCAGCTTTTTCCTACAAGCCAACTAGAATCTTGGGGTTTGGTTACATTTAACATGAGATACTGACACCAGTTCTTGGGACCCTCACGAGTTGCTGTGAACCCTGGCCTCAGAGAGTCCTTAGGAGGAATGATGCATTTGTCAGGTCCCCATTGTACCCTTAAATATCTGTCTGGCCCTGCTCCTGGTGCCCAATCTGAGGCTATAGTTTCACATCCCCAATACTTACAATAAAATTGGTCAGGATAATTGCAGTAGCTTTTTCCTGGGTTGGAACTGGGGCAAATATAAAATCCTGAATCCTGGGTGCAAGGTGTTACAGGCACCAGCGTACACAAGGAACTTACAAATGATGGTGCCCCTGATGTTATTACTGTCTGTATTTGTTGTTGATTACCCCTTTCAGCAGTTAGGGTCCATTCAAAAGGTTGATGGGGCTGGTGGTTCAGTCCAGCCCGTGCTTGTGGCATGTGTGTTATCAGTAGTATGCTCAGAATGTATTGAGAAGGGTGGAAACTCCATTTCTTTGTTATGCATATAGTCCAATAAATCCAGTAGAAGGTTGGTAGGATTCTGAAATTTTTTACAACTTCTGTAGAAGGAGGGCATTGCTCCTGTAGAGTCAAGGTGCTTTGCACCCCTTTCTGGCCTTTACTTCTTGGGAGCCTTTTTTCCCTCAGAGTAGGGTTTGAAGTTTTTCCCCACCGGTGTACGTCTCTGCCTCCTCTGCCTACTCTGTTGCGTAGAGCAGCAGTCGTTTCATCTTCTCGGCAGCAGTCGTATTCTTCAGGGGTACGTTTTTACCTCTACTCCAGGATACATAGGCCTCCCAGTTTTTAGCTTTAACTTCAGGCCCTTGACAGGGAATTTGAAGCTGGTATTTTGTAGGCTGGTTAGGGTGAGTGTACTCTTTTTTTTTTTTTTTTTTTTTTTTCCCAATTGTTTTCCTCGTTGTTATTCCAATTTTAAGACCCAGTTAGTTAGTCTCCGTTCCAGTCAGTAACACTGGTTACAGCTAGATCGGAGGTTCACCTTAAATGTATTATGAATCCACCAGCCTTCTTTACATATGTTATACTCTATACACACAAAAGGGAAACAAATACAGGTTTCAATTGGACAAAATATTAATGTCTCACTTATTGAGTCCTTTTGTGGTGTCTTGTACCTTGATTTTCACAGGGTTCATTTAGGTCTTTAGAAGGGTAACTCGTAGATCCCCAGGAGAGCTGGTCACTTGCCAGGACGAATCTCGTATAGGTCCTTTTACACGACTGGCATGCATCCACCCCTTCTCAGCAGTTCGAATAGCAGTTTCTGTAGTGATAAGAACAACATAGGGTCCTTCCCAATGGAGGGTTAAGGAAGATTCTTTCCACGATTTAATCAATACTTTATCTCCTGGTTGAATTCGATGCATTGCTATGTCCAAAGGAGGCCTTTGTACCACCATTCCCCGGGCTTGTAGTTTTTTTCTCCTTGCCATTAGTTGTATTATGTAGGATATTATTCTTGCGTCTTTAATTTGAGGGTGATCAGGGGGCATTTCCAAATCATAAGGCATTCCATATAACATTGTAAAGGGAGATATTCCGGTATCTGTTTTAGGCTGGGTTCTGACATTTAGTAGGGCCAGAGGTAAACACTTAACCTAGGACATCTTAATTTCCTGTGAGTGTCAGGGTTCTCCCATTCAAAGGCAAAATAATCTCTACATTCCTCTTTAAGAGGGCAGGCCCAAAATGCATCGTTTAGGTCGATGACACTATACCATCGATGTTCAGGGTTCAATTGGCTTAATAGCTTGTGAGGGTTTGCTACTACTGGAACCTAGTAACAGTTCTTTTGTTTATTTCCCTTAAATCATGCACTAATCTGTAACTCCCATCTGCTTTCTTAACGGGCAATATTGGAGTATTAAAAGGCGACATACAATGTTCCAATAGTCCCTTATTAAGGAGTCTTTCTATTTCAGGCTTTAAGCCTTTCTTGCCTCCTTGCGGCAAAGGGTACTGTTTGATTCTGGTCGGGATCTCTGGGTTCCTAATGGTTGCTTCAAAAGGAGGTAATATCCAGTCTACCCACTGTCTCTGGGGTATACCATACTTCTGGGTTAATCTCTTCTTCATCCGCAGCTGTAAGGGGGCATAATCTGACTTTGAGTTCTTTTTCTTCCACTTCCAAATTGACTCCTAATTCTATAATCAGATCCCGTCCAAGCAAATTATAATCTGCTTCTGGTATTAATAAAAATGTTCCAATCACATATTTACATATTGATTCAATAATTATATTATGAAGAACGGGGACTTCAAACGGTTCACCTTTAGCCCCTATTACATTAACTTTTTCTGATGATACCTTACAACCTGGAAGTAAAGCCTGAATGGTAGATCTTTTGGCTCCTGAGTCCACAAGGAACTCTACTTCTTGTTGCTGAGGACCCACTTTAAGTTTTATTAAGGGCTCTTTGTTCTTTGGGGTCCCCAGCACATAGAGCCCCTGACCCCACTAATCTTCAAAGAATATTTTCTCATCTTGGATTCTCTTTCGGCAAACCTTCTTCACATGCCCTTTCCTTTTGCAATAAAAACATTCCACTTCCCTTATATTTTTACGCTCCAAGTCGGAGGGATGACTGCCTCCTTTCCAGGAGCGTCTATCCTTTTGTTCTCCGACAGGCCTTCCCATCGCTGCTAAAGCTCCTCTCTGTCCCTCTCTCACGGCCATTGCCAATACCCTCGTTTGCTCTCGTATTTGTTTTCTCTGGTTTTCCTCTTCTCTTCTAACATAAACTTTCTGAGCTTCTCTCAGTAATTCATCCATTCCTCTCTCTTGCCAATCCTAGATCTCTTTCAGCTTCTTCCTAGTATCTACCCAGGACTTAGCCACAAACTGAGTTTTAACAAAGCCTGCCCCACAGGGCTGGCAGGATCTACTCCTGAGTATAACTGTAAGCTTTTTCTCAATCTTTCAAGCCGTTCAGTAGGTGTTTCATATTTCTTCTGTTGTTCACTAGAAGCTCTATTAATATTCTGCCCTCAGGGACTGATTCTTTTATACCTTGGACTACAATCGTCTTCAGGTCTTGCATATGGCCTCTATCAATTTCATTCTGATTATTCCAGTTGGGTCGAATTAGAGACCGCTTCATATCTGTTGCCGGGCTCTGCTGATGTTGTTGGTCCCAGATTCTCATTCCTGCCCTCCTGATCATGTCTCCTTTTTTCGGCAGTGAATAATATAGCTATTATGGCTTGCATTTCATCCCAGGCATAAATATTCGGTCCTAAAAATTGATCCACCCTCTCCGCCACGCCTAGGGGGTCCTCCCATTGCAACCTCCCTTAGGGGGTACAAGTTGCTGTTGCCTTGTCCTGCTCTAGTCTGACTCCCGGTTACTCTTTGCTCCCTCGGGGAATTTGGTGGGGAGTCTGAATCTCCTGGGTATTCTGGTGCAGTTGGGGGAGGTGAAGGCTCCCGAGGTGGGCAGGGTGATTTCCTGACTGGGTCTGTCCCACTGCAGCAGGATCAGAGCCACCAGTCAGAACATCGTCAATATATTGATATATCTTGACCCTTTCCCTAGGAGGGATTTGAGCAAGCTCCTACACCAGTGCATAATGAACGATGGTCAGTGGATGGCAGTATCCCTGGGGGAGGTATGTAAAAATAAATTGCACACCTTCCCATATAAAGGCAAAGCCATCTCTGTCTGCCTCCTGTATTGCAGTCAGTTTAGCTATGTTAGGGACTGCAGCTGTTAGAGGACCTGTATGGACACATAATCGCTGATAGGCAACTGTCAGTTGCCACTTCCCTTCAGCTTTATGGGCTGGCCGCACTGGGGAATTATAGGGTGAGTGACTTGGAATGATTATCTCTTGTTCCCGCAGCTCTGCTGTTACCAGAGCAATCTCCTCCCTGGCACACAACGGTAAGGCATAAGGTTTCACATGAACAATTTTAGAAGGAGGAAGTGCCGGCGCTTGCTGTAAAAGTCTTATAGAGGCAGTTGGGGACCAAGATTTCCATTTTCTTCCTTTTGAATCTACCCAGGCTTGTCCCGTCAATAGGTCAAGTCTCAGGATATTTGTGGAATTTTTTTTTTTTTTTATTTTTTGTTTAGAATTATAATAGTTTCTGTTGCAGTTTCATTCCCAGGTAACCAGCATTTCACCCGAGCAGTTAGCTGTGGCTTAGAGTCCCCGAAAACATCTGTAACCCAAATCTGCTTTTTGCCAGCAATGATGCCGTTCCGCTTGGTAATATCAGTTTGGAGTGCTGAGACCTGAGCACCCGTATCTACCAGAAAAATAACTGGAGTTTTAAGGGAGCCAAGCGGAAAAGTAATCAACAAGTCTCCCTTAGTATTTTCTGTGAGCCTCCTTAAATGGACCCACCCGCCATCCCCCGGCTCACTTACTGGGGATGGCACGTCCAGTTTCCTGACCCTAAATCAATCAAGTCCTCTTCAGGGGTAGTTGGTGTTTGTGAAGCAATTACCACCATCTCGTTAGTTTTCAGTTCTGTCCCTCCCTTCGTCCGAAAGGTCTGATCGGTTGGGGTGGGGGCAGCTTCCTTCTGCCTTTCCAGGCTCGAATGAGCTTTTCTAAAACTGTAGTAGGCAGACCATCCATTAACTCTCGGGGAATCCCCTGTCTCGTTCCCTCAGTCCACAAGAGGTTTCTCTTTGCTCTTAAAACTTGTGGAGTGGAAGGGGACAGATTTTCCTGCTTTTCCATTTTGCATATGGATGGCTTAGGTTTACCTGTTCCCCTGGTAAGGCCCATTCTCCGGCCATAATTTATTAAGTCCTGAGCTATCTCTTACCAAGTCATGGGCTCTCCCCCCTGCCCGTCTCCCCCCTTGTGAGGCTAATGCATTCCACAAATGATCTTGTAATTGTACTGCATGTGATTTCAAAGAGTCCGGCAAGCCCTGAATCAGGGGAGTCATTTGATTGGGATTATCAATTAATAGCATCGGGGCAGGCTGCTGATTTTGCCAGACTTGTAAATTCCTGTTCACTCTTCGGAACAGAGCCAAGATCTGTCCGGTTGCAGGTTTCTTTTTTCATTCATCCCTTTTTCAGACCGTGAGATGATTTTTTTAAATTTTTTTTATTAAATTTGGTTTTCGGTCTAAGGCATCTGAGAGCTGTTCTTTTTGCCTCTTGATCAGCAAGGTTAAACCCTCGTTTTAGAGGGTTTAACCCCCTCTGGTGTAGATAAATGTTAAAAGTTTGGCAGACCCACTCTTCAGAGGACCCCAACTCAGCCCAATAGAGATGGTCGCTCCTAATTTGTTTACCTTCTCAAACCTCCATGCAATAATAAATCATTTTTACTTTGTCCTTACCCCGCCTAGAAGGGGTAATTTTCCCAGTTATTTCACGTCAATCCTAAAGGGCTATCTGGTGGTATCTGAGGGTACCTCACTTGAGTTCCCACACCACCCATGGGATCAGAAGGCTTGCTGTTCTTCTGTCCCATCTTCTGGAGCGTCTGCACACACTCACACACTCTATTCCCCCTTCTCGTGGCCCAGTCCCTCGCGGGATATGGGAACCGCACTACTGAGGGGTCCGCACTCGCTTCGCCCTGCTGGGCGTCTCACACACCACGCTCCAGGCAACCCAACCCCAACCGAACGGGAAACCGGCCTGTACTCACGCAACCCTGTGCGTCTTCATCCGGGACTTCGTGCACAAAGATTATGGGGTTAACCGGTGTTCTTTTACTTGCTGCCGAATTTTAGGGTTCGTCGGGCGGGGCTCCGACAGACCAGTCCGCAGGCGGGGGCCGCTGAAATTCAGTGGGGCGCCTCCCCCGTATGAGACTCCTGCCGGGAAACCACGATCCGAGTCACGGCACCAATTTGTTATAAACTGACTTCTTAAATTTGGCTGAGTCAGAGTTTCCAATTTGTTATTTAGCAAGCGGCAACAAGCAAAACCGCGCTGGGCGGCCGGGGAGTCTCGTACTCCAACAACGGCCCGCCCCCCCCAGGGCACTCCGTGTCAATCTTATACTACAAAGTATTACATAGTCATTATACACCTATACATATTCATTACTTGAACCCGCCTACTCCCGCTTCGTATGGTAATTAGCTTATCAGTCCTTTACGCATGGGCAGAAGTTGTTAAAACTACGGTCAGGGGTCTTCAAATCGTGGGGGGTGGTCTTCTGGGAGGAAGGCCGTAGGTCCTCCTCACAGTGTACGTTTCACCTTTGGCTTGGAATGTGATGATCCTCTGAGTTTGCGGAGTTCTTATCAGTCTAGGCCCAGTAATCTCTTTGCATAATGAGATTCATGGTCGTGAACATCCTCCTGTTTTATTCAATTATGCGCCTGCAATTCTCCACATCTTCTGACATACAGATGCTTCCTCTCTTGTTCCCCCCCCTTCCTGTCACCTTTTTTTTTTTTGTTAGTTCAATTAAGCATTTGCTGTTAGTATTACACAATGTGCAATAGTTCATATTGCAGTTCGCTGAATTTGATGAACAGACGGTTTACCACCTATCACATAGTTAGTGCAGCGATTGTGCTGCGGGTAGGAGACTCAAGCATCATCATTTGTTACCGTTTTGAAGCTATTTCTTTTTTGAACGTGGCAGCTATAGGCTCTGTGGGAAATGTTGGCCCTGTAAGCCAGTGGCAAAACTGCTGCTGATTTTAATGAGGTCTCTTGATTCTATCCTTAAATAATATTTTGGCGTCTGTTTGGTTTGTACAGCATTTATTTTCATCAGGGAATGATCTTCAGAAGCTACTGAACGTGTGTGGTTTTGATGGTTTTTGTTACATCATTAAATCAAAGTAAAAGGAATATAGAGAAATTAGTTTGTCAGCTGTTAAGAGCTGACACCACAAATGGCTTCTTTTTATCTGCTAATCTTTATTTTATAGTGAGCAAACTCTGGGGCATCTGCTGAGATGGGGAAGAAAAAGACGTAGAGGAGAGGTGGTGGGGAATGAAAGAAAAATCAGCTGTTCAGCCTTTGTTCTACTCTACCACCAAAGGGCTGTTAGAAGAAATTCAGGCATTAGTCACTTTAGCCACAAGGTAATCTCGATCCTCTCTAAAGCCTCATTTTAAAATTAACATCCTGATCTGGGTCCAGTCTGGTTTTGGGGGCTGACTGTCTGTGGCGGGTCTCAGCCAGTTTCACACCAGTCTTTAGTACTGGCTTACGGCCCTCAAAAAGGGTCTAACGTGCAGTTGTTTGTGATAGATTTTGTTACAGGTTAAACTGTTATTGGGCAGAAATCGGACCCAGGAGCTGCAAGGCTGTTTTAGAGTGTCAGCTCTGCAGCTCTGCTACGCTTTAATGAACAGAAAAGTTAGTTTGAACTGTTTCCATGTAGTGTTTGACGTGGGCTAGGAGCGTGCAAACAGCCCCCTGAGGTGGCGTAGCTGAAGGCCTAAGAACTTGATTATGCCTCTGACTCCTCTTTGTCAGGAGAGACATCATTTACACCTCTAACAGTTTCAATGAAGCGTGTCAGCAGGTGAAGAGGACTAGGCTGTGAATGAAGTGTTTAGCTAACCCACCCGGTGAGTTGCTGACAGGGATACATAACGTTGCCTAGACACGGGAAGGATCAGCTCTGGGGTAAATCCTGCGTACATACACATACTGTAAATCCGGTGCACGTACACACGCGTGTAAAATTCCCCTGTTCTCGGTGCAGCCAGGAGGGAAGCTGTGGAGCTTTCCGTTGAAAGCTGCGCTCTGTTCTGGATGTAGAACAGCAATAGTGGATGCTTCAGAACAAAGGATTTCTCTCATTTACTCGCTCTAGTACAGTAAAATGCAAATATAAGTTCACAGCTTCTAAAATACACTGCCAGGTCTCTAAATGCTTAATAACCAGAGGAGAGAAAATAACAGAAAACTCCTACTCACCCTGGTTTTAAGGAGTTTAATATGTTGTGGGCAAGATGTTTCTGAAAACTGTGCATTGGCAATTGTATTGTAGCCTCAGTGCAAGGAGGCCTGAGGACGATGCTGTTCACTAAAGAAGGGTGAGCAAGGAAACTACTGTGGGAAACGGGTGTCAGAATTCTCGAGTTTGTTTTCTCGTGCTTTCATTTGATTTTGGTTGAGCTCCTACAGTGGATCACAATTTACTGTGGAGAACATGCCGAATAAATATTCAAGAGAGTGACTGTGAAAAAGAAGGGTAATGGTGTGAGAGTCTGGCACAGCAGCAACATCATTTTGGAGAGCAGTTCGGGCAGGGCCCCGCAGGGATTATTGCAGAGCGTGTTTCCCTACAAAAAGGGGTTGGGTTGCTCTGTCAGATGGGTGGGCACTGCCGTGCTCCTGTGAACCCCTTTGCTGAGCTTGTGTGCAGAAAATGCACCTGGCTGTTGGAATGCAAACTTCAGCTGAGACAAACAGGTCTGCGGGTGCAGCAGAGTGCCTGGGGGTGAAGCATCCGTTTGTAGCTGGGATTCTTGCTTTTGCCCTCTGATGGTTTTGCCTTTGTTCGTGTCAGTTGTGCTTCAGCCAGTGCTGGCTGCGCCTCAGTTGTGCCCTGGTTCCTGTAGGGGTGTATTGGAAAGACCTTTTGTAATTTATCAGTTATGAACGATTGTTACGCAGGAAGGTTGTTTTGTGGGCACAGATGCCGAAAATGTTTTAAATTTCGTGGTGGCAGTCAGTTAAATGTGTGGATTTAGGAGAGAAGGCTGTAGTTAATTTGAATTCCACAACTTGATGGAAGGAATGAGTGCTCTCAGGAAATGCAGTTACCGAGTTTTCAAGATGTTTTGAAGGAATTTTGCTTCCCCAGTATATACATTCACTGGATCAGTTGTGATGTAAAAAATGCAGTCAAAACAATAGTTAAGTTGGGTTTTGTGCATAAAATATTATCTGTGTTTATTGATTGTCACTGGCAGTGACACATGGAGTGAGGTGTAGCCAGTTTTAAAAAAACAATGCTTTCTAACATGGTCTTCGTGCAGTGGGTGGGTAACCTGGAAGCTCGATGCCAAAGTATGTGGCGCAGGTTGAAAGTCTGGATGTTTTCCAGGGATTGCAGGACAAGCGTATGGAAGTGAAATCCAAGGAGTGTTACCAAGGCGACAGAAATTCTGGTGTGAAAATGGTAGGACACGGGAGGACTCTTTCTGGGGGCAGTCCCTTCTGCTCTTCCTGGACAGAAGATGTTGCCCTGCCTGAGTGCAGTGTGGGGGCTGGCTGCATTGTAGGAGTGGCCACGCCAGATGCAAGTTCTGCAGTCACGGAGCATCCTCAAATTAAAATTGATTCCAGCTGTGGAAGTTCAGAGCTGGAAGTCTGTGTGAGAGCTGGTTATGTCCGCAGTGCCCAGGAGAATACGAATTGTACGAGGTCACAATCTTACTCCCTGAGCTAAGGGAGTGCTGCTGATCTTCTCTTTGGTTTTTGAACTTTGATAATCCACTGTCCCACGTGGCCAAACAAGGCAGATCTTGTTTTCTGTGTATCAGGCGATGGCAACAATTTCTTGGCAGCTGAATTAATCTCAGGTTCTGTACCATGACTTCCGATTCACATTAGATTTCTCATGTCGAATGGTGTTTTAGCCTCTCAACTCTATTCATAGGAAGAAAAAATCCCGGGGTGTTTGTGTTTTAAATTTGATCTCCCCTGCATTCTGACACAGCATGTGTATGTCCCAGGCCCCTTCGCAGATAAGGATGTGAAAAGCACTGTGGCCGTGACCAGCATCACTTCTTTTCAAAAACCAGTTCTTAAACTTTCAGATTCTAGATGAACAAAAAGGCTGTTTGTGTCAGCGTAATACGAGGAATTAACTCAATTTCAAAGACTGGTCTGTGCTGCATAGTCAGATGAAGTCACTGGTACAGCGTTCATTTTAATAAGGTAAATGAATGAAAATTGCAGGAAAAGGAAGCAAAGATTTAGGTCACTCTTAAAATACATGAAAAAAATAGTGACTTGCTGAGGTGGTGGGTAAGCAATCCCCATCTCACACGGGGGATGAGGCTACAGTATGTCTCTGCATGGGGGAGTGCCGAGCAGAAATAAAGGAGGTGTTTTTCCTGCTGTGTGTTTCGTCAGTGAGACTGCTTGCTGGGATGAGTCGGTTTGGTTTCTTACATTGCCAAATATGATGTCAGCTTGTGGAAGTTTTAAAGAAAATGAAGGGAGCTTATTCAAGAGTCAGAAAATGTTTTAACTTGGGGGTTTAAAAAAAGTCTGCTTGTTTGAGTTAACAGGAAAAAAAAGTAGCTTGATAAATATAAATAAAAATACGGAAATGTATGTGCAGGCAAGAGGAAGCTTCTTGAAATAGGGTGGAGTTTAGTTAGTAGCTGGAAGTACAAGAGTTTGTATAAAATCTGAATATGAAGGCACTGGTTAGTGTGGGCTGTTCTGTAGGAGGTGTGAAGCAGTGCTCATCCTGGTTACCCTGTCCCTAAAATCTAAGAAGAGAGCTATTCCTGGGATGCAGACTATCACATGGTAAACTTTCATCCATTCTTTGATGGATGGATGAAAAAGTGATCACTTTCAAAGAGTCCACAGTCCAGGTATCTTCTGTTTAACACTAAAAGATGTTTAATATGGAAGCATTTGCACTGCTCATGCTGAGTATTCTGTCCATTAATTCAATTTTTTTCACAGCTTAGAGTAGGCAAATGATCTGGCCTCTTCCATCTTCATGTTCTTGCATATTAGGACTGACTTAAGAAAGCTGATGGAGAGAGTTTAATTAACTTAATTGGTTTTGATGGGCCTTAAAAAAATAAATACGGCTACAGTTCATTTTCTCATAGCAGACTGTTGTGTGCAAGCCTATATATTGAGTGAAATGTGTCTTAAAATCTGTTGGAGGAACGTATGTGGATGCGGCCCAAGGGATAAGATGGCTCAAGTTTTTAGGGTGAAAAGCGGGCTCCAGGACCTGAGCAGCGCTCCCTGCATCCTCGGCAGCAGAGGAGGTGCCCGGGCCCCTGCCCAGGTGTCCTCTGGGTTGTCTCCAGGCGGTGCTGGAGAGGGGTTCGGCTGCGGGGCTGCGGGCGCTGCGGGCACAGCTGTGCTGGGGCTGGGGGGTTCCTGAACCCTGCGCTTCTGTGGGGAGAGTGCGCTCGGAGTCGGGCTTTCCCGAGAGTGCCGAGGGGGAAAGATGGGGCGTTTGTCTAACTCGGAGATCGAGTGACTGTGGGTCTGGCTAACCAGACGCGGATGTTTCTTCGCCCCAGGCGCCAGCTGTGAGGGCAGCTGCTTTCCTTGTTACCCGCTGCCCTTTTGCCTCTTCCCCCCGCGGGTGCCTGCGGGTCCAGGCGCTCGCTGCCCTGTGTCCGCAGCCTGGTCGGGAGGAGCCTCACAGACCCTGCCTGGGCTTTGCTTAGGCTTTGCTCCACAGGCCCGGTGTGAGACAAAGCTTCCCCCTGAATTCACATTTTCCTTACGAAAACGTGCGTCTGATTGGTTCTTCCAGCTCACTGAGGTGAAGGCTGGGTGGCGTCTGTTTAATAAAGTCCAGAATCCCCTGGAGATTGAAGGGGGGAATGTTTATACCGTCCTGTGTCCTGGTGCCTTGGCTCAGTATTTCTGTGGGTGTCGATGCTGACCTGGGGTTTTATAAGAGACTTTGTGCCGTCAGTAGGTGACTGAAACTGTTATGAACACGTTTCCATGTTGAAGTTTTCCTGGACTCTGGTGGATATCTGAATACCTTACCGTAATTTTGCACCCACAGAAAATGAAAGTGAGCTTCACCACTTTTGCCCCTCCAAAAATGAGAGCTGGCAACAGAAATCACTGTGTTGTAAAGGATCTATGAAAGTCCTGAATTCCCACGGAATTACAGATTTTGTTCATTATGTGAAGCCTATTGATTACCCTTAACGGCAGAGGGATTTTTTTTTTAATTAAAAAAGGACAAGTAATGACTGCATAATCAGCATAGAGTATCTTCTGTGTTGGTCTGTTGGTGCTTTTACTTCAAGAGGCAGCTAAGAATAGAGGAATGTCTGTGAGAGGCACCTGGTTGTAGTAAAGATCACCCGGAAAGCCAATGTGTATGAACAGGTTAGTTGTAAGTAAAAGCTCACTTTGTCTTTTAGATTTTAGCTTTAGTACACACCTTTGCTTAAATGTGCTCTCCGCTTCTTTTAAAGCCTTCTCCATTTTTGTGTGTGGAGCTTCCTCTATGATAGTTTATACTAATGTTTTAGAATTTTGGGGGGAAATAGGGCTGAAGCAGCTAATACTTTTTTTTTTTTTTTTAAGACCAGTCTGAATAGGTGTAATTGAACATCTGGTTCATCGCCTCAGTAGGCAGCAATTCCACTGACGTTCTTGTGTCTCGTTGCACTGTCTGGTGACACCTGGTTAACATGTTAGCTGACGGCTGATCTGATCTGATCAGTGGTGAAGTTCCCAAGGCTGCCAAGTTAATGCCCTGTTTATACGAGTACCAGCAATCCAGTATCACACACAGGCCTAGACTTTTAGTCTTTCCTTGAACAGAGAAACAACTCTGCCTTGTTTTCTGTCTGCTCATACTGAGAAACTTAGCTTGGAAACAGGTTTTGGTGTTTTGTTTTTTTTTTTTTTCTTGGCAGTTTAGACCTTGAGGGAATGGTAAATACTGTGATCAGAGCAGGAGGTCTGAAGTTTTTTGAGAACGTGAGGTCCTGGTTGCTGCTTATTAAGAAAGCTGAATATTGGCTAAGAGGAATTTTAGAAAAAGTGACATCATGATGCTGAGATCTCTTAATAATTACAAGCCCAAATTTTTTTAACCATCTGAGTAACGGGTCTGATTTGTTTGTACATTTTTTTAGGAAATTATCAGAGTGGTGCTGTGAACAGTAGCCCTAGCAGCTTTTCAGAGGTTAAGGCATCTGTGCAGCCTAAAAAATGTATTCCAGAAGAGTAGACTGTTATCTCAAAAGCCATGCTTGGGCTATTGCATATGCAGATAAAGCTGTGCTTTCCAGTATTTGAGTAGGCATGGTGTTGATCCCTGGTCAGTCAGGGCTGTTGTGGCTTGAGGCCAGAGGGCAACTGAGCACCGCGGATCTGCTTGCTCCCTCCTTCCCCCTCAGGAATGGGAGGGAGAAAAGAAAGCAAAAGGCTCAGGAATCAAGATATAATGCTATAGTTGGATATAATGATATATATAGATATATATCTACTATAGATAATAATAGATAAAAAGTGTAATGATGTGATCACATATATAACCAGATACAATTATCTGATTCAGTGAATAAACGAAAAAGCCTGGAAACCATTGAACGGAAAGATGTTTGGCTTTATTAAGGGTGTTGAAATCCATGCTAAATAATCAAAGTTGAATGAATATAGAAAGATGAGTAACAGGAACAGCCTGGGGTTTTTTAGCTGTCTGGACGTTACTGTCAATGTAATGCTGAGAAGAGGTGTTTTTCATCTGTACTGGAATGTTCTTCATGGCAGCATTGAACATAACCACTCTATACCCAAGCAGTTGTTGCAATTTAAATTGTGGCATGTGTTCTGTCAGGGAATGTCCCTGCAGACTGCCTGCTGGGAACCAGGGAGTTAAATACTGGAGTTAGATTCTAACAGGTCCCGGTAATTTAATCATCTGTAACAGCACGAGTAGTTGTGCATGCTGAGATGCAGGTTATCCTGCTTTGCTCTAGAAGCTGACTGCTGTAGGGACCTGTGGTGCCGCTTCCCCCCTCTGCTCACCTAGAAGAGCACAAGAGCTCGTGGCATCAAAGGGATGGAAAGGTTTTCTTGCAGTCGCATCCTCTTTGTAAAAAGACGGGTAGTGGGCTTAGAGGCTCGGTGGTGTCAGTGTGTCCAGCGGTGTGGCATCCCCTCTGTCCCGGCGAGAGTGCCGGCAGGGCTGTTACCGGAGGGCCGGCACAGCCCCGCGGGCAGGTACAGCGCGGTGCCGGGCTCTGCGGCCAGAAACATCGTTAGGGTGACGGAACAGGAGCAGCTTCATCTCTGTCGGAGAATTGGGAAGCGGGTTAGGAACTCAGTCCCCGTGTCGGTACAGGTGGTGCCGTGACAGAGAGAATCTGGTGCGCTGTGGGAAAAGATGTGTCCAGCTGCTGTCCTGAGACTGCTGTAAGGGCTCCTCAGAGCTGAACAGCTTTAACCGGTTTGTTTACTGCTGAAAGTACACACGAGGAAACATGGGATAAACATTGAATTCAAAAGGGAGTAAAATGTTTCTTGTTTGTTGATGTAGCACACGTTTTATAAAAAATCTGCGGTCAGTTAGTAACGTGAGAGAAGAAGGCAGAGTACGTGAGCCAGCTACAGTCAACTAGGAAAAAAAAAATCTGCTTCTTAGTACCTGTTTATTCAGGACTGGCTGCAATTTTGAGTATGTTCTGTGTTGATCTGAACTTTATGAATGAATATTGAACAGAAGGTACCATGTTTTTTTGAGAGACTATTATCTGATGCTCAAACACACTGATTCAGCAGCTGAGTGTGTCCTGAAATGTGTTCTACTCTGATAACCAGTCTGGGTACGGAGAAGATTTCATTATAGTTGGATATTTAATGGGAGGGGGCAGATGCTAACCTCAAATATAATCACCTTTTTACTCAAAGTATTTATTCTCATAGTCTGTTTCCCTCTTTATATTACATTCTACTTCTTTCCCCCACATTTTGTTGGAAATCTGTTTCCTTCTTTACATTTATTTTACATTTCACTAATGAAAGAGGAAGTGAAAGAATATTAGGAATGTTGAATTATTGTTTACTGCCTATTGTCCTTGCAGTAACATCAAACGTGTTTCTTGCTACAACAACAGCCAAAAAAACCCACCTGTGTCTCTCTCAAGCCATTTAGAATTGAACGTTATCTCTCACTGTATATTTAACTGGGAAGTTGTAACCTGCTTTGGCTGAGATGTTTTGCTGAGTACAGTGCCCTGAGTTCTGTGGGCTGTTGCTCTGGTCGAGCAGTCCGTCTGTCTTAACCAGGGGTGGAGTGGGGCTGCGGGCGTCTGCTTAACATCACTCGCTGTCCTGATCGACAGATACTTCGATGAGATTTGGTGTGTGGCTCAGATGAGCTTCATTCTGTACACATTTAATGAATAAGTGAAGAAAAAACTGTGCACAGGGTGGGGTTTTTTTGTTTGTTTCATTTTGGTAGAGGATTGTAGCCACATTGAGGGTTTTTTCCCCCCCATTATTCTACCGTTTTAGATCCAAAGTCACCAAAAAAGTCACAGAAGCTAGGGCTGTAGAGATCACCTCAGCCTGCCAGTACCGGGGATTCCCTCCCCCTTTCTCAACCTCAGCCTGCAGAGCTGTCCTGGGTTGCAGTGTATTCTATTCCCATCCTCATGAGCTGCCGAAATCAGGTGGGGCAGTGTTTCCTTGTTTCCCCCCCTCCAGACTATCTTTCTGCTAACGGCCATCCATGCCATGCAGCATGACTCGTTATCCCATGGTGAGATGCTCCACCCAGAGGGAGAAAACCAGCATTCCATCCTGGGTATAACCGGAGATTCTGAATACCAGATCTCTCTTTTCCACTGGATTTCCAGACGACAGGAGCTGCTCAGCCACCACTGGACTTTTCTGAGGAAGAGCAGATTTTTTTTTTATTTTATTTTATTTTTTTTTTTCCCTCTACGGGATCAGTGCTTCGGGGGGACTGCAGCCGCCATTCTACCAGACTGCTGCCACCACCCTGACTAACAGGGTGTCAGGTTGTATCCTGACTCTGTCAGTTTAACCCAGTGTTATTTGCCTTTATAATTTTTTTTTTCTTATTAAATTGTTATTCTGACTTGGTGTCTCCCACTAGTTTGTTTTCAAACTAGCACAAGAGCAAAAAGCAATCGTCTCATCTAATTGAATGTCCAACTCCTTTTTCGTGCTGGAGGTCGCTGTGATTCTGGTCACGGGAACTGGCCCAGCAGTCTGCTGTGGGACACAGGGAGTGACTCCCTGGGTAGCTGTGACTGATCTCCGGGGCGGTATGTAGTTGTCTGGAGGCATTGTGAAATGTCAGGAGCAATACGCAGAAACCAGGGGTTCAGCAAGGATTTTTACCTGAGTCTTTGAAATCGCAGAGCTTTTAAATCTGACCGCTTGGGTTAGAGGCACAGAAGGCAGCAGGGACGCTTAGTTTTGGGGGTGGCTGCAGTGGTACACACCAGTCCTCCAGTAACACAAACGTTTGCACTGTTATTCTCTTTGATTTGTGAAAACTTGTTGGAAATACTGATTAAAAAACCCCACAACCTTTTAAAAATTGAAAATGATTTCAAGTTCCTTATGCCCCCTCAGGAAGGGAGGCCAGTTCATCCCGGCAGAAGAGTGAAGCTGCTTTAACCCGAGTATTGCATGGCTCTGGCAAGAACAGAGCGCAGGTGTGGGGATGTGTAGTGCTGGTGGAACAGAGCTCTAAGGGGGTTCCTACATCAGAAACATCTTTTACTATTGCCGCAGTGGGATTAGTGTTGGAAAATAGAAAGTAGAACTTGTGTGAACTGTTGGGACAGGGGATGGTGTGCTCTTTGTTTATACCAAAGCTTTTCCAGTAAAGCAGAGTAAGTCCAGGTCTTGGCTGCGGTTGTGCAGGAGACTCCTGTCAGCAGGGCGGTTGGGATTTGGTGAGGATGGTGACTGAGCTTTCCATGAAATGTGCTCATCATCCCTTGGGAGCGATATTGATGGCTCAGGGGCTGGAGGATTCTCTTCTCACCTGCTCAGAGGTTAAAATCACAGCAGGTTCTGCTGGGGGCTCCCTGCCAGGTAGAATTCCCGTTTCTTAGTTTGAAGGACGCTGTTTCAGCAGCCCCGTGCAGCTGTGTGAGATGTATTTACACAAGCCCTTGCGCTCGCTCACGGGGCTTTGCAGTTCATTTAGTGCTTTACTGAGCGCAGCTGCACTGTTCATTTCTGAATCTGGTGTGCAGGCTGGGTCTTTCTTGTCCATCAGCACATTTGAAAAGGGTTTTACTAATTGCAGTTCAATAGTTCAGACCTGTTGTATGTTGAGATCACTCTAACTGCATTCTCAGAGTATGCATAGAGCTTGATGGTGACCCTTAATGATTTTTTTCTTGGTTGAAATTGCTGCCTCCCATCTCATCCATGGAAATGCTTTCTATCTGAAACGCATTAGGATTTTCTGTGATAAATGTGAATTGATAATGATAGTCATTGTCTCTTGTTTGAACCTTATTACAGATTCCAAATTAAAACTCATAAAGCATTTTCTGGATGCATAAATGGTACAAGGTATGGGGCAGAATAGGTTTTGGAAAATATGTAAAAGGTCCCACAAATGGACAGGCATCATGTTTTTAGCACGGACTGATCCTTGCCTTAATAATCAAAGCGAACACTAAAGTGACTGCCCTGCTAATGAATTGAAGCAATACACTTAACAACATGTACTTCCTGCTCACTGATGTGTGAACAATCTTTGTTTCCAGCTTTTGTGAATAGATCTAGGAAGGAGG
Source organism: Athene noctua (assembly GCF_965140245.1). Lineage (NCBI taxonomy): Eukaryota > Metazoa > Chordata > Aves > Strigiformes > Strigidae > Athene > Athene noctua. Next base: position 146,152 of record NC_134068.1, on the reverse strand, counting down.
TGACTGATGCTCCTGCTCCATGCAGTTTTATTGCAGCTCAGAGCTGCAGCTGCCACAACTTCAGCAGACGGACTCTCCAAGTGAAGGTTAAAAGCAGTTTCTGTCTGTGGGAATACAGCAATTGCTGAGCTGGGAGAGCTCAGGGGCCCAGTGCTGGTGACCAGATCTCAAAATCATTCCACTTCAGCCAGAAGTGGGAGCTCTCTGGAGCAGGTTTCTGTCTGTGTTCATTTATTAGCTAATCTGTGCAGCTTCATTTTGAATGGACGATGTAGCTGATGCGTGTGAGGTCCACATGGCCTCACAGTCAGGTTTCACACGTTTATCCGCATCAGGAGCCTCGTAGTGGGAGTACAAATGCACCGTGATCAATCTGAAGACTTAGGAAATGGTACAGCAGCTCTGGTCTGTCAGTCCAGTTCACGATTTCAGTCGTTGTCAGTGCAGGAGCTGCTGGATTAATGTAAAGGTGTATTGCAACACCAGGTTTATTTAGAAAGGGTAGGAAATGAATTTGTACTTACGGATATTCCGACTCTCCTGGCACTGGGCTCTTCTGTTGATTTAACTCAACCGACTCCGTGGGTACGTGTACAGTAAGTGATGCTTTGTACTGAAGAGTGGAAGAGAGCAAGGGCTGTTTTCTGTTTCTTTAACCTGTGTACAGCTCACACAGTTTTGCTCATCTAATTTTATGTGTGTATGGATCTATCTCAAGGTTAATTTTTTTGTTAGATGAACACCTGTTGTTCTGCATAGTGGAGCCTGTTGACTTCAGAAAGCATAATTGCATGTGAAACTGTCACACAGCCCTTTCTGCTTAATTTTTGCAGTAGGCAGGGTGCTTTATCCCAGCCTGTGTGATGGCGCTGTTGTTTGAGTTTAACAGGCGTGTGTTTAGTATGTGTGTTTAGGGTGTAATATGTGTGGTTTTATGAATGTTGACAGTGCTTGTGTATTGTATAATGAGCATGGTCTGTTTTGGATAAGAGGATTGCTGGGTTTTAGGAATGAGGGGGAATTGTTTCTGTTACTGTTTGGTGCATCAACGTCATTTCCTTATGCCTGTGGGTTGTATATATTTGTCTGTTCTTACTCTCTTCAGTTATTGTGGAATGTGCTTCTTCCAGAAATACTGAAGTCAGAGCCAAAAGAAAGAGTCCAACGTACAGTTAGACGGGTGAGGTTTTCAAGAAGTAATTGAGCTTTGGCTTCTAGATGTCTTAATCCTTGAGAGCTGTTGGAGTTGTACTGAGGTACTAAACCAAACAGTCTGAGGTCTGAAATGTAATTGATAGTTAGTTTGGAGGCTGAACTGTAAAACAAATTTTTAAAAAATAAATGGCTCAGCCAACAAGGATTATTGGTTCAATATAGAGCAGACCCAAATAAACTAATTTAACTTAAAAACTATGTTAAGACACAAACCCAGCTTGTTTTATTCTAATTTCTGGCCATTTTTCAGTAAAAAGACTTAAGGTTCCCCTCAGTTGGCAGGAACAGATAGGGCTGTTGATCCTTGCCTTCTGCCTCAGGTGTCCTCCCTGGCTGCTGTGGGGCAGGTGGCTCTGGGGTCACTCACTTCCGTGGGACAGCTTTCTCCTCCGTTTCTCTTGCCGAGGGCGTGTGTCTGTATTTGTGAGAATGGCCCGGGAGGGACTGCTGGGGAGAGTCCTCGGCCCTTCAGCCCCTGTCCGTGAGGCGCTGCCTGGAAATCAGTCCTTGTGTCCGTCTCTGCTGGAGTCGTGCCGAGAGGGAAAACGCAGCCGGTGTCGGCCCTGGCCTGGCAGCCGGGTCAGACGCCTCTTGGTGGGCGACAGCTGCAGCCTTGCCGGGGGCCAGCTCGTGGTTCCCCCTGCCCCAAGGCCTCTCTGCCCGCCCGCCCCTTCTGTTCCCGGGCTGTTCCAGCTGGAGGAGAGCTGTGCCCACGGGGAAGGTGCTGGTGAGGAGCCCCAGGGAAGGGGCAGGACGCTGCCCACGGGGCGGGGGTGAGCGCTGGCAGGGGCGAGGAAGGTGGAAGGTCTGTGAGGGGAGCCCTGCTTGCTGTTCTCCCTGCTAGGCAGCGGACAGGCTTCTGAAAAAGGATTTTACTGGATCCGTTTTTGCTTCCAAGGGTTACAGCCTACACAGCAAAGCAGTCCCTAGTAGAAAACTTGTGTTCAGAAAACCACTTAGACTGTGGAATTTAAGGGCACAGGGATGACGGGCTGATTAAAATGAATGGGCTGTGAGGATGTGGCTTGGGATGGAGGAGGAGGAACGGGCGTACGTGGCCGGTGAACAAGGAGGCGGTGGGTGATCCGGCACTGCGGGGGAGGTTGTGCTGTTCTAATAACGCCTTCTGGGTCCTGACCATTGATCCGATTGCTGTGGGTTCAGAATCGGGCTTTGTTTCTGTGGTCCGATCTGTACAGATGCCAAAGTGCCGTGTGTGGTTAAATTTGTGCCAGGCCCGTGTAAGTGCGGGGTCTGTGCAGAGGCAGCTGAAAGGAGGCAGATGGGAGAGAGCTGAGCTTCCAGAGTGGCGTGAGGAGAACAGAACTGTGCCTCTGCACTGCTCTGCTGCACTGAGGCTTTTTCTCTCTCCCAAATGCTGTAGTCTTTGTCTCTTCTAATATTCCTCACTCTCCTCTCTGTAAGATCACTTTTGTCTATGAAACTTATTTTCCCGTATCATCTTTTTTCCTCTTGTTTTTTTTTTTTTTTTTTCCTTCAATCCCCTTCTTTTCCTCAGGGCTCTTGTAGGATTCTTAGCTGTAACCTTTCCTGCTGCCTCTGCTGGTGTTGCTTGCTGTCTCGTGGTTGATGGCTGTGCTTCTGACCTCGCTCTTTAATTTCTACAAACCCGTGTGGCACCACCCCGAAGTGCCTTTGAACGGCTGGAGCTGAAACCTGGATGAACTGTTCTTCCTTAACCTGTTTGCCTTCGGGTGGCCATGATGAGACCATAGTTGGTGGAACTTGTTCAAGAAACTCTGGTTTTCATTGTAAAAAACCCTAAATAATTAGGTGTGCACACCAGTCTGGACCAGGAAAGCAGCAGCATGGTTTTCCATACCCTGCTGCTTCATTTATTGATATATTTTTAATTATATTTAAATTTAAAGCTCTGCTTCTAGGAATACTTTTTCCATTTTTTTTTAATATGCCAACTACACTAATTTATTTCTTCATATGCTGTCCTGTTTTGTTTAATTCTGTAGTCAAACCTATGACAGACAATTTAAGAGACATACAAGCAGGGCCATGTAGTTCAAAAGGAGTTACTTGTTTTAAAAGAATTTGTAACTTGAATGAGTGTCACCTGACAGTATTTACAGTAAAACTTTAAGGTGGTTTGCTCTTTCTCTTGTTTGTAGTAGAGTAAGATTTTGCTTTAGGAAATTGGCTTCTTTAGAACAGTGGAGTCCTTCTAGAAGTATTCAGTACACACATCTGTATATTACTCAGAGTGAAGCAGCGATGGCAGATTTATCAGCTGACTGGTGCTGATTACAGACATCTCATTCTGCAAATTATTGGTGTATTTTCTTTCAGGTGAAAAATGAGGATACAGTAATTTTTCACCTGGTTAAATCCACAGTGTATTAACTTTCTTTGCCAGTATGGGTTCTGTATCAGTACTGATTTTGAGAAGATAGACCTTTTATTTGCTCGTGGAAGAGGCCAAGCAGTGCAGAGTGACCCGTTCCTTCATTCAGACTGCAGCTGTAATTTGGCGGTGAGGCTTGTAACGGACTAAACGAGCTGTCTGAACTTTGCACTCCCTGCGTAAGATTCAGCAAGCTTTTTCCTAGTTTTTAGAAGAAAGAAAATACTGAAAACGGAGATCTTCATGTACTTTGCTGTACAAGAAGTAACTTTAACTTGGGAGATCCACACATAGAGACGTACACATAGTTGTTGAAGTTGTTCTTATTTTTCAGAATGAATGAATCTGATTCTAAAAATTCTCAAGTCTGTGGGAAATCCCAAATCCCAAAGTTGGAAACTGCTTTAAACTCTGATGCTGTTTTGGTGTTTGACCACCGGCGAGCACCTTGTGTAACTGTGTCTGAAGTTCCCCTTCTGTAACGTCATGATCTGTAGGGTGGGGCTGTGGCTCAGGTAACGCCTACAAACCACCCAGGATGTTTGGATGGAAAAATTCTGAGAGGTCTTTGAAAGATGGTGATGGTGATTTTACAAGGTAGTTTGTAAAACAGCACTTTGAGGTTTGAGTGTTGTGGGGTGTTCCTGTTTGTCTGCTTTTTCTTACACTGTCTCCTCTTGACACGTTGTTTAAAATGGGGATAAAATGTGTTCCTCTGGCCTTGCCCAGTCTTTCTAAGTGTATGTGGTTTTTTGCTGGGGTTTTTTTTGGTAATGGTCTTTACTGGAGGTTCTTTGTTGCTGGCAAAGTTCATTTTGTCTGTCAGCTGAATCTGAATTTAATTGGAAAACATGAGGCCTTGGTTTGTTCCTGTAAACTGCTGGGTCATCTTGTTTGACTCCGATATGAAATCTAGTATTTGGTGAACTCTGTGAGGTAGCTCTGCGTGAGCACGAGTCGCGAGAGAGACAGCGTGGTGACACGGGCTCCGCGTGGCCGAGCCCTGTGGAAGCTCGTTCCTGCTGTAGTTCGGTGGGTGGTTAAATGCTGCAGAGGCTCCAACGAGGGAAAGGCCTCCCAGGTTCTGCGGCACAGTTCACACCACCTACCGCAGCGGGACATTCACATCAGCAGGACTTCATTAAAATACTTGTCATTAGATCCAAAGAGAACAGAAAGTCGACCTTCATTTTTTTCAGGAAAAGTATGTGTGGTCATTTTATTATCAATTTAGCATAGTCTTCTAAAACCAGACTGTTGTGGGTTTAGTTTTAAGTTGATCGCTACTCAGTAAAATATTTAAACATGGTAGATTTTTTGCTGCAAACTATGGCTTAGCGAGACTTTGTCGTAGCTGTTGTCGGTTCTGAGACAGCAGAGATGTGAGGGAAAGCAGGGGCGGTTTATGTCTGCCAGCTCCCTGACTGTCACACCGCCCGCGGGGTCCCTTGGCTGCCTCCTGCGGCCCCAGGGTCTGAGGAGCGCCGGGATTTGGATGTTCAGATCATCTTGTGTGGTAGGAAGGAGCACTGAGTGTGTGTTTTAGCTTTACCACTTACCTGGAGTGAAACAAGGAATTTTAAATTTATTTTTTTTTTTTCTTGTTTGGCTTTATTTGAAGGAATAATGTAATTCTGGTAGTGAATCAAAGGCAATTTTTTTTTACCCGTTTCCTGAAGCCATAGTTATAGGCAAATAATAGTGTTTTTATCTGAAGTGAGAACGTGTACATTGTGAGTGGTACTGGTACAACAAAGTGTTGATTTCAACTTTTTCACTTGTTCTGATTTCTGCTGTCATTTAGCTTGTGCCTTAAGTGCTTATGGAGCAGCCTTTTATTTATTTATCTTCTCAAAAGGGCACTGCTATACTCCTGGAGGCGAAGCATTGCAAGAATTAAGTGGTTGTGGCTGTAGTGTGGGAGGATTAAAGCCCAGAGCTCACTTTCCCTGTACAGACACCGCGGTTCCTTGCCCTGGTCAGTGGTGCCGTGGAGGAGGCCGATAACTGCAGCGTCTCCCTTCACAGCCTGCCCCGAGATCCTGCTGGTGGCCAGGCTGCAGCATCGGGCTTCGGGTCTCTTGATGTGAGTCCCTCTGCTTAAGACCCCTCAGGGAAGAAGTGTACCTGTGAATCTGCCGGCAAGAGTTGATATGTTCAGTTTTGAAATGAGGGCAATTTTTCTAATTGTGCTGCTTCCAAGAGCTGTTCTGTTGTTGGTTTACCTTTCGTATGCGGGAGGTTCTGCTTTTGAGAGGCAAAAAGTTCTCTAGGATTTAAACAGGTCGGTTTTTGTAACACCGGTTTCTGATCGGGTGGAATAGGGAGGTGGCCAAAGGTAATACCAGCAGTGGTGACTCTGAAAATCTTGGGGTAAACAAAGGCCTTGTTCACAGTTTTTAATATTTGATTAAAGATAAGCGTGTTGATGGTCCTAATGCAAATCCCCTGAACCAGCATCTCTAAATCACATGCATCGCTTTTACAGTGGTATCAAGAGCTTTCCCAGATTTTTCCATAAGAAAATCATGCAACACCAGGAAAACTAGTATCATGTGCTATAGACAGAATTTTACTTTTCATGTTTTGTTTCATTATTAATGCTACTAATGATTGGATTCCTTTTGGATCATTGTCCTCCTAATCCGGAATAAACCTGGAAAGCAAAATCAAGAGAGTGCAGTAGCACTTAATAAGAGATTAAAAAAAACCCCAACCCAAACAGAAAACAACTGAGACACAGGTCTCCTAATTGTATTCTCAGTAGGGATATTTTCAGAAATTACCCTTGCAGTTGTTAAATAAAATTTTCTTCATCAAGTCTTCCAGTTTCACTGGAGTTACAGGCAGTCTGTAATACAAAGGTAAATGTGGCTAACTCTTGGTTTCCTGCTGTGAACAAAGGGCATGTTTATTAGCACTTGCATACTTGAGATAGAATTTTCAGAGCACTTACTACTGTAAAACTGCCCGTTTTGAAAGAAGAGATTATGCTGGTGGAAGCATAAATGTGGTGCAAAGTAAATGTCATGTGACGTGATGTTTCTGAGTATCTTTTAGGTAAAATCAGTTTGCACCAAATGTAAATGAGTTTATAATCCCTCGGCCTTGCAAAAGCAATTTTGGCAGTGCAGTGCAGTTGTAGGGTGCGAAGGAAGTAGTACAGTGCGATTTGGCAAACCCTGGATTTCTGAGATGATCTTTTCATCTGATGCTCAGGTGCTGTTTCTCCCTATCTTATAGTGAACCTTCCGTGTGTGTGGTGGTGTTCAGAGTAACTGTACCCAGTGCACTCGCTGACTTCAGATCGATGGGGAAAAGCAGTATATTAGCATGTTGAATAGTTTGACTATTGGCAGAGTACTGTCTAAGAAACGGGCAACCCGTATTGGGTCGGGTTTGCTTCAGTAAGCACTGCTTTTACTTCCAGCAAAGTTTGAGCCCCTGGGGATAGATTAAGTGTCAGAATAACTTTTCACGTTTTCTGAGAGAAGTCACAGTTCCGAGTTCAACAGTGAGCTCTAGATGTTGAATGGGAAAAATGGTTATTGAATTAGAATTTGAAACCCATGTTGTCTGGAAAGTGCAAAGAAGTTACTTATTCTGAGCAAAATAGTCAGAAGCTGAAGAAAGGGAAATAAAGATTGATGAATTCACGAAGACTTATGTAAACCAAAAACGGGAACACTGGGATGGCCAGCAATATTAGAGAAACAATTGAAGGCTGGAGTTTCTAATCAGGTTTTTTGAGCTAAATGTATGTGGATATGCTCTTGTGAGGGAGAAAGGGATGTAGAATTCACCCTCTTTGTTTCTGGGTCCTGATTCACTAGGCTACACGTAAAGTCTAGAAAGTCATTTATGATCAGCAAAGTTTGAAGACTGGGTAGGAAGACCGAAAAGCATGTGGCAGCAACTCTCAGGGCTCAAACACCCAGCGGCTGTGACATGTCAGCTGCTGCAAGGAATGAAGTTTGTGCTTCCCTGCAGCTGAACAGATACTGAAACAACTTTTTACCATGTGAGGTCAAAATGCTTTGCTTGAACCTAAATGAGGTACAGCTGATATTTGATCCTTTTTTAAACGATAAGATTGATGTAGCATAACTTCTGTGAACTGTGGCTTTAGGAAAAGTTTAAAATGTAAAAATCAATAAAACTTTACTGAACGTGTATCTGAATAATCGTCTCGTAAGAATATGGCAGGCTGAATTTTGTACCAAATCTCAGATGACTTTGTCATTCACCTGATGTAATGGCTGTTTGATTTCCTTTTTTAGTTGCTTGCAGCTTCAAAAGATTTTATTGCTCTGTTCTAAAAATTGCATTAATTTATCTGTTGCTGGCTTTTATAGTCTCCAGAGAGTGTCAGACTTGCTGTGAGAAATGCAAGTACTCCGAGGAGGCGATGAAGCAGTAACTTCTCTCCTAAAGACTCAGCTGTGCGGTCAGTCTTTTCTCGGGCTTGCTCACCGCAGAACCAGGTGCGGAAACAACAGGCAGATCCGCCACCGTTTCGAGCGTGTGCAGAGGCAGTTTCTGTCTGCTGGCGGTTGTAGCTGTGCGGCTCTCGGCAAAGCCAGGATTTCGTAGAGCGTTTAGTAGCGTTGTGGCAGTAGCACACTCTGTTTTACCCCTGTGAACTATTGCGAGTAGTTTATAAATGTTTATGGGTTTTCCTCCTTTTTTCGGGAAGCAGAGAGGAAATAGTATTTACATCTTGAACTTACTATTCGAGTCAAACTTACTGCCCTCAGCTCTAATAATAACAGAAAATGGCATCCTTAGCAGAGTGGGTACTGCCTGCGATCTCTGGGCACCACTCTGGTGCTGCTTCCTTTTCATCCGCTGTTCTCTTCTGACCAACATACTGATTCAGCATGACATCACTTGTTTGAGGGAGCAGTGATAAACGTTAGCTGTCAGCAAGTTTAAAATGTGACCATTGACCATTGTGACTTCGATCACCGAGTCTAACAGCTGACACCGTTTTCACTGGCCTTTTCCTGGTCTTTGAAATGCTCAAGAAAAGTAATATTTCCCAGACTGGAAGTTTATGCTCCCCTCTTGCTGAAAGTTCAGCAGCAGTTGAAAGGTTCATTAAGGAATGCTCATTCTTTCTGTATAGTATATTCTTTTTAGTGTTCTTTCTGTATAGTATATTCTGTATGGTATATTCTTTTCCGTATAGTGCACTGCTCGGGGGATTTGAGCACATGCTTGGGTTTGAATCCCACTCGGGGTAGGAGAAAGGGGCTTTCGATGCCAAGCTGCTGCCCGCTGTTCTCGTCCTTCTGGTAAAAGCCTGAACGTTCTGATGAACGTCTGTGGGATGGGAGGTAAAGTGGAGTCGCTCTCAACCTGCCCTATTTGATCTCTATGATAAAACCAGAAGAGCTGTTTCCAGTCTGTTCCACCTTACTGGAGGGAGGAAGAGGTAATGTGAGCTCGCTGCCAGCCTGGGACCTGCAGGGTGCTGTGCCCCTGTCAGCATCGGCACCTTGTGCTACAACCTCCGCTGCGCAGCCCGGTGCTGTGACACTACCAGACGTGACACCGTCGTTAGTGTATCTGCATGGCTGTACTTGTTGGCACAGTCACGTATCGTGCTGGCACTTTTCTTTCTTACTAAACTTTACTACAATGTTGGCATCAGAATATATTATAAAGTGGCTGTAAGCAAGGCTAATTAATGGCTTAACATTTAGTTAAACTCTCTCCGTTCCAGGATCATCGTATCTCATCAAAGTTACTGGATTCTCACATGTTCCCTGCTATATTTATGTTCTCTTTCTTCAGGTAGGTATCTCTAAATAATACTGGAGTTGTTTTGGTTTTGTCTTGGATTTGGGTTTTTTTCTGTTATGGGATAGAAGGTGAAAGAAAGATCTGAAGCAGTTCTGGATGGGGACTGTATGTTTTAAATAAAGCAAACACTGTCTCAGAAAGCAGAATCACTTGCTCTGGTGATTAAAACCCAACACTGAATGTTTCATTGACTTCTTGCAGTATGACGTGATCCAATTCTGAATATGAATTTCCTAGAAAAAGCATGTCAGTCTCTTGTGAAAGTTCAATGTATCAGAAAGTGACATTGATTTTCCTTTGTTTATATAGAGATATTTAAATATAGGTTAGGGTATCTGCATATCAGATTTTTTGGTGTTGATTTTCTTTATACAAGACTGCTGATGGAGGCTTAACTTTTCTTTGAAATGAGCAGATAAACGTTTTTTATAATTCTGCATATGATGAATATGTATGTGAGAAACAGAAAGTGTTGCTCATAACTAAACCAAAATCTGTCTGATTTTGCTGGTGTTTTTGACCAAAAAGACTTGTGTCTTTTGGAGCTAGGACATTCACCTTGAAGAGAATTCTAGCAAGAGGACATAGAGAAAAACAGGTCACCTGGTTGTCCATTAAGAAACACCCACCAGGAAATTACGATCAGACTGAAGTATGGGAAGACATGTAGAGGGGTTATTAAGTGTTAGATCTGAGGTCAGAGGGAAGCCTGAAAAGAGGAGCGTGATAAGGAGCAGGCAGAGAAAAAGTATTTTGGAGTCTCATGATACCGGTATATCTTTGCAACGAGCCATAAAACTGTGCTTTGGGCCGTTCTGGAGGCATGACAGAAATGCAGTGTGCTTTAAGGGTGATCTGACCACAATCTTCACTGGAAATGCATCCTTTGAAACGTTGGCAGAGAGTGAGGCACCCGTCCTACGCCCAACAGGTACTTCTGTGTGAAGCTAGGAAAAAGCAGAATAAATGATTCCCTTAGTCCCAGCTTTCTCCGTGCAGTGCTTCTTTGAGGCAGACAGACATTTAGCTGTGCACGTGTGGTGATCCTGAATATGCACAGTCAGTTAATGTTGTATTCTGACACTGCCAGACTCTTAGCGTGGCTTTAGTAGAAATGTCGTATGCTGTTATATGCACATACATCCATGTGCAAGGAGAAGCCTGTCATACTTCGGAATTTTTTCTCCCAATTGTTCACTTCTGTCTGACTTCTCACAAAGGTAAGATGGAACTTAGTTATAGTGAGAAATAACTTCTTCAGGTTTCTAAAAAGATCCCCAGAAAAGTGATTGTAAAACTTGGTCCTTCCTCTTTTTCTGGAATCCTGCTGTTGTAGATCCTTTTCCAAACCCTCATACGCCCCCACCCCCCAAATCCAAACAGAAAATGAGCTCTGGTGGGAGATGGTCTCTGTGGAAAATTACTCACCCAGTGGCCACGATTGTGTCAGGTCTTGTGGAACATCTTCTCTGCTTTGAAAAACTTTTTCTTTTCAAAAATATGAAAGGGTGTGAGTGCAGGTTTTTTTCATGTAGATCATGTTCCCAGAAGATTTTTCCATACAACACACAATCATTTAACCGTGTATTAAACACATTACTTGTACACATGCTAAGGTTTTAATTGCTATTAGCAGAAATTAAAGCTGAACCTCAGAAACCAGTCCAATAGACTGAGTGAAATGTGTCGATGACCTTGGAAGACTCTGGGTGTGCTAACAAGTATTCAGTATATTTAGCTTCTTGGCAGGCTGGATTTAAAGGGCGTGGAAACAGAATAAATTCCTTGCCCACAAAAGTGTAAATTTTCCATACTATTTTGCTTTCCCTGTAAACTATTACAAGCTTCTTAATATGGTGCTTTTATTAGAACTTCACTTTTCAAACCACTTTCTTAAGGGGAGGAGGAAAAAAAAAAGACAAGGCGTGAATGGGAAATGACAATATAATGGTTTCTGTAAATGCTTGTGTAACATCTGTCCAGCAGGACATGGCCATTTGAACCGTGTGTGTCAGTCTGGAACACTTTATTGATTATCTGGCAATGAATGCTGCTAAACAGACTGACATTTTGTTTCTTGGACTCTGTTTCTCATATAGAGATTATTAGCTGGTTATTTTGAGAAAAATGTTAGCTTTATACATGAAGAGACTCGCTATGGCTTCATTAGTAGGGTTTTTGCAAGCATTTTGAGTATTTCTCTCTAAGGTCTCAGATCTTTCCACGTAACATGAACTAGTTTACAGGATCATGTGTAGGACCTCAAAGCAAGCTTTATTTACGTTGTTGTCAATATAAATGTTTTCCTTAAGATGCCTGGTCTCTAGCATGCCTCCTCATCTTGTTCTGCAGGCTTTTATTCGGCAGTTGCATCTTTTTTTAACCTTCCTGATTCATATGGAGCGCTTCTCTTCTGCTGTAGAAAGTTGGAAGGAAAACTCCTGCCTCTCAGAAGGCTCATCTAGAAAAGTTGCTGCATAAACATTATTTAAAGTGCCATAAAGTTTTGTTGGGTTTTGATAAATAATCTCTCACAGCTGCTCGGCTGGCTGGCAGAGTGAGTGCTGACTGAGACCGTCCTGTGGAACCAGCACACATTTCAGCTGGAGCATTCTAGATCCCAAGCAGCATTTAGTGTTCAGCAGAGTGGGTGAGTCCCAGATGTGGGAAGTTTATTGCCTGTTTTGCCTTGTCTGTTTTTTCGCCATGTATTTGCCTATCAGACCTGTTGATGTTTTGGTTTTTCCTCCTGTCTGGATGAAGCTGGCAGGTGAGATTGCCCAGCGCTAGAGCTGCATACACAATGGATGCACAGTGGCTGGCAGCTGTGAGATAAGGTGACCTCGCTTGTATGTACACTACAGTGGTGGCAACATCCAGGCAAGAAAACCCACAGAAAGCACAAATGGAATGCAAGATTGAATATTGAAATTAGAAAAAATATTCTGTGCGAGAAAATGAAGGCACACAGGAAACCTTGGGCATAACTTGAACTAGTTAACTGGTGTTTTTCATGCCGTTGAGGAGAAGTAAAATGAGGATGGCTAATCCAATTAACTCAGCAAACAAAATTGTCAGTGCTCATTGGCACTTGTGAAGTAGACCTGAGATTGACAGAAATGCATTCTACATGTGGTAGGACAAAAGTTCTAACTGATAAAAGTCCTTTTAGAATGTTGTTAAAATGAGGTATGAAGAATCATACCATAGAACTCCAGATTTAAGTGCAAATTTTATCACTTTTGCTGCAGATTTTTAGCCTGTCTGATTAAAAATCTTTATACTTCAGTCACTGAATAAAGAACAGAACATATAATCGTGTCTTGCTACTTACATTTTGTCAGCTACAACATGCTGCTTTTTTATCACATGGAGGGCAATTATGTATGTGCAGAAAGGATAATAAACAACATTTTTAATACACTGTCTTTTAAATCCTGAAGGATAAATTCTTCAGAATAGTATGGGAATCTTCTTTTATATAATTCTTTTCTAGGCATTACTTTATGCATATGATGGAGGATTTATGGCTTTATCCCGAGCCCATCAGAAGCTCAAATGAAAACATGTACGACTCTTTCCACCCAAATAAGCCTTTTGAGTTCAAGTCCTTCCCTCTCAGACTGCCCAATTAAAGCCAAAACTAGGGTGGAAAAGAAAAAAAATCTAGCAAGATCAGTCATCTGCTGTTGTTCTAAGTTTGTACTTGAAATGGTTGTGCCCCAAAGATGGAGTTCCTGTATGAAATCTTCATATACTTCATGCAATCTATACTTCAGCCCTAAAGGCAGAACTCTCAGTTATTTCAGTGTGACCAGGATTTAGGGCTTGTGTTCATCTCTTCAAAGGCACAGATAAAAATCTTTAAACTTAGGGAGCCCAACTCATGAAACTTAGCACGAACATGTACTGAGCTACTTTTGTAAGCCAGGGCTGTGAAAATCAAGAAAATAGGGAGTTAACTGGTGGGGGCGCATACATCCCACTGCCAAGCCGTATGTATTCCTCCTGAGAACTACATCTGGCTACTCCAAAATACCTCAGAATATTTATAAAGGAATAATTTTATGCTGTTGCTGGGGAATACGCTAATACCAACAACATGAGTGTGTTGGGTTATGTGAGACGGGGGGAGAGTTTGCTGCTCCTGTATGTGGCCAGCCATCTGTAGCAGAATGTTTTAAAAGAAGCTGGAATCACCAAACAAAGCCAAAACAATCAAAAACCCCTGTGAAAAATGTTTCTTATATGGTCTGTGTTACTATGCCTTCTTTAGGCAGTTTTAACAATCTAGTTAATTAATTTTTAGGTGCTAAGATTGCCTCATTCCAAGAGTGAGATTTTAGCTAGCAAGTTTCACCTGCCTTTGGCCCAAGATCGTTCATGTTAAACGAAGCCCTGGGCAAAGCCCCTGCCAAAGCGTTGGGCATGTTACAGGATCCAAAAATGTACAGGCAGGTTCAGAAGCTGAAGGGTGATTGACGGAAGCATTGCTTTCCTCTTCTCGTGAGTACCTCCAGGGTCCTTCTGTGTCCCCTACATACTACCTGAACAGCAGGGGTCACGTTTGTGAGGTGCAGGTGGATGGGCCAAACAAAAGGGAACCAAACCTCTGTCGCTACCGGTTTCTCTCCTGGCAGGGGCAGTAGCTTAAATCCCCTTTACCAGCTGTTGACTTAATGAAGTTTCTAGGAACTTGAAAATGTTTTGAGACCGCTATTACTTTAACAAATTTTGGCTAAATTTGGCCAATAGCGGTTATAGGATGCTAGCCCAAGGAACGGGCAACTTACTGGAAAGGTTTTATTTCCCAGAGGATGGCAGTGCTGAAAGGCAGTCAGCAGCTTGTTCCTGCCCAAACTGGGTTCAGAGCAGCTGTTGCTATGAGAGGGATGCATGCAGATTTCAGAGAAACTCAACTTCTGTTGCAGTCAAATGAAACATTTGACAGTTGTGGCCTAGAATTTCTGAGAAAATAAAACTCAAAAATGATGAATTACAGATGCTAGTAAGATTTCTGTAGTTGCAGCTAACTGGATGAAAGGCTGTAACCATCCTGAGCCCCAAGAGAATATTCCAGAACTTGCATTTGTGGGTAATAAAACAGTAATTCAAGAAGATGAAAGGAGATGCGTGAAAATGTCTTGTCAGAGAGACAGTAATGGTGCAAAGGACTGTAAGTGGACAAAGGACATAAAAACCTGAAATGGTTTTGACACACCTAGCTCCCCCCATTGTCTTGGGATCAAGCTTAAATGCCCACGTTAGAGAAGTTTTTCAGAGCTTTTTTTACTTTGTTGATTTTGGGGACATGGAATGTCTTCAGTGTAGAATACCAGACTTCCTAATGCAGGCTCAAGCCTGGAATGTCACAGACGAGGTGCCCAGCCTTTATTTCCTTACATGACAGGGACTGTGCTGTTTCAGTCAGCCCGTCTTGCCCACTTCTCCTGCGAGCACCCTCGTGTTGCCACGCGTCCCTCCCCTATGGAGGGTGCTTTCCATCAGACCCTTACTTTGCTTTGCCTGATCTGTTTCTGTCTTGCTGCTCTTATTAGCCATCATCAACGGGAAGTCAATCGGCATCCTCGTTTGCTCCCTTCTCTTAAAGCAGCCCTAATATGTCCCCTCCAAACTTACTATCTAATAATTTTACATATATTCTGGTGCAGTTTTTTGACATTTCCACCCTCAGCTCTCTTGTCTCTACTTGAATTGTGAAAGGTTTTTTGGACAGGGTTTGGCTTGTGTGGTGGTGCAATTCTTACCCCTCCCTGCCCTCCTTGTTGGGCTGCTTGGTGCCAGGTGTGATTCCATCCACATCCCCCCGAGCCATACACCATCTGTGGAGATAAGGACTGATAACCTTGAGGAGCCTGGCTCCTGCCCCCCCAATTGCTTGGAAAAGGTTATACCGGCCCATCACCTCCTGATGGCCTGACACCCCTGTGCCTGGGATGTGGTCAGATGGAACAATAACAGGGTTGCGTGTTATTCAAATCCTTGTGCAGCTGCCGGAAGGCACCAGATGGGATTTGACAAAAGTCAGTTATCTTGGATCCTATAAACTGCGACCCCCAGAGAGACCCTTTGAGCTCTCCTGGATGGCAGCGGGCTGTGACCAGCATCTCCCCTGAGCTGGGAGCCTCTCAGGTGTCGTCTGCTCCAGACGGCCGGCCGGGGCGAAGTCCCCCCGCTCGAGTCTCGATGATCGCCCGTTGAGGAATGCCAAGGCATTGGGAGTATTTGCTCTGAACTCGAGGGGGAAATTTTCTTTGAGCTGCTTCTATTTCACCTGTTCATTGGTGTGTGTGTGTGGGTACGTTCCTTGCCCTTGTTCCTGTGTGCTTGTCCCTTTTGTGTTCATTTTACCGAACCCAAACCCCTTTGTTCCTGTATGTACCTGTCTGGTTTGTGTATGCGCATGTACATATGTGTATAAATTAAGGTACCGTTAAGTAAGTTACAGTGAATATTGTCATTTTAGAACCTGAATAAGTTGCTTTTCTTTCTGAGCTATTTTGTATTGACAAATAGTTGTTAGTTATTAATAAATCTAGATTATTTTTCTAAATCATTACCGTGTCAATACTTTCATCCGCGACAGGGGGATATGGGGGTGTGATTTGGTGGGATATCGGGGTGTTTGGGGGAGATATGTTGGGGTGATTTAGGGGCATAAGGGGGGATTGGGGTGATTTGGGGGGATTTGTGGGCCTGGGGGATATTTGGGGTGATTTGGGGTGATATGGGTGGTTTTGGGGGTGATTTGGGGGGATGTGGGTGTGTTGTATTGATATGGGGGAGGATTTGGGGGAATATGGGAGGTTTTTGGGGTGATTTGCTGGGACATGGTGTGATTAGGGGGATATGGGTGTGTTTGGGGCTATATGGGGAGGTTTTGAGGTGATTTGTGGGGATTTGAGGAGATATGGAGTGTTTCGGGGAATTTGGAGGGGTTGTGCGGGGATATGGGGAGGTTCTGGGGGTGATTTAGGGGTATGTGGGCGTTTTGGGGTGATTTGGTGGGATATGTGTGATTTGGAGTTATATGGGATATATGGGGGTGTTTTGGGGGCATTTATGGGGTTGTGGGCATATTTTATATCTCATATTTTAGGGAGGGAAGGTGGTTTCTCCCTCTCTGGCTAATGGACTGGAAAGAAGCTGATCTCTGGCTCTCTGGCTAAGGCTTAGGACAGGAAGGTGGCCTCCAGCTACCTGGCTAATGGGCAAGGGAAGGAAGGTGGCCTCTGGGTCTCTGGTTAACAGACTAGGGAAGAAGGTGGCCAATCTTTGATGTGCAGGTTAAGGCATGTGGCCTCTCTCTCTCTGGCTCATGGTCTAGGGAAGGAAGGTGGCTTCTGTCTCTCCTGCTAATGGGCTGGCAAAGGAAATTTGCCTCATGCTCTCTGGCTAATGGGCTGTGGAATGAAGGGGGCATCTGGCTCTCTGAATACTGACCTAGTGAAAGACGTTGGCTTGTGTCACTCTGTCTAATGGTCTAGGGAAGGAATGTGACCTCTGTCCCTAGCCCAGCCCATTATCGAGAGAGACAAATGACACCTTCATTCCCCAGACCGTTAGCCAGAGAGACAGAGGCCACAATCCTTAACTATCACATCAAACTGAGGGCACCTTCCTTCCTTAGCCCATTAGCCAGAAGGGAAGGGAGACGGCCTCTGTCTCTCTGGCTCATGGGCTAAGGAAAGAATGTGGCTTCTGCCTCTCCTCCTAATGGCCTAGGGCAGGAGGGTTGCCTCTGCCTCTCTGGCTAATGTGTGGCCTATAAATCCCTGGCTGTTGGGGTTGGTAAGGAAGGAGGCTTCTGGCTCTCTGGCTGATCAGGGCTAGGGAAATAAGTTTGCCTCTGTCTTTCTGGCTAATGAGCAGAGAGACCTGCTAAGAGGTAAGGTGGCCTCTGGCACTCTGACTAATAGCTAGGGAAGGAATGAGGCCTCTGGCTCTCTGGCAAAGAGGCTAGGCTTGGAAGGTCGCCTGTGCCTGTCTGGCTAATGGGCTAAGAAACGAAGGTGGCCTCTGTCTCTCTGGCTATTGTGCGAGGGAAGGATGGTGTCCTCTGGCTGTCTTGCTTCCCTAGCAAGAGACTAGCCACTTCCTTCCCTAGCACAAGAGACACCTTCCTTCCCTAGACAGGCAACTGCCTCTCTGGCTAATTGGCTAACAAGTAAGGTTGCCTCTGGCTCTCTTCTTTCCCTAGCCCATTGAACAGAAAACCAGAGGGCACCTTCTTTCCCTATCCCATCAGCAAGACAGCCGGAGGACACCATCCTTCCTACCCCATTAGCCAGGGAGACAGAGGCCACCTTCCCAGCCTAGCCATATAGCAAGAGAGACAGAGGCCACTTTCCCTCATTAGTCCAACAGCCACATAGGCAGAGGCCACCACTTTCTTTAGCCCATCAGCCAGAGAGCCAGAAGCCACCTTTGTTTCTTAGCCCATTAGCCAGACAGGCACAGGCCACCCTCCAACCCCAGCCTATTAGCCACAGAGCCAGAGGCCGCCTTCCTTTCCTAGTGCATCAGCCAGAGAGACAGAGGCCACGTTCCTTCCCTACCTCATTAGCCAAAGGCCAAATTTCTCCCCTAGCCAATCAGCCAGGGAGCCAGAGGCCACCTATGTTCCCTAGCCCATGAGCCAGAGGCCAAGTTTCATCCCCAGCCTAATGGTGCCAGAGAGCCAGGGCGGCTTCTGCCGGTCTCTCATATTTAGGGAAGGAAGGAGGTCTCTTGCGCTCTGGCTAACGGTTAGGGAAGGAAGTTGGGCTCAAGCTCCCTGGCTCACTGAAATGGGGGTGTGATCTGTGGGATATCTTTTTCTGTGGTGATTTGGTGGGATATGGGGGGTGTTTGGGGGAGATACGTTGGTGTGATTTGTGGGATATGTGTTGTTTTGGGGGGGATTTGGGGGTATATATGTTGTGGGATGTATATGGGTTTTTGATTTGGGAGGATATGGCCCGTTTTTGAGGTGATTTTGCGGTATATGGGGGTTTTGGCTTGTATGGGGGCAGATTTGTGGGAGATATGTTGGGGTGATTTTGGGGCAAAAGGAGGGGATTGGGGTGATTTGAGGGGATATGGGGGCTTAGGGGATATATGGGGGTATTGGGGGTAATATGGCTGCATTTGGGAGTGATTTGGTGGCATATGAGTGGGTTTGGGGGCTTATGGGGCGGTTTTAGGGGTGATTTAGTGTATATTGGGGGATTTGGGGGTATTATGGGAAAGTTTTGGGTTGATTTGTGGGATATGCGTCAGTTTTGGGATGATTTGGGTGGATATGGGGTAGTTAATGGAATATGGGGAGGTGATTTGGGGGAATATGGGGCAGTTGAGTTGATTGGGGGGGATATGAGGGGGTGGGGGATATTGGGGGTGATTTTGGGCAATATGGGTGGTTTTGGGGGTGATTTGTACGGCTATGGCTGGTGTTTGGGGGAGATGTTAGGGTGATCTTGGGGCACAAGGGGTGTTGGGGTGATTTGTGGAATATGGGTTGTTTTGGGGGTGATTTGGTGGGATATGGGGGTTTGGGTGTGTATGGGGCATGATTTGGGGAGATATGGGGGGATTTGGGCTGATATGGAGGATATAAGCGTTTTTTGAAGGGATATGGGTGTTTTGCGGTAATACAGGGAGGTTTTGAGGGGATTTGGGGTATTTGGGGAGATACATGCAGTTTGGGGAGGATTTAGGGTTCATCACTACTGGTTAGTTTTGGGCACCTGTGTCGAGGACTCACCCAAAAGGGTTCTGTCCCTGTGCTCCAGCTCCACGACAAAGGGAAGCTCCTGCGGGATGGGGCATCCAGCTCTCCGTCCTGATCAACACCCCAGGTGAGAGCTGGAAACACAGACTGGCCCCTCTCACCCACAGAAGTTGGTGGCCTCATTCCCCCAGGAGAGGGGCCCGCTGGTAGTTTTGCTCAAACCAGCAAGTTTAAGTGTAGAAGCACAAACAGATTCTTCAGACTAAGAAAATAAATAAACCAGGGCGTGTGAAACAGAACAGAGCGCTAGCTGGCGTGAGTGACACCACGCTCTGGCAGGCAGTGGAGTGCCCTGCCGGCAAGCTCTCCGAACTTTTGGTTCTCTTTTTTATTTTGTGTGAGTGAGTGTGTGTGTGGAATAATTTCAAGGAGAGCGAGGGCCAGGACGTGGGGATCTCAGCTCCTTGTTCCTTGCTGTGATCAATATCCCCCATATCCCCCCAAATCCCCCCATATCTCCCCAAATCTGCCCCCATACCCCCCAAACACCTCATATCCCACCATATCACCCCAAAACCGCCCCATATCCCCACAAATCCAACCCCCATAAACTTCCAACCCCACATATCCCCCCAAATCCTCCCCAAATCAACCCATATCCCCACAAATCCCCCCCAAATCCCCCTTACGCCCTGAAATCACCCCAACATATATCCCCCAAACACCCCCCATATCCCTACAAATCACCCCCAAAACCACCCATATTCCCCAAAATCACCCCCAACATCCCCCACTCCCTCATCTTCCCCCAAATCAACTCAACTGCCCCATACTCCTCCTAATCACTTCCCCATATTCCATCAACCCCACCATATCCACCCAAATCATCCCAAAATCGATCCAGGTCCCCCAAATCAATCCAAAACTTCCCCATATACCCCCATATCCCACATAATACCCCCAAACCACCCCCAAAACGACCATATACCTTAAATCACCACTAAAACGTCTTCATATGCCCCCAAACCACTCATATGCCACCAAATCACCCCCAAAACCACCCATATCACCCCAAATCACCCCCAATATCCCCCAGGCCCACATATCCCCCCAAATCACCCCAACCCCCCCTTATGCCCCTAAATCACCCCAACATATCTCCCCCAAACACCCTGATATCCCACCAAATCACACCCCCATATCCCCCAACCCACCATATCCCCCCAAACCACTCCAAAACTTCCCCATATCCCCCCAAATCACCCCAAATCCTCCACAAACACCTAAATCAACCTAAAAACCCTCCATATCCCATCAAACACCCCCATATCACCCCCAAACACACTATACACCCAAACCCTCCTCACATCACCAAATATATCCCCCAAATCACCCCAAAACCTCCCCAGATCATTTCAAAACACCCGTTATACCCCCATATTACCCCAAAGCCCCTATATCCCTCCAAATCACCCCATATCCCCATGCCCTCTCAAATCAACCCAAAACACCCCATATCCCCCAAAACATCTATATACCCCCATACATATCACCCCAAAACTCCACAATCCCCCCAATCATCCCAAAACACACCCGTATCACCCCATATCATCCATATTACCCCAAAACCACACGTATCCCCCCAAATAACCCCCAACTCCCCCATATCCCCTAAATCATCCCCAAAACTTCCCCATATCCCCCCTTATCCCCCATATCACCCCAAACCTACTAAACCACCCCAAACTTCCTCTATATTCCCAAAACCACCCGGACCCCCAAAATCTCAAGAGACACCCCAAGCGTGCTACAGATCCTGCCCCCACAGCTCCCTGAGTGCCCACAGACAAGAGAGGTTTGGGGTGAACCGGGTGGATTTTGGGGGGGGGGGGGGTATAAAACTGGAGGATTTGAGGTATGACAGGAATTTGGGGGTGAAATTGAGAGATTTTGGGAACATGGAGTTTGGGATGAAACTGAGGGATTTGGGCCATGGTGGAGTTTGGGGTGGAAAGGGGCAATTGCAGGTATGGGGGGATTTGGGGTGAAATGAGGGAATTTGGGGTACAGGGGGGAAAAAGGGATTTTGCCTACAGGGATGTTTTGGGGTCAAACTATGGGGGGATTTGGGGATGGAACTGGGTGGTTTTGGGGGTGCTGGAGTAAATTCTGGGGACAAACGGGGGGATTCTGTGGTTCCAAAAGAGATTTTGGGGTGAGTGTGGGAGATGTGGCAGTCAAACTAGAACATTCTGGGTGAAAACAGGGGGATTCTGGGTCCAAGGAAGATTTGGGGGTGAAACTGGAAGGCTTTTGCGGTTGCTAGAACAGATTTTGGAGCAAAACTGGGGGGGTTTGACTTTCAAGATAGATTCTGAGAATGAAACATGAGAGTTTTGAGGGTGCTGAGGCTGATTTGGGGGTCAAAGCGGGAACACTTGGGTTCAAAGTGGGAGATTTGGGGGTCAAAAATGATTTTGGATGTCAAATGGGGAAATTTGGGGATAAAACACGGGGTTTGGGGGCCAAACACGGATCTGGGGACCAAGGGCCATTTCGGGGTGAAAAGGGGGGTTGGGGATCAGGGGGAACTCACCCTGCAGCGCCCAGGTGAGGGTGGCCCTGGTGACAGTGGAGGCGCCGTCCCCCACCCCACGGCGTCCCAGCACTGGTACTGGAGGGGGTCGGGGCTGATGCTCTCGGGGTACCCCTGGGACAGCAGCTCCCGCCGGGGGGGGTGGGCACAGGTACCCCGGGAACCCCAGGAACCCCAAATCCCCCCTGCAACCCACCCAAACTGCTTTTGCCACCTCCAGGTATCTCCAAAACAGCCTCGCCCCCCCCAAACCCCTCTCCAACCTCACCCACCCACGACTCCATTGCACTCCCCCTAGGACCCAAATACCCCCCAGGACCCCAATATCCCCCACACCTCCCACAGAACCCCAGTAACACCCCCCCAATAACCCCCCGGTCCCCAGTGCCCCCTCACGGCACAGGCAGGAGTGTGGGCAGGTGCTGGGGGGACACAACGTGCTGGAGCCCCCCGGGGTCCCCTGGCCCCACAGGGCCTACTGCCTGCGACACTCTGCCAGGGCTCCGTGGGCTCCAGGGAGGCGGCCCGGGCAGGAGGCCTCCAGCTCTCCAGGGCCTCCCCTGAGGGATGTTCCTGCAGAGATTTGGTTCGCCCGGCCAGTGGGAATTCCTCCTCTGGAAACACTGGCGTTGTTCTGGAGGGCTGACGGAATGTTTCTCCTGCAAAGGCGGCAGCAGCCCCAGCCCCAGCAGCCCCAGCCCTCGTGGTGGTGGCTCCGGCCCAGCAGGGCTGAGCGCAGGGGCTGGGCCCGATTTCCCTGCAGGGGGGGCGGGATCGCTGGGGAAGGGGAAAGCTTTCGTCTAAACCCCCCAACTTTGTCATGGTTCTGATTTTTCCTCAAAAAAAAGCTTTGTTGTCACCTTTTGGGCTCTTCAGACGTTCTGATGTGGGGCTGTGCTTGTCCTTTTCCCTTGAACTCGGTGGGTTTTGCTGTCTGTAGGGGTCTGTGGTGTCTGCGGGGTTGATCTGTCAGGTTATGAGATAGGGAATTTAAACAATTTTAATTAGATGGCGCAGAGCTTGCGCCAAGATGAGGGGGCTATACGTGAAGACATACCAGGGGCTGACACTGTTGCGAAGATATTATCTTCTGGCTCAAACAGAAGCTTCCTATTGTCCTTGAAGTAGTACAAATCAGCAATAGATCACCTCAAATCCTAACACTAATTGGCCTTGCGGTTTAGCTAGGAGCCAGGGAACAACTGAGGCTGCGCAGAAGAATAAGGTAAAAAGTTCATCAGCGAGGAAGAGGAGCTACTTCATCTGTACGACCCTCGCCCAGGAACTTGCGACCACCAAAGGAGCTGAACGCGCAGACGCAAGAGGAGGAGACCTAATTACCAAGAGAATCGAGGGGAGGCGGGGAAATATTATGTTTATGTATAAGCATTCTATGAATATGCATTATTTTGTAATATATAAGCAGGACGAGAGCTGCAAGGGGTGCGCATGCTTGTGGAGGAGCGATCCCCCATGCGCCCGGCGCTGAATAAACGTACCTACTTTACAACTTCACAGTTGTGGAGTTAGTTTTTCCGCAAGTCAGATTGTTTAAGAACCCTCCCCGATATCGGATCAGGACACCACTGGAGGTCACCGACAAACAGGGATCTGCGTTTCCTGCAGCCACTGGGAGGGGATTTAGACCGGGGAGGGGAGGTGGAGTCCTCCAGCAGTTTTGCGAGAAATTAGTTTTCGCCGACTGATAAAATATGGCAACGCTCTGATCACAGAGTATTGCAAACCAGGCAAACCACGTATCGTAGTCCAGCTGATGAATAAGGAGTGAGCACAGCCATCAAATACTTTATGCTGTTCTGGTGGTGAGCACGGCTGAGTCAGCGTGGCGTGGGTTTGTACGCAGGCAGCGACAGTCCACTGCTGCCTGTGACTTTGGCTGAGGCATCATTCAGACGACTCTCTCCTCTCTCCCTGCTCTGCTCGGGCAGCGAGAGGCCTGTGTGCTGCACGCACGAGGTACTGCAGCAGTACAAGTATCTCTGGGTGGATCAGGCTCGCGTGGCTCTGGGCGAAGTCGCCCCTCGGATCCAAGGGCAGCTCCTGTCTGAGCACAGAGGCTGGTCTGGAGCTGGGGGCTGCAGTGTTTGATCTGCTGCCTTTTCCTCGGGGAGCTGCCAAAGAGTTGTTCTGCCGTGGCAGCTGACGGCTGCCCTCTTGCCTCTGCAAAGGGTTAAATCCCCAGAGTGCCGGTGTCGGTGTGGGACTGGCACCCACTCTTGGCTGCGTGGAAGTGTCCCGGCCCTTCTGGAGATGCGCTGCTGCCAGCTGGTGAGACGGGAGGGCGCACGGCTGTGGCTCAGCCTTCCCCTGTCACTGATGGTACAGAACCGCAGTTCAGGGGCCACGTCCCAGGTTTCTGGCGTGATTTTGACGCCTTAGCTGCTGTCGTTGTCATTCCTGGCCCCTCTGTTCCTGTTCCGCAGGGCTGATCTGCCTGGCCGCAGTCTCGTTTCTGGTTCCGTGCTCTGCCAGCAGACGGGGCACGGAGAAAGGGCCCTCAGCGCCGGCTTGGGTGTGACCTCTCAGCTCTCTCCAAGGGGGGTGTCGTTTCCAGAGGGGTGGCAGGATACAGCTGTCCTGCGCTTCGTGCTGACGTCGCCTGGGACATCCCCGCGGGGCAGAACGGCTCTTTCTGCCCGGGCTCTCGGCAGACTGGCAGGGCACCCAAATGTCGTGGTGGGTTTGGTGGGGCTGCAGGGGCGGGGACGGCAGCGCCCAGACACAGAACAACTTGTGTGTTCCGAAGGGAGCTCCAGCAAGGGCGTCACGGGCCGGTGAACGCATCGAGCGGAGCTTCCCCGGTTCGACGCCGTCTGGGGGCGCCTGGCAACGAGAGACCCCAGAATGACACCCACCCCCAGCCCCGTGCCCTGCTCCCGCGCCCGCCGCAGCCAGGCCGTGGCTCAGGGAGTCCTCTTCTGCCCGCAGCTGCCAGCCACGGCGGGAGAAACCTGAACCCCCTCTGCACCCCGGGGCCGAGCAGACAGCGGGGGGCGGCGCTGGGCCCCTGGCACTGCCCCGCTCAGCACCCCGGGGTTGGAGGAGCCTCAGCGCGGCCGCGCTGGGCAGGACGAGCCCAGACAGTGCCGGGAGAAACCGAACCCCCGCCCAGCGCCCCCCGCCTGCGGCCCGGCCATCGCTGCTGGGGGTGCGGGCAGCGCAGGCAGCGCGGGCAGGGGCGGGCAGCGCTGCACCAGCACCCCCAAAAGCCCCCAAACTTTGCCCCAAAATTCTCTTTGGACCCCAGAATGCCCCAGTTTGGCCTTACAATGTTCTAACAACTAACCAGTGCCCAGTGAAATCCAGCCCAGCTCCCCAGTACAAGAGAGGATTTGGTGCTGGGACAAATGGCGACGTGCCAGCTCGGCGCACCGGAGCTTTTTTGTGCCCTGAGGTGTCTCAGGAGGGGCAGGATGGGCCCAAGCTTCCCTCCTCCTCCTCCTCCTCTCCGGGCTGGGTGCGGGTGTGCGGTCCTGGGGGCAGCGGCAGAGGCCGGGGGGGACCCTGCTCAGCACACTCAGGGGGGTCCCCGTGGGAAGGACGCTACGGAGTCCCAGCGGCTTGTGGCTCCAGCTTTATTTTTAAAAAAATAATTATTCAAGGACAGCCTGTTTCCAGAGCGTTTGGTCTCTTGAAGGCTCATCAGAGCCAGCAGCACAGCGACCGCAGGCTCCATCTCGATGTCGGACTCTGCTCTATGGTCAGGACCGAGATGGTCTTGGCTGCCAGGGACCTGATGGAGAATTCAGTGTCTTTCCCCAAGGGCAGGAGCGCTGCGAGAGAAGGGAGCAGAGCAGACGTGAGCCCCCAGTGCCTGCAGAGTCCCCCAGGACCCCCCCCCAGCCCATGCCAGCCCCATCCATCTTCTTCCCTGGCCAGGAGGAGCCGGTGAGAGAACCAGAGCGCCTGAAGCTGCTGCTCAGGAATGACCCGTGTGCCCCTGACACACAAAGGAGCTCAGGACTGGGCCAGACCACAGAGTCATTTTTTTGTTTGCCATACGAGCTGGTCTAGAGTTGTGTGTGGCCTCAACGAGCCCGTGTATTGATCTGAGCATCAGTGTGGAGTCTGGACATCATCAGCCTCCTGGCAAGGGGCAGGACAGAGATGGCTGTCCTTCCCCCACAAATTCCTTTCCTTTCTGGGGAGAAAACAAAATTCTTCCCATTTCAAGACCTTACTAAAGAGATATGCTAACCTGTGTGTCAAAGACACACACAACTTTGTGAAACTGCTCTTGAAAAAACATTCTGAAACTACTCCTCTGCCCCCGGAGTGTTTTCCTGGGGCGGGGCTGGGCACGGCAGCACCTGCCCGGGTTCTGTCCCCTACTCACCATCGCAGATGTGCCACAGCCTCTCCTGGCTGAGGATGCTCTGGCGCCGCGCAGCAAGACCTGGGGCACAGAGCTAATGTCAGAGCTCTGCTCCCCCTGGGCAGGGCTGTCCCCCGGCAAGGACAGCTCCCGAGGGCTCTGGGACCCATCAAGACCCCCAGCGAGCCCCACCAGTGGCGACTGGGTCTGGGCGGCCAGAAATGGGTCCCTGGGGACTCACCGATGAACCTGACGGCCTCCTCCCGCACGGTGGCCTGAGGGTCCTTCAGGTAGGGCAGGCTCTGGAGCAGATACTCCTCCACCCTGCTCCTCCTGTGCGTTATCTGAGGGAGCACAAGGGCACGGGGCTGGTGCGGACCCTCCACAGCAGTCCGGACCAGTCCCTCCCGCCAGCACCCCAGCTCCCTCCCAGTGACTCCCGTCTCCCAGCCAGGAGCCCCGTGGGGCTGAGGGCCAGAGACAGCCGCGGGCAGAGGGGGCTGGGGGTGCCGAGACCCCTCCGTCCCGCTGCCAGGGCCCAGCTGGGCCGGGCTCTCCTGGAGAAGAGCCCCTGGGGGCTGCGTGCTGGAGGGCAGGGAAGGAGGCTGCAGCTGGAGCAGCGGGGCCGGGGCAGGGCGGCGATGCAGAGCGGCACGCCCCCCCGGGCACGGCTGCAGCCCCCGTCCAGCCCGCCCCGGGGGTTTGGGGGTTGTCCTCACCAAGCACTCTCCGATCAGGGGTGTCTGCCCTGTCTTGGCCACAGAGCTGAGCCTCCTCAGGCCCAGGAACTTGGCAGAAGCGTGGAGGGTGTCCCGGGAAGCCTGCGGAGAAGCAGAGGCTGGGAGATGGCCCCAGAGCCCAGGGAAGGAGACCTGGCATCCTCCTGCTCTGGGCCTGGCTTTGAGCTGGGGGCACGGGGTGATCCCGGGACCGGCTCCCCTTCATTGCTAGGGCCATGCCGCGCTCTGGGAGCCGGCCCCGGCTGAGCAGGGAACTGCCTGTGCCAGGTTCTCTGGCCCTGCTCGTGCTGGGGCTGCAGGGACCCTTCCTGTGGGGCACGGGGTCCCCACCTCCCCCTCCAGCTCTGCAGCACGGGGACCAGTGCAGCGGGACCCTGCGGTGACACCTTCCCATTGTCCCTCAGGCCCAGGCCACCCCCGTGGTGTCAGCACACCCTTCCCCGTGACACCAATCGCTGTCACTGCACCTTGGCCACGCTCTCGATCTCCTCGTTGGTGTGCAGTAACAGTGGGAGCAGCACACTCTGCACTGTCTTCAACATTTTTTTCTTGTTTCTCCCCACCACGGTCTTCATCATGTCTTGGAAGAGGCGGATGGAGAGCTCCCGCACGCGGCTGCACTCCTGGCAGGGAGGAGGACAGAGGGAGCTCAGCACCAGCCGCTCCTCGCCCACAGGGAGCAGGGGCGTTAGCGTGGCCGGGGGAGAGGAGCTGCTCTGGGGCCGGATCCTGAACGCAGGAGCCGTCGGCCAGACCTGCAGCTGCGGCTCAACGGCCCCGGAGCCCTGAAAGGCCGCGGAAGAGGAGCGGGGAGGGGAAGAGCCCCCAAAGGCTACACAAGAGGAGCAAGGGGGGGACCCCTGCCCAAACGCTTCCCGCATGGCCACACTCAAGGGCAGCCACCTTGCAGCCATCGCCTCGGCTCAGGCGCCCACGGCAGCCTTACATCATCGAAGAGGGGCAGGAGCTTCTCCGCCAGGCTCAGGGAGATGAGGTTGGCCTCTTCCCTCTCCATGTGACCCATCACGCTGATGAACAACACCAGGGCCTTCGTCTTGACATTGGCATTGGCATCTGTCAGGGTCTCCAGGATGTCGGGGAGCAGCACCGCGAGTTTTCTGGCCTGTACGAAACACACCGTTGCCTTTTTGTGAAGCGGTGAAAGACCCCCCCACCGCCCCAGCCCCCACCTGCCGATGTGGCTCCCCTTGCCGACCCCCCACTCACCATTTCAGGTGTTTTCGACAGCGTGTTGAGGCCCGTGAGCACCATCGAAAGGAACACCGGGCTGGGACGCCTCAGGTACCTCTGGGCCTTGTAGAGGGCAGCAAACTCCTCCGTGTCAATGTTAGCGCAGGCCAGGAGCTACAATGGAGACAGCGGTGAGAGACCAGCAGAGCTGCAGGGCTCCCTCCCCGCACCAGCACGCTCCATGGCAAGGGTCTCCTCTCCCCTTGAAGCCACCTCCGAGTCCCCACGTCTCTGACCCAGGACCAGCAACCGCCTCGACGCTGGTTTCTGCCCCTTCCCGGGGTCTCCAGGCTGCGGAGCTGGGCAGGGGGATGCCGGCAGGGGGGAGGGCAGAGCGCTGCCTGTGCCGGGACGGGCTTGGTGGGGCCAAACCAGCACGGGGTGGCCCTGAGCCTGTGGCACGGGGGTCTGGCTGGTGCTGAGCAGGGGAAGGAGGAGGAGGAGGAGGAGGAAGGCAGAGCGGTGGGGCTGGGCGTGGGTCACTCACAGCCAAGGGGTAGATGCAGGCGTCCTCCGTGGCAGAGCTGAACACCCTGCTCAGCCGCCAGTCCTGCAGCACGCCGAGCAGCTCCGACATGACTCTCCGCAGAGCCCAGGGCACGGAGACCAGCACCTCCCACATGGCCACGGCCGCCCTGCGGAGCCAGAGCCAACTCGCTCAGCAGAGCTGCCTCGGCGCCTCCAGACCCCGGCCCTGCCCACCCTCTCATTTCGGGGTGCCCGGGGAGGCAGAGGGGGTGAGGTTCTGTTCCCACGGGGCACGGGCTCCGCTTGGGCCGGCTCTGGCTGCAGGGGGAAGCGTGGTGGGATGGAGAGCCCTGCCCCTCGGGGATAGCCCGCAGTTTTCTGTGGGTCTGGCAGCCAGACGGCCTCTGGGCCACTCTCCCCGTGGGGAACGAGCCCTCAAGGCTGTCGGGGCCGGTACCTGTCACTCATTGGAGAGATGCCCAACAGGCTCCTGACCACCTCCCTGGGGCTCCACTCCGTCAGCAGCAGCAGCAGCGAGTGCAGGCTGCGCCGGGCTGGCTCCGCGTGGATGTGCTCCACATTTCTGTGGATGTGTCTCAGGATTTCTGGCACCTGGAGGGGACACGGGTGAGGATGGTGCTGCCCTTCCCACCCCTCCCTGCTGCCTTGACCTGGCTTTGGGTGCCCGAGAGAGCCGGGTTAGGGCAGGAGGGAAGATTTGACACGTCTTGACACAGAAGGACAGTCCAGCCACGGGGCACTTACATCCGTCAGCCAGGACACGGGGTCTGTCATGGCCATGTCCACGATGTCACCGCCCATCTGCCTGTCGTGCGCATCGTCTGCCGTCAAGGCCTCGATGCCCACGAGGAGAACGTCCGTCTTCTGCGAAGGCCGGAAGTATTCGCCAAACACCTACGGGAGGAAGGACGGGGGAAGGCGTGTCACGCTGAGCTTGGCTGAGCAGCTCGACCACCTCTGGGTCCCTTTGCTTGCACAAGCCGATGACACGGACAAGGGTCCCGGCGAGGGGGGAGCTCGTTACCGTTCCCATGTCGCTGCAGTCAAGTAAAGAAAGCAACCAGGCGCCCTCAGAATCCCATCCCGCTTCCTCTGGAATCTCCTCTGGCAGCGTCTCGTCTACACGGAAACACGGAGGAGTCGGTGAGACAACGGCCATCTCGGCCAACCAGCCTCCCAAGGGGTGAAAAGAGCTTGAAACGGGGGAAACGGGGTCCTGGCATCGGCCCCCTCGCTCACCGATCCGCAGGGCCTGGACCAGGGACACCTCGCAGGGCTCCGGCAGAGAGCTGCTCTCCTGGGGAGCCCCCACCTCCTCCCAAACCACCCTGGGGCTGCTGGGGGGTCTCTCTGCCATCCTCAGAAACGGCTGAGGGACGGTGGGGGTTCAGCTTTAGGGAGCGACGGGAAAAGACGTGGGCTGTGCTCAGGAGTCTCCTCGCTGCGCTCCCGCCCTGTCCCTTCCCCGTCTTGTCAGGCACTGCGGGGCTGCGCTGCTCAGATACGGTGCCGGGGGTGACACGGAGCGATGTCACAAAGGGGTCACATTGTGACGCGTCACCCAGGCCGGGTGGGGCAGGGTTCCGCTGGGCGGGGCGGGGACCCCCTGGCCCCCATCGTGTCCCCTCAGCACCTTCCTGCCCCCCGGCTGGTCCCAGAGGTTCTCACACCCCGGCACGGAGCCCGGACCTTCCGCTGCGATCCGACAGAAACCCTCCAGCCTGCCCCGTCTCTCCCTGGCGGTCACCCGCGGCGTTCGCTCGCCCGTGCCCAGTCTCTCCCCCGCGGCCCGAGTAGCTTTCACCTCGGCAAGAGTTTCCCGGTTTTGGCTGGGAGAGAGTTAATTTTCTCCGGCCGGGAGGGAGCACAGCCCCGGGGCCGTGTCTGGCGGCGGCGGGATCTCCGCTCTGTCGGGGTCACCGGCCGGGAGCGGGCTGTTGGCCGGTGCGGGGCGAGCGGTCGCCTTGTGCATGGCCCGTTCGCACCGAGCCCCGCCCGCGGCCCGGCCGGCGCTGCGGGGGGGCGGGCAGCGCGGGCAGCGCGGGCAGGGCCGGGCGGCGCCGCTCCAGCCCCGGAGAGCGCCCGGCGGCGGTGGCGCGGGGACCGTGCGCGGACGCGGCCCCGCCCGCGGAGTCTGAAGTCCAAAGTATCGAAGTAGCCAGAGGCCAACTTTGTGTCCTAAGCCTTAGCCAGAGAGCCAGAGATCAGCTTCTTTCCAGTCCATTAGCCAGAGAGGGAGAAACCACCTTCCCTCCCAAAAATATGAGATATAAAATATGCCCACAACCCCATAAATGCCCCCAAAACACCCCCATATATCCCATATAACTCCAAATCACACATATCCCACCAAATCACCCCAAAACACCCACATACCCCTAAATCACCCCCAGAACCTCCCCATATCCCCGCACAACCCCTCCAAATTCCCCAAACCCCTCCATATCTCCTCAAATCCCCACAAATCACCTCAAAACCTCCCCATATAGCCCCAAACACACCCATATCCCCCTAATCACTCCATGTCCCAGCAAATCACCCCAAAAACCCCCCATATTCCCCCAAATCTTCCCCCATATCAATACAACACACCCACATCCCCCCAAATCACTCCAAAACATCCCCATATCACCCCAAAACCCCCCATAACCCCCCAAATCACCCCCACTATTCCCCATATACCCCCATAGCCCACGTATCACCCCAAAGACCTCATCACCCTCTGCAGGTCCCTGCCAGGAGGGGGCAGAGAGGGGGGATGAGTCTCTGGAGCCAAGGCCCCAGCGCCAGGCCCCGAGGGAATGGCCTCAAGCTGCCCAGGGCAGGGTCAGGCTGGCTCTGAGGAAGGATTTCTGTGCAGAAGGGGCTGTTGGGCGTTGGAATGGGCTGCCCAGGGCAGGGGGGAGTCCCCGGGATCCCTGGGGGGGTTGAAGAGTCGGGCTGAGCCAGCGCTGAGGGATCTGGGGCAGTTGGGAAGGGTCAGGGGGAGGGTCATGGTGGGGCTGGAGGAGCTGCAAGGGCTTTTCCAGCCCGGATGATTCGGGGATTCTGTGAAAACACACCCATATCACCCCGTATCACCCATATTACCCCAAAACCACACATATCCCACCAACCCCACCATATGCCCCCAAATCACCCCAAAACCCCATATCCCGCCAAACCCCCAATATCCCCCCAAATCAGTCCTGAACCTCCCCATATTCCACGTATCAACTCCAAAAGCCCCCACATACCCCCAAGTCACTCCAAATCACCATATACCCTAAATCAGCCCCAAACCTCCCCATATGCCCCCAAATTCATCTGTAGCCCAACAAATCACCCCAAAACCCAACCATATCCCCCCAAATCATCCCAATCCCCCCCATGACTCCACATCACCCCACTACATCTCCCCCAAACACCCCCTATATCCCCTTCAGTCACCCCACAAAACACCCATATGCCCACAAATCACCCCCATATACCAACAACCCCCCATATCCACCACAATCACCCCAAAATACCACATATTCCCCCAAATCACCCCAAAACTTCCCCACAGATCCCCATATCACCCCAAAAACCACAATACACCCCCAAATCACCCCAATCCCTCCATATTCCCTCAAAACCCCCATATCACCCACAAACCCACTATACACCCAATCCTTCTCTATCCCCCAAATCACCCCAAACACCCCTATATCCCCTAAAGCACCCCCAATACCTCCCCAGATCCCCCAAACCCTCCCTAAACTGCATAACTCTCACAAATCCGCCCCCATCTCCTCAAAACTTCACCGTATTACCGCAAAACCCATATATCCTTCCAAAATAATGCTTATATCCCCCATATCCCCCCAAATCCCCCCATATCTCCCCAAATCTGCCCCCATACCACCCAAAACTCCCATATACCACCAAATCACCACAAAACCACCCCATATCCCCCCAAATGCTTACAACCCCACATATCCCCCCAAATGCCCCCAAAACAGCCCATATCCCCACAGATCACCCCCAAATCCCCCTTACGCCCTGAAATCACCCCAACATATATCCCCCAAACAGCCCCCATATCCCTACAAATCACCCCCAAAACCACCCATATTCCCCAAAATCACCCCAAATATCCCCCACTCCCTCATCTTCCCCCAAATCAACTCAACTGCCCCGTACTCCTCCTAATCACTTCCCCATATTCCATCAACCCCACCATATCCACCCAAATCATCCCAAAATCGATCCAGGTCCCCCAAATCAATCCAAAACTTCCCCATATACCCCCATATCCCACATAATACCCCCAAACCACCCCAAAACCGACCATATACCTTAAATCACCACTAAAACATCTTCATGTGCCCCCAAACCACTCATATGCCACCAAATCACCCCCAAAACCACCCATATCACCCCAAATCACCCCCAATATCCCCCAAGCCCACATATCCCCCCAAATCACCCCAACCCCCCCTTATGCCCCTAAATCACCCCAACATATCTCCCCCAAACACCCCGATATCCCACCAAATCACACCCCCATATCCCCCTGTCGCGGATGAAAGTATTGACACGGTAATGATTTAGAAAAATAATCTAGATTTATTAATAACTAACAACTATTTGTCAATACAAAATAGCTCAGAAAGAAAAGCAACTTATTCAGGTTCTAAACTGACAATATTCACTGTAACTTACTTAACGGTACCTTAATTTATACACATATGTACATGCGCATACACAAACCAGACAGGTACATACAGGAACAAAGGGGTTTGGGTTCGGTAAAATGAACACAAAAGGGACAAGCACACAGGAACAAGGGCAAGGAACGTACCCACACACACACACCAATGAACAGGTGAAATAGAAGCAGCTCAAAGAAAATTTCCCCCTCGAGTTCAGAGCAAATACTCCCAATGCCTTGGCATTCCTCAACGGGCGATCATCGAGACTCGAGCGGGGGGACTTTGCCCCGGCCGGCCGTCTGGAGCAGACGACACCTGAGAGGCTCCCAGCTCAGGGGAGATGCTGGTCACAGCCCGCTGCCATCCAGGAGAGCTCAAAGGGTCTCTCCGGGGGTCGCAGTTTATAGGATCCAAGATAACTGACTTTTGTCAAATCCCATCTGGTGCCTTCCGGCAGCTGCACAAGGATTTGAATAACACGCAACCCTGTTATTGTTCCATCTGACCACATCCCAGGCACAGGGGTGTCAGGCCATCAGGAGGTGATGGGCCGGTATAACCTTTTCCAAGCAATTGGGGGGGCAGGAGCCAGGCTCCTCAAGGTTATCAGTCCTTATCTCCACAGATGGTGTATGGCTCGGGGGGATGTGGATGGAATCACACCTGGCACCAAGCAGCCCAACAAGGAGGGCAGGGAGGGGTAAGAATTGCACCACCACACAAGCCAAACCCTGTCCAAAAAACCTTTCACAATTCAAGTAGAGACAAGAGAGCTGAGGGTGGAAATGTCAAAAAACTGCACCAGAATATATGTAAAATTATTAGATAGTAAGTTTGGAGGGGACATATTAGGGCTGCTTTAAGAGAAGGGAGCAAACGAGGATGCCGATTGACTTCCCGTTGATGATGGCTAATAAGAGCAGCAAGACAGAAACAGATCAGGCAAAGCAAAGTAAGGGTCTGATGGAAAGCACCCTCCATAGGGGAGGGACGCGTGGCAACACGAGGGTGCTCGCAGGAGAAGTGGGCAAGACGGGCTGACTGAAACAGCACAGTCCCTGTCATGTAAGGAAATAAAGGCTGGGCACCTCGTCTGTGACATTCCAGGCTTGAGCCTGCATTAGGAAGTCTGGTATTCTACACTGAAGACATTCCATGTCCCCAAAATCAACAAAGTAAAAAAAGCTCTGAAAAACTTCTCTAACGTGGGCATTTAAGCTTGATCCCAAGACAATGGGGGGAGCTAGGTGTGTCAAAACCATTTCAGGTTTTTATGTCCTTTGTCCACTTACAGTCCTTTGCACCATTACTGTCTCTCTGACAAGACATTTTCACGCATCTCCTTTCATCTTCTTGAATTACTGTTTTATTACCCACAAATGCAAGTTCTGGAATATTCTCTTGGGGCTCAGGATGGTTACAGCCTTTCATCCAGTTAGCTGCAACTACAGAAATCTTACTAGCATCTGTAATTCATCATTTTTGAGTTTTATTTTCTCAGAAATTCTAGGCCACAACTGTCAAATGTTTCATTTGACTGCAACAGAAGTTGAGTTTCTCTGAAATCTGCATGCATCCCTCTCATAGCAACAGCTGCTCTGAACCCAGTTTGGGCAGGAACAAGCTGCTGACTGCCTTTCAGCACTGCCATCCTCTGGGAAATAAAACCTTTCCAGTAAGTTGCCCGTTCCTTGGGCTAGCATCCTATAACCGCTATTGGCCAAATTTAGCCAAAATTTGTTAAAGTAATAGCGGTCTCAAAACATTTTCAAGTTCCTAGAAACTTCATTAAGTCAACAGCTGGTAAAGGGGATTTAAGCTACTGCCCCTGCCAGGAGAGAAACCGGTAGCGACAGAGGTTTGGTTCCCTTTTGTTTGGCCCATCCACCTGCACCTCACAAACGTGACCCCTGCTGTTCAGGTAGTATGTAGGGGACACAGAAGGACCCTGGAGGTACTCACGAGAAGAGGAAAGCAATGCTTCCGTCAATCACCCTTCAGCTTCTGAACCTGCCTGTACATTTTTGGATCCTGTAACATGCCCAACGCTTTGGCAGGGGCTTTGCCCAGGGCTTCGTTTAACATGAACGATCTTGGGCCAAAGGCAGGTGAAACTTGCTAGCTAAAATCTCACTCTTGGAATGAGGCAATCTTAGCACCTAAAAATTAATTAACTAGATTGTTAAAACTGCCTAAAGAAGGCATAGTAACACAGACCATATAAGAAACATTTTTCACAGGGGTTTTTGATTGTTTTGGCTTTGTTTGGTGATTCCAGCTTCTTTTAAAACATTCTGCTACAGATGGCTGGCCACATACAGGAGCAGCAAACTCTCCCCCCGTCTCACATAACCCAACACACTCATGTTGTTGGTATTAGCGTATTCCCCAGCAACAGCATAAAATTATTCCTTTATAAATATTCTGAGGTATTTTGGAGTAGCCAGATGTAGTTCTCAGGAGGAATACATACGGCTTGGCAGTGGGATGTATGCGCCCCCACCAGTTAACTCCCTATTTTCTTGATTTTCACAGCCCTGGCTTACAAAAGTAGCTCAGTACATGTTCGTGCTAAGTTTCATGAGTTGGGCTCCCTAAGTTTAAAGATTTTTATCTGTGCCTTTGAAGAGATGAACACAAGCCCTAAATCCTGGTCACACTGAAATAACTGAGAGTTCTGCCTTTAGGGCTGAAGTATAGATTGCATGAAGTATATGAAGATTTCATACAGGAACTCCATCTTTGGGGCACAACCATTTCAAGTACAAACTTAGAACAACAGCAGATGACTGATCTTGCTAGATTTTTTTTCTTTTCCACCCTAGTTTTGGCTTTAATTGGGCAGTCTGAGAGGGAAGGACTTGAACTCAAAAGGCTTATTTGGGTGGAAAGAGTCGTACATGTTTTCATTTGAGCTTCTGATGGGCTCGGGATAAAGCCATAAATCCTCCATCATATGCATAAAGTAATGCCTAGAAAAGAATTATATAAAAGAAGATTCCCATACTATTCTGAAGAATTTATCCTTCAGGATTTAAAAGACAGTGTATTAAAAATGTTGTTTATTATCCTTTCTGCACATACATAATTGCCCTCCATGTGATAAAAAAGCAGCATGTTGTAGCTGACAAAATGTAAGTAGCAAGACACGATTATATGTTCTGTTCTTTATTCAGTGACTGAAGTATAAAGATTTTTAATCAGACAGGCTAAAAATCTGCAGCAAAAGTGATAAAATTTGCACTTAAATCTGGAGTTCTATGGTATGATTCTTCATACCTCATTTTAACAACATTCTAAAAGGACTTTTATCAGTTAGAACTTTTGTCCTACCACATGTAGAATGCATTTCTGTCAATCTCAGGTCTACTTCACAAGTGCCAATGAGCACTGACAATTTTGTTTGCTGAGTTAATTGGATTAGCCATCCTCATTTTACTTCTCCTCAACGGCATGAAAAACACCAGTTAACTAGTTCAAGTTATGCCCAAGGTTTCCTGTGTGCCTTCATTTTCTCGCACAGAATATTTTTTCTAATTTCAATATTCAATCTTGCATTCCATTTGTGCTTTCTGTGGGTTTTCTTGCCTGGATGTTGCCACCACTGTAGTGTACATACAAGCGAGGTCACCTTATCTCACAGCTGCCAGCCACTGTGCATCCATTGTGTATGCAGCTCTAGCGCTGGGCAATCTCACCTGCCAGCTTCATCCAGACAGGAGGAAAAACCAAAACATCAACAGGTCTGATAGGCAAATACATGGCGAAAAAACAGACAAGGCAAAACAGGCAATAAACTTCCCACATCTGGGACTCACCCACTCTGCTGAACACTAAATGCTGCTTGGGATCTAGAATGCTCCAGCTGAAATGTGTGCTGGTTCCACAGGACGGTCTCAGTCAGCACTCACTCTGCCAGCCAGCCGAGCAGCTGTGAGAGATTATTTATCAAAACCCAACAAAACTTTATGGCACTTTAAATAATGTTTATGCAGCAACTTTTCTAGATGAGCCTTCTGAGAGGCAGAAGTTTTCCTTCCAACTTTCTACAGCAGAAGAGAAGCGCTCCATATGAATCAGGAAGGTTAAAAAAAGATGCAACTGCCGAATAAAAGCCTGCAGAACAAGATGAGGAGGCATGCTAGAGACCAGGCATCTTAAGGAAAACATTTATATTGACAACAACGTAAATAAAGCTTGCTTTGAGGTCCTACACATGATCCTGTAAACTAGTTCATGTTACGTGGAAAGATCTGAGACCTTAGAGAGAAATACTCAAAATGCTTGCAAAAACCCTACTAATGAAGCCATAGCGAGTCTCTTCATGTATAAAGCTAACATTTTTCTCAAAATAACCAGCTAATAATCTCTATATGAGAAACAGAGTCCAAGAAACAAAATGTCAGTCTGTTTAGCAGCATTCATTGCCAGATAATCAATAAAGTGTTCCAGACTGACACACACGGTTCAAATGGCCATGTCCTGCTGGACAGATGTTACACAAGCATTTACAGAAACCATTATATTGTCATTTCCCATTCACGCCTTGTCTTTTTTTTTTCCTCCTCCCCTTAAGAAAGTGGTTTGAAAAGTGAAGTTCTAATAAAAGCACCATATTAAGAAGCTTGTAATAGTTTACAGGGAAAGCAAAATAGTATGGAAAATTTACACTTTTGTGGGCAAGGAATTTATTCTGTTTCCACGCCCTTTAAATCCAGCCTGCCAAGAAGCTAAATATACTGAATACTTGTTAGCACACCCAGAGTCTTCCAAGGTCATCGACACATTTCACTCAGTCTATTGGACTGGTTTCTGAGGTTCAGCTTTAATTTCTGCTAATAGCAATTAAAACCTTAGCATGTGTACAAGTAATGTGTTTAATACACGGTTAAATGATTGTGTGTTGTATGGAAAAATCTTCTGGGAACATGATCTACATGAAAAAAACCTGCACTCACACCCTTTCATATTTTTGAAAAGAAAAAGTTTTTCAAAGCAGAGAAGATGTTCCACAAGACCTGACACAATCGTGGCCACTGGGTGAGTAATTTTCCACAGAGACCATCTCCCACCAGAGCTCATTTTCTGTTTGGATTTGGGGGGTGGGGGCGTATGAGGGTTTGGAAAAGGATCTACAACAGCAGGATTCCAGAAAAAGAGGAAGGACCAAGTTTTACAATCACTTTTCTGGGGATCTTTTTAGAAACCTGAAGAAGTTATTTCTCACTATAACTAAGTTCCATCTTACCTTTGTGAGAAGTCAGACAGAAGTGAACAATTGGGAGAAAAAATTCCGAAGTATGACAGGCTTCTCCTTGCACATGGATGTATGTGCATATAACAGCATACGACATTTCTACTAAAGCCACGCTAAGAGTCTGGCAGTGTCAGAATACAACATTAACTGACTGTGCATATTCAGGATCACCACACGTGCACAGCTAAATGTCTGTCTGCCTCAAAGAAGCACTGCACGGAGAAAGCTGGGACTAAGGGAATCATTTATTCTGCTTTTTCCTAGCTTCACACAGAAGTACCTGTTGGGCGTAGGACGGGTGCCTCACTCTCTGCCAACGTTTCAAAGGATGCATTTCCAGTGAAGATTGTGGTCAGATCACCCTTAAAGCACACTGCATTTCTGTCATGCCTCCAGAACGGCCCAAAGCACAGTTTTATGGCTCGTTGCAAAGATATACCGGTATCATGAGACTCCAAAATACTTTTTCTCTGCCTGCTCCTTATCACGCTCCTCTTTTCAGGCTTCCCTCTGACCTCAGATCTAACACTTAATAACCCCTCTACATTTCTTCCCATACTTCAGTCTGATCGTAATTTCCTGGTGGGTGTTTCTTAATGGACAACCAGGTGACCTGTTTTTCTCTATGTCCTCTTGCTAGAATTCTCTTCAAGGTGAATGTCCTAGCTCCAAAAGACACAAGTCTTTTTGGTCAAAAACACCAGCAAAATCAGACAGATTTTGGTTTAGTTATGAGCAACACTTTCTGTTTCTCACATACATATTCATCATATGCAGAATTATAAAAAACGTTTATCTGCTCATTTCAAAGAAAAGTTAAGCCTCCATCAGCAGTCTTGTATAAAGAAAATCAACACCAAAAAATCTGATATGCAGATACCCTAACCTATATTTAAATATCTCTATATAAACAAAGGAAAATCAATGTCACTTTCTGATACATTGAACTTTCACAAGAGACTGACATGCTTTTTCTAGGAAATTCATATTCAGAATTGGATCACGTCATACTGCAAGAAGTCAATGAAACATTCAGTGTTGGGTTTTAATCACCAGAGCAAGTGATTCTGCTTTCTGAGACAGTGTTTGCTTTATTTAAAACATACAGTCTCCATCCAGAACTGCTTCAGATCTTTCTTTCACCTTCTATCCCATAACAGAAAAAAAACCCAAATCCAAGACAAAACCAAAACAACTCCAGTATTATTTAGAGATACCTACCTGAAGAAAGAGAACATAAATATAGCAGGGAACATGTGAGAATCCAGTAACTTTGATGAGATACGATGATCCTGGAACGGAGAGAGTTTAACTAAATGTTAAGCCATTAATTAGCCTTGCTTACAGCCACTTTATAATATATTCTGATGCCAACATTGTAGTAAAGTTTAGTAAGAAAGAAAAGTGCCAGCACGATACGTGACTGTGCCAACAAGTACAGCCATGCAGATACACTAACGACGGTGTCACGTCTGGTAGTGTCACAGCACCGGGCTGCGCAGCGGAGGTTGTAGCACAAGGTGCCGATGCTGACAGGGGCACAGC
The DNA here is from genome assembly GCF_965140245.1 of Athene noctua. NCBI lineage: Eukaryota > Metazoa > Chordata > Aves > Strigiformes > Strigidae > Athene > Athene noctua. Next base: position 106,129 of record NC_134068.1, on the reverse strand, counting down.
ACCCTGCAGGTCCCAGGCTGGCAGCGAGCTCACATTACCTCTTCCTCCCTCCAGTAAGGTGGAACAGACTGGAAACAGCTCTTCTGGTTTTATCATAGAGATCAAATAGGGCAGGTTGAGAGCGACTCCACTTTACCTCCCATCCCACAGACGTTCATCAGAACGTTCAGGCTTTTACCAGAAGGACGAGAACAGCGGGCAGCAGCTTGGCATCGAAAGCCCCTTTCTCCTACCCCGAGTGGGATTCAAACCCAAGCATGTGCTCAAATCCCCCGAGCAGTGCACTATACGGAAAAGAATATACCATACAGAATATACTATACAGAAAGAACACTAAAAAGAATATACTATACAGAAAGAATGAGCATTCCTTAATGAACCTTTCAACTGCTGCTGAACTTTCAGCAAGAGGGGAGCATAAACTTCCAGTCTGGGAAATATTACTTTTCTTGAGCATTTCAAAGACCAGGAAAAGGCCAGTGAAAACGGTGTCAGCTGTTAGACTCGGTGATCGAAGTCACAATGGTCAATGGTCACATTTTAAACTTGCTGACAGCTAACGTTTATCACTGCTCCCTCAAACAAGTGATGTCATGCTGAATCAGTATGTTGGTCAGAAGAGAACAGCGGATGAAAAGGAAGCAGCACCAGAGTGGTGCCCAGAGATCGCAGGCAGTACCCACTCTGCTAAGGATGCCATTTTCTGTTATTATTAGAGCTGAGGGCAGTAAGTTTGACTCGAATAGTAAGTTCAAGATGTAAATACTATTTCCTCTCTGCTTCCCGAAAAAAGGAGGAAAACCCATAAACATTTATAAACTACTCGCAATAGTTCACAGGGGTAAAACAGAGTGTGCTACTGCCACAACGCTACTAAACGCTCTACGAAATCCTGGCTTTGCCGAGAGCCGCACAGCTACAACCGCCAGCAGACAGAAACTGCCTCTGCACACGCTCGAAACGGTGGCGGATCTGCCTGTTGTTTCCGCACCTGGTTCTGCGGTGAGCAAGCCCGAGAAAAGACTGACCGCACAGCTGAGTCTTTAGGAGAGAAGTTACTGCTTCATCGCCTCCTCGGAGTACTTGCATTTCTCACAGCAAGTCTGACACTCTCTGGAGACTATAAAAGCCAGCAACAGATAAATTAATGCAATTTTTAGAACAGAGCAATAAAATCTTTTGAAGCTGCAAGCAACTAAAAAAGGAAATCAAACAGCCATTACATCAGGTGAATGACAAAGTCATCTGAGATTTGGTACAAAATTCAGCCTGCCATATTCTTACGAGACGATTATTCAGATACACGTTCAGTAAAGTTTTATTGATTTTTACATTTTAAACTTTTCCTAAAGCCACAGTTCACAGAAGTTATGCTACATCAATCTTATAGTTTAAAAAAGGATCAAATATCAGCTGTACCTCATTTAGGTTCAAGCAAAGCATTTTGACCTCACATGGTAAAAAGTTGTTTCAGTATCTGTTCAGCTGCAGGGAAGCACAAACTTCATTCCTTGCAGCAGCTGACATGTCACAGCCGCTGGGTGTTTGAGCCCTGAGAGTTGCTGCCACATGCTTTTCGGTCTTCCTACCCAGTCTTCAAACTTTGCTGATCATAAATGACTTTCTAGACTTTACGTGTAGCCTAGTGAATCAGGACCCAGAAACAAAGAGGGTGAATTCTACATCCCTTTCTCCCTCACAAGAGCATATCCACATACATTTAGCTCAAAAAACCTGATTAGAAACTCCAGCCTTCAATTGTTTCTCTAATATTGCTGGCCATCCCAGTGTTCCCGTTTTTGGTTTACATAAGTCTTCGTGAATTCATCAATCTTTATTTCCCTTTCCTCAGCTTCTGACTATTTTGCTCAGAATAAGTAACTTCTTTGCACTTTCCAGACAACATGGGTTTCAAATTCTAATTCAATAACCATTTTTCCCATTCAACATCTAGAGCTCACTGTTGAACTCGGAACTGTGACTTCTCTCAGAAAACGTGAAAAGTTATTCTGACACTTAATCTATCCCCAGGGGCTCAAACTTTGCTGGAAGTAAAAGCAGTACTTACTGAAGGAAACCCGACCCAATACGGGTTGCCCGTTTCTTAGACAGTACTCTGCCAATAGTCAAACTATTCAACATGCTAATATACTGCTTTTCCCCATCGATCTGAAGTCAGGGAGGGGACTGGGTACAGTTACTCTGAACACCACCACACACACGGAAGGTTCACTATAAGATAGGGAGAAACAGCACCTGAGCATCAGATGAAAAGATCATCTCAGAAATCCAGGGTTTGCCAAATCGCACTGTACTACTTCCTTCGCACCCTACAACTGCACTGCACTGCCAAAATTGCTTTTGCAAGGCCGAGGGATTATAAACTCATTTACATTTGGTGTAAACTGATTTTACCTAAAAGATACTCAGAAACATCACGTCACATGACATTTACTTTGCACCACATTTATGCTTCCACCAGCATAATCTCTTCTTTCAAAACGGGCAGTTTTACAGTAGTAAGTGCTCTGAAAATTCTATCTCAAGTATGCAAGTGCTAATAAACATGCCCTTTGTTCACAGCAGGAAACCAAGAGTTAGCCACATTTACCTTTGTATTACAGACTGCCTGTAACTCCAGTGAAACTGGAAGACTTGATGAAGAAAATTTTATTTAACAACTGCAAGGGTAATTTCTGAAAATATCCCTACTGAGAATACAATTAGGAGACCTGTGTCTCAGTTGTTTTCTGTTTGGGTTGGGGTTTTTTTTAATCTCTTATTAAGTGCTACTGCACTCTCTTGATTTTGCTTTCCAGGTTTATTCCGGATTAGGAGGACAATGATCCAAAAGGAATCCAATCATTAGTAGCATTAATAATGAAACAAAACATGAAAAGTAAAATTCTGTCTATAGCACATGATACTAGTTTTCCTGGTGTTGCATGATTTTCTTATGGAAAAATCTGGGAAAGCTCTTGATACCACTGTAAAAGCGATGCATGTGATTTAGAGATGCTGGTTCAGGGGATTTGCATTAGGACCATCAACACGCTTATCTTTAATCAAATATTAAAAAATGTGAACAAGGCCTTTGTTTACCCCAAGATTTTCAGAGTCACCACTGCTGGTATTACCTTTGGCCACCTCCCTATTCCACCCGATCAGAAACCGGTGTTACAAAAACCGACCTGTTTAAATCCTAGAGAACTTTTTGCCTCTCAAAAGCAGAACCTCCCGCATACGAAAGGTACACCAACAACAGAACAGCTCTTGGAAGCAGCACAATTAGAAAAATTGCCCTCATTTCAAAACTGAACATATCAACTCTTGCCGGCAGATTCACAGGTACACTTCTTCCCTGAGGGGTCTTAAGCAGAGGGACTCACATCAAGAGACCCGAAGCCCGATGCTGCAGCCTGGCCACCAGCAGGATCTCGGGGCAGGCTGTGAAGGGAGACGCTGCAGTTATCGGCCTCCTCCACGGCACCACTGACCAGGGCAAGGAACCGCGGTGTCTGTACAGGGAAAGTGAGCTCTGGGCTTTAATCCTCCCACACTACAGCCACAACCACTTAATTCTTGCAATGCTTCGCCTCCAGGAGTATAGCAGTGCCCTTTTGAGAAGATAAATAAATAAAAGGCTGCTCCATAAGCACTTAAGGCACAAGCTAAATGACAGCAGAAATCAGAACAAGTGAAAAAGTTGAAATCAACACTTTGTTGTACCAGTACCACTCACAATGTACACGTTCTCACTTCAGATAAAAACACTATTATTTGCCTATAACTATGGCTTCAGGAAACGGGTAAAAAAAAATTGCCTTTGATTCACTACCAGAATTACATTATTCCTTCAAATAAAGCCAAACAAGAAAAAAAAAAAAAAATTTTAAAATTCCTTGTTTCACTCCAGGTAAGTGGTAAAGCTAAAACACACACTCAGTGCTCCTTCCTACCACACAAGATGATCTGAACATCCAAATCCCGGCACTCCTCAGACCCTGGGGCCGCAGGAGGCAGCCAAGGGACCCCGCGGGCGGTGTGACAGTCAGGGAGCTGGCAGACATAAACCGCCCCTGCTTTCCCTCACATCTCTGCTGTCTCAGAACCGACAACAGCTACGACAAAGTCTCGCTAAGCCATAGTTTGCAGCAAAAAATCTACCATGTTTAAATATTTTACTGAGTAGCGATCAACTTAAAACTAAACCCACAACAGTCTGGTTTTAGAAGACTATGCTAAATTGATAATAAAATGACCACACATACTTTTCCTGAAAAAACTGAAGGTCGACTTTCTGTTCTCTTTGGATCTAATGACAAGTATTTTAATGAAGTCCTGCTGATGTGAATGTCCCGCTGCGGTAGGTGGTGTGAACTGTGCCGCAGAACCTGGGAGGCCTTTCCCTCGTTGGAGCCTCTGCAGCATTTAACCACCCACCGAACTACAGCAGGAATGAGCTTCCACAGGGCTCGGCCACGCGGAGCCCGTGTCACCACACTGTCTCTCTCGCGACTCGTGCTCACGCAGAGCTACCTCACAGAGTTCACCAAATACTAGATTTCATATCGGAGTCAAACAAGATGACCCAGCAGTTTACAGGAACAAACCAAGGCCTCATGTTTTACAATTAAATTCAGATTCAGCTGACAGACAAAATGAACTTTGCCAGCAACAAAGAACCTCCAGTAAAGACCATTACCAAAAAAAACCCCAGCAAAAAACCACATACACTTAGAAAGACTGGGCAAGGCCAGAGGAACACATTTTATCCCCATTTTAAACAACGTGTCAAGAGGAGACAGTGTAAGAAAAAGCAGACAAACAGGAACACCCCACAACACTCAAACCTCAAAGTGCTGTTTTACAAACTACCTTGTAAAATCACCATCACCATCTTTCAAAGACCTCTCAGAATTTTTCCATCCAAACATCCTGGGTGGTTTGTAGGCGTTACCTGAGCCACAGCCCCACCCTACAGATCATGACGTTACAGAAGGGGAACTTCAGACACAGTTACACAAGGTGCTCGCCGGTGGTCAAACACCAAAACAGCATCAGAGTTTAAAGCAGTTTCCAACTTTGGGATTTGGGATTTCCCACAGACTTGAGAATTTTTAGAATCAGATTCATTCATTCTGAAAAATAAGAATAAAACTTCAACAACTATGTGTACGTCTCTATGTGTGGATCTCCCAAGTTAAAGTTACTTCTTGTACAGCAAAGTACATGAAGATCTCCGTTTTCAGTATTTTCTTTCTTCTAAAAACTAGGGAAAAGCTTGCTGAATCTTACGCAGGGAGTGCAAAGTTCAGACAGCTCGTTTAGTCTGTTACAAGCCTCACCGCCAAATTACAGCTGCAGTCTGAATGAAGGAACGGGTCACTCTGCACTGCTTGGCCTCTTCCACGAGCAAATAAAAGGTCTATCTTCTCAAAATCAGTACTGATACAGAACCCATACTGGCAAAGAAAGTTAATACACTGTGGATTTAACCAGGTGAAAAATTACTGTATCCTCATTTTTCACCTGAAAGAAAATACACCAATAATTTGCAGAATGAGATGTCTGTAATCAGCACCAGTCAGCTGATAAATCTGCCATCGCTGCTTCACTCTGAGTAATATACAGATGTGTGTACTGAATACTTCTAGAAGGACTCCACTGTTCTAAAGAAGCCAATTTCCTAAAGCAAAATCTTACTCTACTACAAACAAGAGAAAGAGCAAACCACCTTAAAGTTTTACTGTAAATACTGTCAGGTGACACTCATTCAAGTTACAAATTCTTTTAAAACAAGTAACTCCTTTTGAACTACATGGCCCTGCTTGTATGTCTCTTAAATTGTCTGTCATAGGTTTGACTACAGAATTAAACAAAACAGGACAGCATATGAAGAAATAAATTAGTGTAGTTGGCATATTAAAAAAAAATGGAAAAAGTATTCCTAGAAGCAGAGCTTTAAATTTAAATATAATTAAAAATATATCAATAAATGAAGCAGCAGGGTATGGAAAACCATGCTGCTGCTTTCCTGGTCCAGACTGGTGTGCACACCTAATTATTTAGGGTTTTTTACAATGAAAACCAGAGTTTCTTGAACAAGTTCCACCAACTATGGTCTCATCATGGCCACCCGAAGGCAAACAGGTTAAGGAAGAACAGTTCATCCAGGTTTCAGCTCCAGCCGTTCAAAGGCACTTCGGGGTGGTGCCACACGGGTTTGTAGAAATTAAAGAGCGAGGTCAGAAGCACAGCCATCAACCACGAGACAGCAAGCAACACCAGCAGAGGCAGCAGGAAAGGTTACAGCTAAGAATCCTGCAAGAGCCCTGAGGAAAAGAAGGGGATTGAAGGAAAAAAAAAAAAAAAAACAAGAGGAAAAAAGATGATACGGGAAAATAAGTTTCATAGACAAAAGTGATCTTACAGAGAGGAGAGTGAGGAATATTAGAAGAGACAAAGACTACAGCATTTGGGAGAGAGAAAAAGCCTCAGTGCAGCAGAGCAGTGCAGAGGCACAGTTCTGTTCTCCTCACGCCACTCTGGAAGCTCAGCTCTCTCCCATCTGCCTCCTTTCAGCTGCCTCTGCACAGACCCCGCACTTACACGGGCCTGGCACAAATTTAACCACACACGGCACTTTGGCATCTGTACAGATCGGACCACAGAAACAAAGCCCGATTCTGAACCCACAGCAATCGGATCAATGGTCAGGACCCAGAAGGCGTTATTAGAACAGCACAACCTCCCCCGCAGTGCCGGATCACCCACCGCCTCCTTGTTCACCGGCCACGTACGCCCGTTCCTCCTCCTCCATCCCAAGCCACATCCTCACAGCCCATTCATTTTAATCAGCCCGTCATCCCTGTGCCCTTAAATTCCACAGTCTAAGTGGTTTTCTGAACACAAGTTTTCTACTAGGGACTGCTTTGCTGTGTAGGCTGTAACCCTTGGAAGCAAAAACGGATCCAGTAAAATCCTTTTTCAGAAGCCTGTCCGCTGCCTAGCAGGGAGAACAGCAAGCAGGGCTCCCCTCACAGACCTTCCACCTTCCTCGCCCCTGCCAGCGCTCACCCCCGCCCCGTGGGCAGCGTCCTGCCCCTTCCCTGGGGCTCCTCACCAGCACCTTCCCCGTGGGCACAGCTCTCCTCCAGCTGGAACAGCCCGGGAACAGAAGGGGCGGGCGGGCAGAGAGGCCTTGGGGCAGGGGGAACCACGAGCTGGCCCCCGGCAAGGCTGCAGCTGTCGCCCACCAAGAGGCGTCTGACCCGGCTGCCAGGCCAGGGCCGACGCCGGCTGCGTTTTCCCTCTCGGCACGACTCCAGCAGAGACGGACACAAGGACTGATTTCCAGGCAGCGCCTCACGGACAGGGGCTGAAGGGCCGAGGACTCTCCCCAGCAGTCCCTCCCGGGCCATTCTCACAAATACAGACACACGCCCTCGGCAAGAGAAACGGAGGAGAAAGCTGTCCCACGGAAGTGAGTGACCCCAGAGCCACCTGCCCCACAGCAGCCAGGGAGGACACCTGAGGCAGAAGGCAAGGATCAACAGCCCTATCTGTTCCTGCCAACTGAGGGGAACCTTAAATCTTTTTACTGAAAAATGGCCAGAAATTAGAATAAAACAAGCTGGGTTTGTGTCTTAACATAGTTTTTAAGTTAAATTAGTTTATTTGGGTCTGCTCTATATTGAACCAATAATCCTTGTTGGCTGAGCCATTTATTTTTTAAAAATTTGTTTTACAGTTCAGCCTCCAAACTAACTATCAATTACATTTCAGACCTCAGACTGTTTGGTTTAGTACCTCAGTACAACTCCAACAGCTCTCAAGGATTAAGACATCTAGAAGCCAAAGCTCAATTACTTCTTGAAAACCTCACCCGTCTAACTGTACGTTGGACTCTTTCTTTTGGCTCTGACTTCAGTATTTCTGGAAGAAGCACATTCCACAATAACTGAAGAGAGTAAGAACAGACAAATATATACAACCCACAGGCATAAGGAAATGACGTTGATGCACCAAACAGTAACAGAAACAATTCCCCCTCATTCCTAAAACCCAGCAATCCTCTTATCCAAAACAGACCATGCTCATTATACAATACACAAGCACTGTCAACATTCATAAAACCACACATATTACACCCTAAACACACATACTAAACACACGCCTGTTAAACTCAAACAACAGCGCCATCACACAGGCTGGGATAAAGCACCCTGCCTACTGCAAAAATTAAGCAGAAAGGGCTGTGTGACAGTTTCACATGCAATTATGCTTTCTGAAGTCAACAGGCTCCACTATGCAGAACAACAGGTGTTCATCTAACAAAAAAATTAACCTTGAGATAGATCCATACACACATAAAATTAGATGAGCAAAACTGTGTGAGCTGTACACAGGTTAAAGAAACAGAAAACAGCCCTTGCTCTCTTCCACTCTTCAGTACAAAGCATCACTTACTGTACACGTACCCACGGAGTCGGTTGAGTTAAATCAACAGAAGAGCCCAGTGCCAGGAGAGTCGGAATATCCGTAAGTACAAATTCATTTCCTACCCTTTCTAAATAAACCTGGTGTTGCAATACACCTTTACATTAATCCAGCAGCTCCTGCACTGACAACGACTGAAATCGTGAACTGGACTGACAGACCAGAGCTGCTGTACCATTTCCTAAGTCTTCAGATTGATCACGGTGCATTTGTACTCCCACTACGAGGCTCCTGATGCGGATAAACGTGTGAAACCTGACTGTGAGGCCATGTGGACCTCACACGCATCAGCTACATCGTCCATTCAAAATGAAGCTGCACAGATTAGCTAATAAATGAACACAGACAGAAACCTGCTCCAGAGAGCTCCCACTTCTGGCTGAAGTGGAATGATTTTGAGATCTGGTCACCAGCACTGGGCCCCTGAGCTCTCCCAGCTCAGCAATTGCTGTATTCCCACAGACAGAAACTGCTTTTAACCTTCACTTGGAGAGTCCGTCTGCTGAAGTTGTGGCAGCTGCAGCTCTGAGCTGCAATAAAACTGCATGGAGCAGGAGCATCAGTCACCTCCTTCCTAGATCTATTCACAAAAGCTGGAAACAAAGATTGTTCACACATCAGTGAGCAGGAAGTACATGTTGTTAAGTGTATTGCTTCAATTCATTAGCAGGGCAGTCACTTTAGTGTTCGCTTTGATTATTAAGGCAAGGATCAGTCCGTGCTAAAAACATGATGCCTGTCCATTTGTGGGACCTTTTACATATTTTCCAAAACCTATTCTGCCCCATACCTTGTACCATTTATGCATCCAGAAAATGCTTTATGAGTTTTAATTTGGAATCTGTAATAAGGTTCAAACAAGAGACAATGACTATCATTATCAATTCACATTTATCACAGAAAATCCTAATGCGTTTCAGATAGAAAGCATTTCCATGGATGAGATGGGAGGCAGCAATTTCAACCAAGAAAAAAATCATTAAGGGTCACCATCAAGCTCTATGCATACTCTGAGAATGCAGTTAGAGTGATCTCAACATACAACAGGTCTGAACTATTGAACTGCAATTAGTAAAACCCTTTTCAAATGTGCTGATGGACAAAAAAGACCCAGCCTGCACACCAGATTCAGAAATGAACAGTGCAGCTGCGCTCAGTAAAGCACTAAATGAACTGCAAAACCCCATGAGCGAGCGCAAGGGCTTGTGTAAATACATCTCACACAGCTGCACGGGGCTGCTGAAACAGCGTCCTTCAAACTAAGAAACGGGAATTCTACCTGGCAGGGAGCCCCCAGCAGAACCTGCTGTGATTTTAACCTCTGAGCAGGTGAGAAGAGAATCCTCCAGCCCCTGAGCCATCAATATCGCTCCCAAGGGATGATGAGCACATTTCATGGAAAGCTCAGTCACCATCCTCACCAAATCCCAACCGCCCTGCTGACAGGAGTCTCCTGCACAACCGCAGCCAAGACCTGGACTTACTCTGCTTTACTGGAAAAGCTTTGGCATAAACAAAGAGCACACCATCCCCTGTCCCAACAGTTCACACAAGTTCTACTTTCTATTTTCCAACACTAATCCCACTGCGGCAATAGTAAAAGATGTTTCTGATGTAGGAACCCCCTTAGAGCTCTGTTCCACCAGCACTACACATCCCCACACCTGCGCTCTGTTCTTGCCAGAGCCATGCAATACTCGGGTTAAAGCAGCTTCACTCTTCTGCCGGGATGAACTGGCCTCCCTTCCTGAGGGGGCATAAGGAACTTGAAATCATTTTCAATTTTTAAAAGGTTGTGGGGTTTTTTAATCAGTATTTCCAACAAGTTTTCACAAATCAAAGAGAATAACAGTGCAAACGTTTGTGTTACTGGAGGACTGGTGTGTACCAGTGCAGCCACCCCCAAAACTAAGCGTCCCTGCTGCCTTCTGTGCCTCTAACCCAAGCGGTCAGATTTAAAAGCTCTGCGATTTCAAAGACTCAGGTAAAAATCCTTGCTGAACCCCTGGTTTCTGCGTATTGCTCCTGACATTTCACAATGCCTCCAGACAACTACATACCGCCCCGGAGATCCGTCACAGCTACCCAGGGAGTCACTCCCTGTGTCCCACAGCAGACTGCTGGGCCAGTTCCCGTGACCAGAATCACAGCGACCTCCAGCACGAAAAAGGAGTTGGACATTCAATTAGATGAGACGATTGCTTTTTGCTCTTGTGCTAGTTTGAAAACAAACTAGTGGGAGACACCAAGTCAGAATAACAATTTAATAAGAAAAAAAAAATTATAAAGGCAGATAGCACTGGGTTAAACTGACAGAGTCAGGATACAACCTGACACCCTGTTAGTCAGGGTGGTGGCTGCAGTCCCCCCGAAGCAGTGATCCCGTAGAGGGAAAAAAAAAAAAAAAAATTAAAAAAAAAAAATCTGCTCTTCCTCAGAAAAGTCCAGTGGTGGCTGAGCAGCTCCTGTCCTCTGGAAATCCAGTGGAAAAGAGAGATCTGGTATTCAGAATCTCCGGTTATACCCAGGATGGAATGCTGGTTTTCTCCCTCTGGGTGGAGCATCTCACCATGGGATAACGAGTCATGCTGCATGGCATGGATGGCCGTTAGCAGAAAGATAGTCTGGAGGGGGGGAAACAAGGAAACACTGCCCCACCTGATTTCGGCAGCTCATGAGGATGGGAATAGAATACACTGCAACCCAGGACAGCTCTGCAGGCTGAGGTTGAGAAAGGGGGAGGGAATCCCCGGTACTGGCAGGCTGAGGTGATCTCTACAGCCCTAGCTTCTGTGACTTTTTTGGTGACTTTGGATCTAAAACGGTAGAATAATGGGGGGGGAAAAAACCCTCAATGTGGCTACAGTCCTCTACCAAAATGAAACAAACAAAAAAACCCCACCCTGTGCACAGTTTTTTCTTCACTTATTCATTAAATGTGTACAGAATGAAGCTCATCTGAGCCACACACCAAATCTCATCGAAGTATCTGTCGATCAGGACAGCGAGTGATGTTAAGCAGACGCCCGCAGCCCCACTCCACCCCTGGTTAAGACAGACGGACTGCTCGACCAGAGCAACAGCCCACAGAACTCAGGGCACTGTACTCAGCAAAACATCTCAGCCAAAGCAGGTTACAACTTCCCAGTTAAATATACAGTGAGAGATAACGTTCAATTCTAAATGGCTTGAGAGAGACACAGGTGGGTTTTTTTGGCTGTTGTTGTAGCAAGAAACACGTTTGATGTTACTGCAAGGACAATAGGCAGTAAACAATAATTCAACATTCCTAATATTCTTTCACTTCCTCTTTCATTAGTGAAATGTAAAAAAAAAAATGTAAAGAAGGAAACAGATTTCCAACAAAATGTGGGGGAAAGAAGTAGAATGTAATATAAAGAGGGAAACAGACTATGAGAATAAATACTTTGAGTAAAAAGGTGATTATATTTGAGGTTAGCATCTGCCCCCTCCCATTAAATATCCAACTATAATGAAATCTTCTCCGTACCCAGACTGGTTATCAGAGTAGAACACATTTCAGGACACACTCAGCTGCTGAATCAGTGTGTTTGAGCATCAGATAATAGTCTCTCAAAAAAACATGGTACCTTCTGTTCAATATTCATTCATAAAGTTCAGATCAACACAGAACATACTCAAAATTGCAGCCAGTCCTGAATAAACAGGTACTAAGAAGCAGATTTTTTTTTTCCTAGTTGACTGTAGCTGGCTCATGTACTCTGCCGCCTTCTCTCACGTTACTAACTGACCGCAGATTTTTTATAAAACGTGTGCTACATCAACAAACAAGAAACATTTTACTCCCTTTTGAATTCAATGTTTATCCCATGTTTCCTCGTGTGTACTTTCAGCAGTAAACAAACCGGTTAAAGCTGTTCAGCTCTGAGGAGCCCTTACAGCAGTCTCAGGACAGCAGCTGGACACATCTTTTCCCACAGCGCACCAGATTCTCTCTGTCACGGCACCACCTGTACCGACACGGGGACTGAGTTCCTAACCCGCTTCCCAATTCTCCGACACAGATGAAGCTGCTCCTGTTCCGTCACCCTAACGATGTTTCTGGCCGCAGAGCCCGGCACCGCGCTGTACCTGCCCGCGGGGCTGTGCCGGCCCTCCGGTAACAGCCCTGCCGGCACTCTCGCCGGGACAGAGGGGATGCCACACCGCTGGACACACTGACACCACCGAGCCTCTAAGCCCACTACCCGTCTTTTTACAAAGAGGATGCGACTGCAAGAAAACCTTTCCATCCCTTTGATGCCACGAGCTCTTGTGCTCTTCTAGGTGAGCAGAGGGGGGAAGCGGCACCACAGGTCCCTACAGCAGTCAGCTTCTAGAGCAAAGCAGGATAACCTGCATCTCAGCATGCACAACTACTCGTGCTGTTACAGATGATTAAATTACCGGGACCTGTTAGAATCTAACTCCAGTATTTAACTCCCTGGTTCCCAGCAGGCAGTCTGCAGGGACATTCCCTGACAGAACACATGCCACAATTTAAATTGCAACAACTGCTTGGGTATAGAGTGGTTATGTTCAATGCTGCCATGAAGAACATTCCAGTACAGATGAAAAACACCTCTTCTCAGCATTACATTGACAGTAACGTCCAGACAGCTAAAAAACCCCAGGCTGTTCCTGTTACTCATCTTTCTATATTCATTCAACTTTGATTATTTAGCATGGATTTCAACACCCTTAATAAAGCCAAACATCTTTCCGTTCAATGGTTTCCAGGCTTTTTCGTTTATTCACTGAATCAGATAATTGTATCTGGTTATATATGTGATCACATCATTACACTTTTTATCTATTATTATCTATAGTAGATATATATCTATATATATCATTATATCCAACTATAGCATTATATCTTGATTCCTGAGCCTTTTGCTTTCTTTTCTCCCTCCCATTCCTGAGGGGGAAGGAGGGAGCAAGCAGATCCGCGGTGCTCAGTTGCCCTCTGGCCTCAAGCCACAACAGCCCTGACTGACCAGGGATCAACACCATGCCTACTCAAATACTGGAAAGCACAGCTTTATCTGCATATGCAATAACCCAAGCATGGCTTTTGAGATAACAGTCTACTCTTCTGGAATACATTTTTTAGGCTGCACAGATGCCTTAACCTCTGAAAAGCTGCTAGGGCTACTGTTCACAGCACCACTCTGATAATTTCCTAAAAAAATGTACAAACAAATCAGACCCGTTACTCAGATGGTTAAAAAAATTTGGGCTTGTAATTATTAAGAGATCTCAGCATCATGATGTCACTTTTTCTAAAATTCCTCTTAGCCAATATTCAGCTTTCTTAATAAGCAGCAACCAGGACCTCACGTTCTCAAAAAACTTCAGACCTCCTGCTCTGATCACAGTATTTACCATTCCTTCAAGGTCTAAACTGCCAAGAAAAAAAAACAAAAAAAAACACCAAAACCTGTTTCCAAGCTAAGTTTCTCAGTATGAGCAGACAGAAAACAAGGCAGAGTTGTTTCTCTGTTCAAGGAAAGACTAAAAGTCTAGGCCTGTGTGTGATACTGGATTGCTGGTACTCGTATAAACAGGGCATTAACTTGGCAGCCTTGGGAACTTCACCACTGATCAGATCAGATCAGCCGTCAGCTAACATGTTAACCAGGTGTCACCAGACAGTGCAACGAGACACAAGAACGTCAGTGGAATTGCTGCCTACTGAGGCGATGAACCAGATGTTCAATTACACCTATTCAGACTGGTCTTAAAAAAAAAAAAAAAAGTATTAGCTGCTTCAGCCCTATTTCCCCCCAAAATTCTAAAACATTAGTATAAACTATCATAGAGAAAGCTCCACACACAAAAATGGAGAAGGCTTTAAAAGAAGGGGAGAGCACATTTAAGCAAAGGTGTGTACTAAAGCTAAAATCTAAAAGACAAAGTGAGCTTTTACTTACAACTAACCTGTTCATACACATTAGCTTTCCGGGTGATCTTTACTACAACCAGGTCCCTCTCACAGACATTCCTCTGTTCTTAGCTGCCTCTTGAAGTAAAAGCACCAACAGACCAACACAGAAGATACTCTATGCTGATTATGCAGTCATTACTTGTCCTTTTTTAATTAAAAAAAAATCCCTCTGCCGTTAAGGGTAATCAATAGGCTTCACATAATGAACAAAATCTGTAATTCCGTGGGAATTCAGGACTTTCATAGATCCTTTACAACACAGTGATTTCTGTTGCCAGCTCTCATTTTTGGAGGGGCAAAAGTGATGAAGCTCACTTTCATTTTCTGTGGGTGCAAAATTACGGTAAGGTATTCAGATATCCACCAGAGTCCAGGAAAACTTCAACATGGAAACGTGTTCATAACAGTTTCAGTCACCTACTGACGGCACAAAGTCTCTTATAAAACCCCAGGTCAGCATCGACACCCACAGAAATACTGAGCCAAGGCACCAGGACACAGGACGGTATAAACATTCCCCCCTTCAATCTCCAGGGGATTCTGGACTTTATTAAACAGACGCCACCCAGCCTTCACCTCAGTGAGCTGGAAGAACCAATCAGACGCACGTTTTCGTAAGGAAAATGTGAATTCAGGGGGAAGCTTTGTCTCACACCGGGCCTGTGGAGCAAAGCCTAAGCAAAGCCCAGGCAGGGTCTGTGAGGCTCCTCCCGACCAGGCTGCGGACACAGGGCAGCGAGCGCCTGGACCCGCAGGCACCCGCGGGGGGAAGAGGCAAAAGGGCAGCGGGTAACAAGGAAAGCAGCTGCCCTCACAGCTGGCGCCTGGGGCGAAGAAACATCCGCGTCTGGTTAGCCAGACCCACAGTCACTCGATCTCCGAGTTAGACAAACGCCCCATCTTTCCCCCTCGGCACTCTCGGGAAAGCCCGACTCCGAGCGCACTCTCCCCACAGAAGCGCAGGGTTCAGGAACCCCCCAGCCCCAGCACAGCTGTGCCCGCAGCGCCCGCAGCCCCGCAGCCGAACCCCTCTCCAGCACCGCCTGGAGACAACCCAGAGGACACCTGGGCAGGGGCCCGGGCACCTCCTCTGCTGCCGAGGATGCAGGGAGCGCTGCTCAGGTCCTGGAGCCCGCTTTTCACCCTAAAAACTTGAGCCATCTTATCCCTTGGGCCGCATCCACATACGTTCCTCCAACAGATTTTAAGACACATTTCACTCAATATATAGGCTTGCACACAACAGTCTGCTATGAGAAAATGAACTGTAGCCGTATTTATTTTTTTAAGGCCCATCAAAACCAATTAAGTTAATTAAACTCTCTCCATCAGCTTTCTTAAGTCAGTCCTAATATGCAAGAACACGAAGATGGAAGAGGCCAGATCATTTGCCTACTCTAAGCTGTGAAAAAAATTAAATTAATGGACAGAATAATCAGCATGAGCAGTGCAAATGCTTCCATATTAAACATCTTTTAGTGTTAAACAGAAGATACCTGGACTGTGGACTCTTTGAAAGTGATCACTTTTTCATCCATCCATCAAAGAATGGATGAAAGTTTACCATGTGATAGTCTGCATCCCAGGAATAGCTCTCTTCTCAGATTTTAGGGACAGGGTAACCAGGATGAGCACTGCTTCACACCTCCTACAGAACAGCCCACACTAACCAGTGCCTTCATATTCAGATTTTATACAAACTCTTGTACTTCCAGCTACTAACTAAACTCCACCCTATTTCAAGAAGCTTCCTCTTGCCTGCACATACATTTCCGTATTTTTATTTATATTTATCAAGCTACTTTTTTTTCCTGTTAACTCAAACAAGCAGACTTTTTTTAAACCCCCAAGTTAAAACATTTTCTGACTCTTGAATAAGCTCCCTTCATTTTCTTTAAAACTTCCACAAGCTGACATCATATTTGGCAATGTAAGAAACCAAACCGACTCATCCCAGCAAGCAGTCTCACTGACGAAACACACAGCAGGAAAAACACCTCCTTTATTTCTGCTCGGCACTCCCCCATGCAGAGACATACTGTAGCCTCATCCCCCGTGTGAGATGGGGATTGCTTACCCACCACCTCAGCAAGTCACTATTTTTTTCATGTATTTTAAGAGTGACCTAAATCTTTGCTTCCTTTTCCTGCAATTTTCATTCATTTACCTTATTAAAATGAACGCTGTACCAGTGACTTCATCTTACTATGCAGCACAGACCAGTCTTTGAAATTGAGTTAATTCCTCGTATTCCGCTGACACAAACAGCCTTTTTGTTCATCTAGAATCTGAAAGTTTAAGAACTGGTTTTTGAAAAGAAGTGATGCTGGTCACGGCCACAGTGCTTTTCACATCCTTATCTGCGAAGGGGCCTGGGACATACACATGCTGTGTCAGAATGCAGGGGAGATCAAATTTAAAACACAAACACCCCGGGATTTTTTCTTCCTATGAATAGAGTTGAGAGGCTAAAACACCATTCGACATGAGAAATCTAATGTGAATCGGAAGTCATGGTACAGAACCTGAGATTAATTCAGCTGCCAAGAAATTGTTGCCATCGCCTGATACACAGAAAACAAGATCTGCCTTGTTTGGCCACGTGGGACAGTGGATTATCAAAGTTCAAAAACCAAAGAGAAGATCAGCAGCACTCCCTTAGCTCAGGGAGTAAGATTGTGACCTCGTACAATTCGTATTCTCCTGGGCACTGCGGACATAACCAGCTCTCACACAGACTTCCAGCTCTGAACTTCCACAGCTGGAATCAATTTTAATTTGAGGATGCTCCGTGACTGCAGAACTTGCATCTGGCGTGGCCACTCCTACAATGCAGCCAGCCCCCACACTGCACTCAGGCAGGGCAACATCTTCTGTCCAGGAAGAGCAGAAGGGACTGCCCCCAGAAAGAGTCCTCCCGTGTCCTACCATTTTCACACCAGAATTTCTGTCGCCTTGGTAACACTCCTTGGATTTCACTTCCATACGCTTGTCCTGCAATCCCTGGAAAACATCCAGACTTTCAACCTGCGCCACATACTTTGGCATCGAGCTTCCAGGTTACCCACCCACTGCACGAAGACCATGTTAGAAAGCATTGTTTTTTTAAAACTGGCTACACCTCACTCCATGTGTCACTGCCAGTGACAATCAATAAACACAGATAATATTTTATGCACAAAACCCAACTTAACTATTGTTTTGACTGCATTTTTTACATCACAACTGATCCAGTGAATGTATATACTGGGGAAGCAAAAATCCTTCAAAACATCTTGAAAACTCGGTAACTGCATTTCCTGAGAGCACTCATTCCTTCCATCAAGTTGTGGAATTCAAATTAACTACAGCCTTCTCTCCTAAATCCACACATTTAACTGACTGCCACCACGAAATTTAAAACATTTTCGGCATCTGTGCCCACAAAACAACCTTCCTGCGTAACAATCGTTCATAACTGATAAATTACAACAGGTCTTTCCAATACACCCCTACAGGAACCAGGGCACAACTGAGGCGCAGCCAGCACTGGCTGAAGCACAACTGACACGAACAAAGGCAAAACCATCAGAGGGCAAAAGCAAGAATCCCAGCTACAAACAGATGCTTCACCCCCAGGCACTCTGCTGCACCCGCAGACCTGTTTGTCTCAGCTGAAGTTTGCATTCCAACAGCCAGGTGCATTTTCTGCACGCAAGCTCAGCAAAGGGGTTCACAGGAGCACGGCAGTGCCCACCCGTCTGACAGAGCAACCCAACCCCTTTTTGTAGGGAAACACGCTCTGCAATAATCCCTGCGGGGCCCTGCCCGAACTGCTCTCCAAAACAAACAGCCACACCGGGAGGTTTTTGATGTTGCTGCTGTGCCAGACTCTCACACCATTACCCTTCTTTTTCACAGTCACTCTCTTGAATATTTATTCGGCATGTTCTCCACAGTAAATTGTGATCCACTGTAGGAGCTCAACCAAAATCAAATGAAAGCACGAGAAAACAAACTCGAGAATTCTGACACCCGTTTCCCACAGTAGTTTCCTTGCTCACCCTTCTTTAGTGAACAGCATCGTCCTCAGGCCTCCTTGCACTGAGGCTACAATACAATTGCCAATGCACAGTTTTCAGAAACATCTTGCCCACAACATATTAAACTCCTTAAAACCAGGGTGAGTAGGAGTTTTCTGTTATTTTCTCTCCTCTGGTTATTAAGCATTTAGAGATCTGGCAGTGTATTTTAGAAGCTGTGAACTTATATTTGCATTTTACTGTACTAGAGCGAGTAAATGAGAGAAATCCTTTGTTCTGAAGCATCCACTATTGCTGTTCTACATCCAGAACAGAGCGCAGCTTTCAACGGAAAGCTCCACAGCTTCCCTCCTGGCTGCACCGAGAACATGGGAATTTTACACGCGTGTGTACGTGCACCGGATTTACAGTATGTGTATGTACGCAGGATTTACCCCAGAGCTGATCCTTCCCGTGTCTAGGCAACGTTATGTATCCCTGTCAGCAACTCACCGGGTGGGTTAGCTAAACACTTCATTCACAGCCTAGTCCTCTTCACCTGCTGACACGCTTCATTTGAAACTGTTAGAGGTGTAAATGATGTCTCTCCTGACAAAGAGGAGTCAGAGGCATAATCAAGTTCTTAGGCCTTCAGCTACGCCACCTCAGGGGGCTGTTTGCACGCTCCTAGCCCACGTCAAACACTACATGGAAACAGTTCAAACTAACTTTTCTGTTCATTAAAGCGTAGCAGAGCTGCAGAGCTGACACTCTAAAACAGCCTTGCAGCTTCTGGGTCCGATTTCTGCCCAATAACAGTTTAATCTGTAACAAAATCTATCACAAACAACTGCACGTTAGACCCTTTTTGAGGGCCGTAAGCCAGTACTAAAGACTGGTGTGAAATTGGCTGAGGCCCGCCACAGACAGTCAGCCACCAAAACCAGACTGGACCCAGATCAGGATGTTAATTTTAAAATGAGGCTTTAGAGAGGATCGAGATTACCTTGTGGCTAAAGTGACTAATGCCTGAATTTCTTCTAACAGCCCTTTGGTGGTAGAGTAGAACAAAGGCTGAACAGCTGATTTTTCTTTCATTCCCCACCACCTCTCCTCTACGTCTTTTTCTTCCCCATCTCAGCAGATGCCCCAGAGTTTGCTCACTATAAAATAAAGATTAGCAGATAAAAAGAAGCCATTTGTGGTGTCAGCTCTTAACAGCTGACAAACTAATTTCTCTATATTCCTTTTACTTTGATTTAATGATGTAACAAAAACCATCAAAACCACACACGCTCAGTAGCTTCTGAAGATCATTCCCTGATGAAAATAAATGCTGTACAAACCAAACAGACGCCAAAATATTATTTAAGGATAGAATCAAGAGACCTCATTAAAATCAGCAGCAGTTTTGCCACTGGCTTACAGGGCCAACATTTCCCACAGAGCCTATAGCTGCCACGTTCAAAAAAGAAATAGCTTCAAAACGGTAACAAATGATGATGCTTGAGTCTCCTACCCGCAGCACAATCGCTGCACTAACTAGAGCTACAAACCCCTGCAGAAGTCCCACAAAACCACCCCACGTTATGTCGGCGCTTACGCCGAGGCAGAACCCTGCGGCCCCTTCGCACCCCACATCCCTCCCCCACATCTCCTGCTGGGCTGGAAACTGCGAAACCCAGAGCACGGGAGGTACCTGCAGCTCATTCACCTCCGACAGAGAGAGGAACATCAGGGGAGCAACCGCAGCCCCTTCAGAGGCTGCCTCTGGCAGACACACGCCTCTGCCCGCACATACCCCGTTTTTTCCCCAAATATCCGAGCAGCCACCAGCCAGTGATTCCAGCACAGCGTCTGCACTTCCACGGGCACGCTGCGGCTACCGGGGGCGTTACAGGGCAGCAATTTGTAAATGCCGTTTGCTATAGATCCTCTGGGTCCCAACCACACTTAAGTATCGAGAAATATTAAAATTTAATGTGCACTGATATTTATCAGCCATAGCTACTGGGTCGTTTGATGCCCAGCCGATACCTTGCACTCCCAGCCGAAGGCACGATCTGCTCTCAAGGGGTCTGAGAGGTCTGCAAACCTGACAGAACCTACAGCCCCTTGCAGCATCGCTTTAAATTCATGTGTAGAAAGCCACACCATTTTCCCTACTGCCATTTTCTGCTGGCCACCAATATCGAGAGAAAAAACGTTAATATATCACTGGAAGAATCTGCTTACCAAGGGAGTTTGTTAATATTTCTGAACACTGCAAATTAAATGAGCTTGTTAGCGCTTTCATCCTTTCAATATATAGATTCTTATTTAAAATTCCTGTGTTGACAGCAGAATAAATATCATTTTTCTTGCACAGATTGAAGTAGTTAAAGAAAATGAAAGGCAATCTTATTTTTGGCAGCACCGTGGTTATTCCCTTTCCATTGTACGTGTGCCACAACACGTTCAGCTGGGCATCGAGAATCCAGCCTGCGTATTTTAAAGTTATAAATCTGTTCCAACAGTCACCAAGGCTCCTATTCAAATCAGGAGCAGTTCTGTCACAGGCTTAAATGTCCAAAACCTCCCCAAGAATTCAGAGTAAAACTTTGTTCTTCTCCTCCCTACTCATCAGTCACACGGTAAAAAATGAATGCAAAACATGTCAAATGAATAAATAAAAGAGCCAGGGTAGTTCAGCACCGCACTAAATATAGTGAGGAGACACTGCAGAATTTGCAACTCTTACCCAGTACACAGACAAAATTCGAAGCCCCACATGCGGGTTTAGGCTGCTGGCAGAGGGGCAGAAGCTGCTGTTACCCCCCCGGCACAGCACATTACCCCCCCAAGCCCCCTCCTGCCTGTGCCAGGTGCCTTCGCCTTTCCGGGGTCCAGGTGCTGCTGGCACGGCTCACGATGGCAGGGGAACATCATCTGCACAGTGTCATTGCTGCAGGGGTTCTGCTTCGAGTCACCACGTCCCAGGCAGCACAGAGACCAGGGGCCTGCCGGATACTTCTGCACTTCCACCCAAATCTAAACCCCACTGCACCATACACCATCAGCTGCCAGGCAAGAGGGTTCTCTCGTAACAGGCAAAGACAACCGGCTACTTCTTGCACAGGCTCAGTGCAGAGGTTTATGTCTTCTGAGACAAAAGCTTTTACTAAAAAAGAGATCTGAATTAATGATTTTTTCAGAAGGAACACAAGGCAGAGAGATGCCATTGGGATGGGGCAACCCAGAAATCACAGAAAGTGAGTTTCTCCTGAACATCTCACCTCTTTGCCGCTCTTCATCTTTCCATGGCTTCCAAGATGTGTGAAACTAATTTAATCAACTTTAAACAACGTCCTTATCAAACAGAACATGCCAAGAGGAAGAATTTAACCCGCGCATGGTGTGAGAGTACAGACAGTTGTCCTGTTCGTGTCTAATGCCTTTTGTTTCTGAGAAGAATATTTGACACGTGAAGTATATTCAGCAACTTGGCTCTCCCGTTTGCCTTCCTGACTTGCTTCTGGTGCCTCACCCTAAGGGTTATGCATCAGTCAGTGTATTTCATATCCTCCTCCTGGCCTTGAAAAAAGGCAACCAGCCACGAAGCTGTCTAAATGCTGCAAAATTACCAGGTGAGCCTCACTGTTCAAAGACAAACTCATCAATTACTTTACAGTGAGAACAAAGCTAACAAAGAATCAAGAAGGTATTTTTAGCACTAACCAAGCCCAATATATTCCAACACGCTTAAGTACCTACACAGCCATATTTTATCGAATATGTTCAGTTTCCTGAACAGAGACTCAAAAATCAACCCCCTTGCTTTTTTCACCCTTTCATCAGGGTCTGCTGATTCTATAGTAGGACTGTAAGTTGACTAGAAAGGCATGTCCTGGGCTTCCCTCTCCTTCCCAGCACTGACTGCAGATCCCTCCTCTCCCAAATCCTCCTGTGCACGAGGGGTGAGCTGCATTTGCCACTAACCATTCACAAGGGACAGCTGGCATGTGATCTGTCTATCTCCAAATAAAACTTGTGAGGACACAGGAGTGAGGAGATGGGCCAGCTCCATGTGAGGTGAGTTCCTCCGCTCTGTTTTTTCACCCAGAGACCAACGCTGTAACAAACTCTGATTTTGTTCCTCTCTGAAGACTGGGCAGCATCCCCATACCACCCTCATGAATTAGAAAAAGAACGGAGGAGTATTTAAGTAGCAGGTAGAACCACAACTCTGCCTAAGAAAAGACACTTTCCAGTGGCTCAGCCTTGCTTGCTGAGCTGATCTGCCAGGCTGCACCGTCTGCCAGAGCAGGCAGCGGGACTTCTAACAATGAGATCCAGTCACGCAGTGAAGAGATGAATTCACATCAGTTACAATACCTATGGAACAGCTCATTAAATCAGCCAGGCTGTGCCATCCAGCACCCCTGATGGTCTTAATCTAACCTCTCACCCTGGCCCTGGGGTCATCAGTGGGCAGCTGTGACCATAAGTGATGGAAAAGACATTTTCCCAGGAGAGTGTCTGTTTCCTGGAACTCAGGCATCACTGATTATTTGCCTGTGTTGCCCATTCCAATCTTGCCTTTCCAATCTTCTTATCCCCTAGAGGGGCTATGCAGCTTTTTAGTGACTTGAAATCAAGGTATGAAATCAGCAATATTCTGATTACAGGCAAGTTCTGGAGGTAACACCTGTGGGCTTATAACGACACCGCATTAGCACCGTATCGATCTACCATCTGCTGCTGTCTCTGCACAGGTAGGAGCCAATTCATCTAAGAGGTCACATTTTGTTTCCTTATTCCTGCAAAGCCTTGAAGTGTGTTACACTGGGAAGACATAAGGACTTTCAGGAATGCCAAAGCATTTGTACGCGTTTTTCAGAAATTATAACTTCTTTAAACATGAGTCTTTTCAAAGAAAATTGACCCAGCAGGTACACAAATCTCAGCTAACAGAAAGCACATGACATCCACCACATTTTAAGGTTCCCATTTGGCTAGTGGGGTCACTTCTGTTAAGAAGCACCTTGGAGCATGGTCACACCCTGACCTGCAAAGGACCCGTCACTTTACTCCCTGGGATGAGCAGTCTTTCCAGGCAGAGCACGCCACGTGTGCCTCTCCCATCTCTGTTCTTAGCACTCAGCCAAGGGTGCCCACAGGGCCCCAACCCGCAGGACAAATTAGAGGAGGGTTGGTTTTTTTTTTCTTTCCTCTGGTTTCCCTTCAGCCTCGAGGACTAGACTTGTACCACCACCTCATTTTGATGTGAGCTGCAGGCAGCTGTCAGATGGCAACACTGCTCACTAATACACGAGTGGGAATTGAGTCAGCAACTTGGCAAGTAAAGGTTTAGCTTCTGTAACTGCTCCTTTAAACCGCCCAGTCCCTAGAACCTAGGGAGCTATTTTACCTCTAAAAATAACCATGTTCTGGGAAAGAAGAACACACACATCATCCCCTCCAGCAAGGCAAACCTGTCTGATGCCAGCGCTTCAACCATTCCAAACACTGTGCTTCAAACAGCAAAAGTCACTTACCAACATACTCCGAGAGGAGCACAACAAAGAATGGAGTCACCAGGTCACTGATTCCCAGCCACCGGCTGCGTGTCGAATGGCTCAGATAAACAGGATTCTGTCAAAGATCTAGGGAAGAATGAGGGAGAGCAGGTACCTGCATTAGCCCTGCACAAAGGAAAGGCAGAAAAGCGTAACTGCTAAGCTCAGGGAGCAGAGATCATGCGCTGACAGGCTCTTCTGCAGCAATACGGGTGAGAAGCAGCATGCAAGTCCTCGGAGAGGCTCTGGTATGATCCACAGATCCCCCACACAGGCCAGCCCACATTTCACCAAACAAAGCAGCCCAGGCTCCTCAGAGCCTCTGTTTGAAGAAGTGCAGACCAGGCTTTGCAAGATCCAGGTGGCTTAAGACCCTTCCACCCCTAGGGCAGAGCAGCACACCCTGCTGAGCGTCAGGTGGAAAGCCAAGGCTGTTCCCAGCACAGTTCTCCCGGCAAAACATCACGGGTCAGGATGGTTCCCAGTACAGCAGCCTCCCCCCAACAACCGGCGTGTTATTTCCAGACTGCCCCAGCCCCAGGACACCGTGCTCTGACATAGGCACACACGCTGAGCTTGTTTCTGAGGAGGACAGATGCTCCTCACACCTCCCGGCCACCTCGCAAACCCCTCCCTGCCCGTGTTTCTCACATCCTGCTTCACACAAAAGAGGTTCCTTAGACACACAACTCATCTCCTCTGGTTCAAACACCTTGAATTGGTCTCAAAAGAAGAGCTTCAGGTCTTTCACCAGTTTTTGGCTACATCTCGCCACAAAAGAGCCGATCTCATCACTCCTGAGCTCCAGGTCTGATTTCAGAAACATGGGACAAACTTTCAGCAGGTATTCGCATCAGGAGCTGTCAGCCAGGGAAGTTTCCCTGCAAAACCAACTCCCTCGTGGCAGTGCTGGTCTAACCCCACACACCCCCCACGGCAAACGTGGGGCAGGAGCTTCGCTGCCCCTCTTACCTCCCGGATGAGCAGCTGCTGGAAGAGGGGGATGAGTGCGCTGGTCCTTGGAATGTCCATGTGGCTCTGGAAGAGCGGGTGGGTCACACACACCAGCTGTGCTTTCCGGGGGCACAGTAACTCCTCGGGGGCTAACAGAGGGGAATCCACCCCGCAGTGTCCCCCCAGGCAGGAGCTGCACTTGCTGACAAGCGCAGTGAGGGCTGCAGATGACGGCTGCACTGAGAAAATCAGAAAAACAGCTTAATCTCCAGTCTCCTCTGCTCAGGCACGGGCAGGTACCCTGAGCTGGGAAAGAGCTGGGGTCTGAATTCTAGTTACGAGGTCGATTTAGGGAAGGCTTCTGGAGCCCTGTCCCCTGTGCGCCCGCCTGCAGCTCCGCACAGCAGCGGGGCTCTTCTCAACCCCGGGCTCTGCCCAGGGACACGAGAAATCACAGCGCTGCCAGCTCACAGCAAAGGCTCCAGGCTCTCGCCTCTGAAGCAAAACCCTTCCAATCTGCACTTACGCATTTCATACAAAATCCACCAGCAATCCAAACAGCTCCGTCCACCAGAAAAACAACCCCTGGCTGCTATGGGGACGTGAGCAGCCGGGCACGTGTTATCAAGAGCAGAAACCCAGGGTCTGGAGCATCGCTTCACCGCGGGTGTCTCCCAGACACACACGACCCCAGAGATCCTGGCACCGCTGCCCGGGGTTCCTCCTGCACCAGAAAGAATTCCGACACTTCTACACGTTTCCTTCCGATTTACACCGGCAGCAGCCGGGGCATTCATTCTGGTTTCTCGAGCCGTTACACTCTCCCCTTGATTAACAGCCATCCCCGGCCAGACTCCAAACCAGATCTCCGGGAACCTCGGCAGATGGGTCTGGAGGGGAACGCCCGGTACCGCCGGGGGTCCGACAGCGGCGTTCCCTCGAGACAGCTCACCTCCAGCTTTCCAAAACCCCCGAAAACACCCACAGCCCCGGTGCCACTGAGAAGCAGCGGGAAAACGGATCCTTCGCTCAACCTCGCTCTTGCCCAAAGTGCAATTTCCACGCGGCCCTGGCGCCCAGAAGCCCCCATTTTACTCGCACGGTTTAACTTTCCTCCGCGCTCTCGATCCGCCCCTCGCGCAGTTTCTCTCTCCCACGAACACGCGCAGGCCCTCCGCAGATCCCCCCCGCGTGTTCCCGGCCGCCCGCCCCGGGTCCCCGCGCAGAGCCCGCGGGAATCCCCCGCCCGGAGGAACCGGCGTCCCGGCCCCGAGCGGCCGCCCCCGGCCCCGCCGGCCCCTCCGGCAGCGCCGCCCCGCCGGCCCCGCGCCTCGCTCCGCGCCCCCCCGCGCACGGCCCGGCCGCCCCCCCGAGCGCAGCCCGACCGCGGGAGCGGAGCCGCGGGGCGATCCGCGCCGTCCCCGTCTGCCGCCGGCTCGGGCGGGGCGGCCGCCGCTCCCCCGCCGCGGGGCCGCGCGGGACCGCGCCTGCGCGGGGGGGCCGCGCCCCGTGCCCGCGGGTGCGCCTGCGCGGGAGCGTCCCGCGCGCCCGCGGCCGTCTCCGCGCGGGGCTCCGCGCCCGCCCGGCCCCGGTGCCCGGCGCCTCCGCCCCTGCGCGACGGGGCCGCTGCGCCCGCGGCGGGGGGGGCGGCCGCGTCTCCCGGGGCCGGTCGCGCGGGGCCGCGGCCGCGTCTCGGCTCCGGGCGGGGCCGGCGCTCCGCGGGCGGGGCCGCGTCCGCGCACGGTCCCCGCGCCGCCGCCGCCGGGCGCTCTCCGGGGCTGGAGCGGCGCCGCCCGCGCTGCCCTCATCACCGGATGGCGATGAGGGTCCGGCTCTCGGCGCGCAGAGCCCGGAGGCGACGCCGATCCGGGATTTCCGCCGACGGGCAGTTCGGCGCCGCGCTCTGACCCGGAGAGGAAAGCAAAGACGCTTCGCTCAGCTGAAGCCGCTGAAACGGCCTTTGTGGGGGGACCTGGAGTGCGAACACCAACACAGAACTCGGGGCGTTCCGCTCTGTCGCCCGGTGAAACTCCTTCTCGGTCCTCACCGCTCACGCAGAATTTCTCTCGCGACAGAGCTGCTGCGGTATCGCGTCTGTAAATCCCCGCTGCAGCCCATCCCCGGTCACTGAGCCGTCCCTGCCCCCGCATCCCTCGTGCTGCCCGTCTCCGTCCCTTCCCCGCCGAGAGGGCAGGGTGAGGGTCCTCGCCGGCACACCACCCCACAGCCTCTGGTCCCCGGCCCTGGGGCTCTCGTCTGGGAGTCCCAGCTTTGCCCCCTTCCCCCTTCAGACCCAGCTGAAAGCTCTCGCTGAGCCCCAAGATCCTTTTCCCCTCCGGGACGGGCGCACCCCACCTGATGCCAAAAGCTCCGGCGTCCTGTACCCTGACCCGTGACTGAACAACCCAAACCCCGCCAGTAACACCAGTCTCGGAGCCACCAGCTCATCTGTTGACTCCTCCCGTGATCTTCCTCACCCATCCCCGCAACTGCAGGGACGGAGGAGAGACACTCTTTGTGCTCCCGACCCCTTAACCAGTTCCCCAAGGCCCTGAAATCTCTCTTGGTTCATCTTGGACTACTCCTGCTAATATTAGCAGTACCCACCTGAAAAACCACGAGCGGTCGCTAGTCCTGGGGTCTCCCTAGCGGGGGAGTTAACCCCCTAACTGCAGTAACCTGCACGAGGGGAAACGTGCCCCTTCCTTGGGGCAGACACAGCCCTGCGTGCGCAGCGCAGCAGGTGCGCCATGAGGTCGGGCAGGGACGGGGCTTCAGAATTCAGCACATAAAAAAAATCCCCAGTGAAAACAAAAACCCAAACCAACGCCCCCAAAGCCGAAGCACCGCAGAGCTGGGCAGTGGGGTTTGACAGTTTGCAGGGTAAAGCTCGAGCGAGGCGTTACCGCCGCTGACTGACAGCGACCGACTCCTTGTAATCCCGAGACCAACTTCCTCTCGCTCCGCGTTCGCCGCAGCCGAGCTGGAGGTGGCACAGCCCGCCGGCGGCTTCCTTCACCCCCGGCACCCAACACCCGCTCCGCGCCAACAGAGCCCGAGCAACGGGATCTGCCCGACTGAAATTTAATTTGGCTGACAACACCCGGCCCGTCGCAAGGTCGCTTCGAGGGTTGTTTCCTCGCCGTGCCCACACACGCTCCGCACCGGCCTGCGGCTGAATGGAAACGCAAAGGGCTGCGCAGCCCCTGCGATCCCTCCAGACTGCCAGGAGCAGTCGGCCCTGGAAACAGCCCGCAGAGTCCAGCCTTCCCCGTGGTGCTGGCGGCTGCCTGGTCCTGGCTGACGCGGCCCAGCGAGCCTTTGGGCGAGGCCTTCGGAGTTAGTCTCAGCTGGAGACAAACGGGCGGTCCCCGCAGCAGCCCCGCCACGGCACGGCCACCGGTACCCGGCACGCGGCATCCTTCATCCCGCCCCGCAGTAAGGGGATGTCTCCATCACATCAAGTAGTTTATTTTTATTTAAAACCACATTAAAAATGTAGAAGATTTCCGAATTCTCCTGTACAACATGAACTATTAAGAAAAAACCCGCAGGCTAAAACATATAAAGACTTGACAGTGCTGACAGCCCGGAGCAGCGCCCCCCTGCCCAGCCCCAAACAAGACACCCGCGGGGAAAAACAAAACACCTGGCAAGGGAACAACAGCAACCAGAACTATGTACAGAGACAGCTGGGGAGCAGGCAGCCGCTCCGCACCCCCCAGACAGAAACACTGCGCGTGGGGATGGACACGGGGCAGACACGGAGGGAAGGCCCGAAGAGAAAACCGGGGGATCAGCAGCTGTGGGAACAAGGGTGGGTTGGAAACCCACGAGAATTAGAAACAAATAAAAAAGTTATTATTCTGGCAGCTAGAACTCTCTCTTTAATTTACAAATCCGTGAAAATAAATAAAAAAAAAAACTGGGAAAAAGAAAAAAAGGTAAAACGTCTGTAAGAGTCGGTCAGAAGATCAGCACTGTCTCAACATTGTCATCAGGGACATGGACAGTGAGGTACCTGACAACGGCCTGCTTGGCCTTGCGACCCCTGGAGTGGGGTGTGGTGCCACGGCTCCTGAATGCAGAATGGTGTGGCACAGCGAGTGCCAGGCTGTTCCCCCGAGCGCTGACCCGGGTGACACGGGCAGTGCCGGGCTGTTCCCCCGAGCGCTGACCCGGGTGACACGCGCAGTGCCGGGCTGTTCCCCCGAGCGCTGACCCGGGTGACACGCGCAGTGCCGGGCTGTTCCCCCGAGCGCTGACCCGGGTGACACGGGCAGTGCCGGGCTGTTCCCCCGAGCGCTGACCCGGGTGACACGGGCAGTGCCGGGCTGTTCCCCCGGGCGCTGGCCCGGGTGACACGGGCAGTGCCGGCCTGTTCCCCCGAGCGCTGACCCGGGTGACACGGGCAGTGCCGGGCTGTTCCCCCGAGCGCTGACCCGGGTGACACGCGCAGTGCCGGGCTGTTCTGCAGTGCCTGAGCCGTGCAGTACAAAGAGTGCTGGGCTATTGTTCGGTGCCTGGGCCCAGCCAGAGCTGTTAGAGATAACCGCAGAGCCGCTGTCCAAAAAGACGGGTCGCGACTGTTGCCATAACATCGATGAAAAAATCGTGAACCTGAGACGAACTTTGCTTCATTATAATACCAGAACACCCCTCCTGGTGGAAGGCTGCCCGCCTCCAAGACTGACCACGCCTCGGACACCCCTCCCTGCGCATGTGCGATGGCCTCGCTCGAGAAGGGCGGAGACCCCCGAGGCGGAGGTGGAGCAAGGTGTGTTACTGAGCATAAAAGGATGGCTTCTGGACAACGAAAATGGGAAGCTTCCCCACCAAGGACCACGGCGATCGACGACGCAGCACCAGCTGGACCCGGGACCGTTAGGACGTCGTGAGATCAGTGGGGGTAGCTATAACCTCTCTCTCCCCTCTCTCTAAAACTTTACCTTTTTCCTACCTTTTACCCGTCTCTAACTATTGCATGCCACTTCACGGGCAACACAATAAAGTTTCACTGTTTGATTACTGCTATCCCCTTTGGTGTTGGTGTCCTGGTTCAGCTAGGATAGGGTTAAGTTTCCCCGGCAGAGAGGGGGAAGGGATCTCCAGCCGGGTTACTCACACCATGCTGAGTCAGGTCCGGCGCGGCAGCACGGGAAGCTTTTGCCTCTGTGGCTTTGGTGGCGGGGAGCAGCGCGAGCGGGCTGTCGGTACCCACTGCGGTATTTCTCTGTATATCTTCTGTCCTGTTTACTCTCATTACTGTTTATTGTTGTTATCATTGCTACTGTTGTTGTTCAGATTGTTTTATTACACTGTTGTATTAAATTTCTTCTTATTTTAACTCCGAGTTTGTGCCCTACTTGTGCCCGAGGGTGGGGGAGGGACAATGGCAACGTGGTCTCCGGTCCCGGCAGGGCTTAAAACTATCACAGGCGGTCACCTTAATTTTGCACTTTCGAGATCGTAGCAAACGAACCATCACGGGTCCAACGAGTGGACCGTGACAAACATCATCACTATTAACCACTGTAGATCAAACTTCACTCCTGTCTAACTCTGAAGACATTTACAGCTCTGTTCATTTGCATTGGTTGTGCATTCGTGAAGGCACTGGGAAGCAAAGAAACCCAGAAAATCCAGGTGAGGTGGAGGCACGGGAGGCGAGGGATCGCCTGCTTGGCTCCCAGCTGTCCTCTGACCTGTTTTATTTTTGAAAGGGGACAAGGAAGTCTATACCCAGGCGAGTCTGGGAAAAGCAGCAGTGTAGGAAAATTCAAGTATTTCCTCCCGCACAGTCCAGATCTCAGCTGAAGGCACTTGGCACGGTGACAGGGGAGGAGGCAGCCATTCGGCCACAGTACCTGCGCTCCCCCCAAGTCTTTCCCCCGTTGAAGCTTCTCTTTGCAGTAAGGTCTCTGATCCTCTCGCCATCCCGAATTCAGGTGCTCAGGAAGATGTTTGGGAGCCACCAAAAACAGACGGTTTGCAATAAGGTCTCCTCTCTCCACCAATGACAGAACCAAAACCAAAACAAACAAAAAAAATTACTGGCAAGACCAGCAAATGAGACAGGGTCATTCAGATGGAGCCCAGGAGAGCTGGGCTGGATGGTGGCCACCAGCACTTGGAAGATCAGGTCTCAGCCCAGCTTCGGGACAGGATGTGCGTGGTCCCCACGATCCCTGCTCAGGCTACGGTGGCGAGGAAGCCTGGTCTTCTTGGCTTCTTATGGCCAGGAGAGGCCCGGAGCTGTTACCGGCCAGGGTCCCGGGCCAAAGCGTGCAGGTGGGGTGGCTGCCATCTCCTAGCGGTGGTGAGCGCCTTGCAGCCAGGAGTGGTTGAAAATGTCCTCCAAGGACGGTCTATCTGAAGGCTGCAAGGACAAACACCACCTGATGAGACGCTGGGACTCTGGGGAGAGAAACGAGACACCGCTGGTCAGAGAAGGCTCCTGTCCACCTTCCCCCACCGTCCGCAGTGCCTGGGCCATGCTGGCTGTGCTCAGAGCTACCCCAAACCTCCCGGTCCAGGAGCTCTTTTGGAGAGCAGGCTGGCAGGACACGTGCCACCTCCCCCAGCTGACCCCGACACACCACCCTCCTTCGCAGCCCTAAGAGCGGGGATGCTCGTGCGCCTGGTGCCATCTCCCAAACCCGCTGCCCGCCACGACGCCGGGTACCCACCGAGGGAGATCGGCTGGAGGAAAAAGAGCTGGCCCATGATGATGTCGTCATCCTGCTCGAAGGGGACGTCCCCGCAGACCAAGTTATAGAGCAGGACGCCCAGGGACCAGACTGTTGCTGAACGGCCGTGGTAGCGGTGGTAGCAGATCCACTCCGGCGGGCTGTACAGGCGTGTTCCTGCGGGAGACAGGCGGAGCTCGTCAGGCGGATGCTGCCGGCTCCCAGACCCTCACCCGAGCGTCCTTGGGGACACGGGGGCTGCACCGGTGGCGGGGGGACGACGCACAGTGTGACCCACCGCCGCCGCGCCAGCACGGGACTCCTGTTTACAAACTTTGGGTAGTAAAAGCAGTCACCAGTGCTGGAAGAGGGCAGCATGGGCCCTGGGAAGGCCCGACTGTTACTTTTAAAAAAAAAAAAAAAAAGAGAGAGAAAAAAAACCCCTACAGGTGGGAATAAACCATGCCTTTCCCCCCTGCCTTAGCCCAAAATAAAAAAAATTTTTAAAAGCCAAGGCAAACAAGGGGAGCAGAGCAGCCCAAGCCCTCCCACGCCTGCAAACCAAACCGGCGGCCAGCATACGGAATCGCAACAGCCCCATGCCTCCCCTCTCTGCTACCCCCACGGGTGTTTGTTTTTGTCAGGCTGGCTCCCCCCTCCCCAGCCCCAGGCAGGGTGGGTGGCAGCGGTGGGAGCCGGCTCCCCTTTCACAGCGTCCGCCCCGCGCCAAAACCCAACTTGGCAGCCGGATGAGTAATTAATTCCCCCCCCCTCCAAAGGGGGAACCGGTGCCCGGCCAGGCCGGGCCGTGCAGTGCCGGGAGCAGCCCCCCGGGTGTGGGCTCACCGGCAAATCTGGTGTAGGCCGCGTCCTGGAGGAAAGTGCCACAGCCGAAGTCGATGAGCTTCAGCTCACCGGTGGCGAGGTCGATGATAATGTTTTCCCCCTTGATGTCCCGGTGCAGCACACCGCAGGCGTCGCAGTGCCGCACGGCCTCCAGCACCTGCCGGAACAGCCCCCGCGCCACCTCCTCCGACAAGGATCCCCTCTGGATGGTGAAACGGGAGAGATCCTGCGCGAGCTCCGGACGCTCCATCACCAGCACGAAGCTGTCCGGCAGCTCGAACCAGTCGAGGAGGTGGATGACGCCGCGGAAGCCGGAGGAGCCCACGGCGTTCAGCAGCACGATCTCCATCGGGACTCGAGCGCCGCTGGGCTGCGGGGGGCCGCGGGGCCGTCAGAGGGACGGGACGGGGCGGGGGGCCGGCAGCCCCCGCCCGGGATGCCCCAGTGCCCCCACCCGACCCCACCGGTGCCCGGGCATCCCCCTGCCAAGGGGGTGCTCCAGCGCCCCCCGCCCGTACCCCCCGGTACCGGGCAGCCCCTCCCCGGGATGCTCCGCATCCCCCCGCGACTCCCCGCCCGCTCCCCCCGCGGTGTTCCCGTTCCCACCCTCTCGGGCCTCCCCTTATCCCCCGCCCCGCGACGCCCCGGTTTCTCCCGGCAGCCCCGGTCGCTCACCAGCTCACCCCACGCTGCGACGCGTTCCCGGGACACGTGTTTGATGGCCACCTGCAAGCCACGGGGAGCGGCGGGATGAGCCTCCTCCTCCCGCTCCTCCTCCCCCCGCCCCGCCGCCGTCCCGCCGCTTACCGGGCTGCCGTCGGAGAGGCGGGTGCCCGAGTACACGGAGCCGAAGCCGCCGCTCCCCAGTAGCGGCCCCTGCCGGTACAGCTCCTCCAGCCGCCCCTTCTCCTTCCCTGCGGGCCAGACCGGGCCGTCACCGCTCCGCCCCGGCCGCCCGACGGCCCCCGCCCGACCGGCCCGGCCCGACCGGCCCGGCCCGCTCCGACCTGGCGCCGCTGCGGCCGCGCGTCGCTCCCCGCCGCTCCCGGAACGGAGACGGGCCGCCGAGGCGATCTCCGGCACCGCGGCCCCCTCGCCCCGTGCCGGGGCCGGGCTCGGCCGCTCCCGACCCGGGCCGGGCACCGGGGGCTCGGGGCCGGCGCCCGGGCTGCCGAGCGGCTGCGGGCGGGCGGGGGAGCCCGGGGAGAAGGAGGCGGGGACGGGGCGGGCGGGGACGGAGGCGGCGGCCTCGGCCCAGCGGCTCCCCGCCGGCCCCGGGGGGAGCGGGGGCCGGGCCGGGGCCGGGCCGGGCCGGGGGGCGGCGCCAACGCGCCGGGACATCCAGCGGCGCCACCGCCAACAGGGGCGGCGGGTCCCGGCGCGGCGGGAAGGGGAAGGGGCCGGAGGCGCGCGGGGGGGTTTGGGGGCGACAAACGCCGGGACGGCCGGACCGCTGCTGATGCAGCCCATGGCTCGTCCGCTGCGCCACTGCCCGGCCGCGGGCCCCTCGCCCAGGGAGCGCCGGCACGTTCCGCGGTGGCCACGGCAACATCGCCCAGGGAGCCCCGGCACGTTCCGCGGTGGCCACGGCAACATCGCCCAGGGAGCCCCGGCACGTTCCGCGGTGGCCACGGCAACATCGCCCAGGGAGCCCCGGCACGTTCCGCGGTGGCCACGGCTCACAGGATGCAAACGGGGCGGGGGCGCAGGGATGGGCTGCGGGCAGGTCTTGCCCGGCCCGGCCCTGCCACCAGCACCGCCCGGCTGGCAGCCACGGAGCTCCTCTGCCTTCCGCATCTGCACCATCGGCACTCTTCTAGTACAAGTGGCAACTCCAGCTGGGGACTCTTGACTAACAACCCTTTAAAATTTTTTTTTCCCTCCTCTTTTTTCCCCTCGGAAGTCACCGAGCTGCTTCCCCAGGTTCCAGAGATGAGATAAATGGATGGGGTCTCTGATTACCGGAGAGGAGGGTGCTCAGAGCCGCCCCGGCACAGAGAAGACCGGCACGTGGGGGCCAGGAACAGGCCAGGAAAAATCGATGTGACAAACAGAGACACGCTGGAACACAGAGCGCAAGGCGCAGTGTTCACACACACCCCGAGTGTGCACGCACGCACACACACACACACGCTGCCGCGTGCAGAATGCACCCGCCCGCCCCCCCGCACGCACCCACCCCGCGTGCACCCGCCCCTGCACCCAGTTTTTGCCCACGTCAGGGAGGTCGGAGCTATTGGCAAACCAGCCACCGGTCGGAGGTCACGCCGGATCCCAACCCGCGTCTCTAAAGAGTCGCCCGTTCTTTTGAGGGCTGACTGCTCCTTAATGGAAAGCTGCTCAAGAAGATCAGTATTTTTAACAACTGCAGAGATGCTGAGCTAGCAAGGAGTTTGCCTTGTGTTTATGTCACAGTCTGTGGGATCAAGGGCAGGCGGCCTCCGCAGGACAAAAAGCCACCTGCCTTTTAACAGCCATCCTCGGTGTCCTAGCCAAGCCTCAAGCAGCCGGGCTTTTGACTATGTAGAACCAAATAAAATGCAAGTGAAGTAATAAGGGGTTCTTGGAATTGTGTAGCTAAGACCGGGTCATTTGAAGGACATTATCTACACCAGTATTCCTACGAATGCTCACGATTCAGACTGTAGAAGCGCACCACTGACCCCTTTTCAAAGGGCACAATTCAGTAAGTTTATATTGAGCACACACGCAGGTATGGAAATAGGTACTAAGTCCACAACATTAAAAGCACAATCAACATCGGGCTAATTGGGTTTCTCCCTCCCACAGACAGATGCTTTACTGCTCACAGTAATAAATACCATCTGCTCTTTGCTAACGGGCAGTGACCCACCAACCTGTTTCTAACTTGGAGAGTCTGGAATGTAAAAGGAAGATCTAAAGGAGCTGTAATACAATGGCATTTCCAATATCTTGCTCTTCCTGAGCTGAATATGATTTCAAATTAGGTGAAAGATTTTCTTTGCCAGATGCTGTATTTGCAAAGTTCAGTTCTAAGTCAACAAGAATCAGGATAGGTCAGGGCTGAATGCCCAGCAATAAAATTAATGCATCTTCCCCATGTACGTTAGTGATACTGGACTGGTGAAATTGTAGCAGAAAACTCAAATTTCTTTTCAGTAGAGGAAATGGTAAGAACAGCTAATTTGGACCCAGTATGTTACTGAACTGATTTCACAGGCATGCATATAGTATCTAGTTTTGTAGACAGCATTGTATTAAATCACAAATGGTTTATATTAATCTAATTAAAAACTCTGTTAGTCAACCTGACTTTGTCTTTTGCTATTAATTATACTTACAGCAGCATTTATATATCGATTTACATATACCGAGCCCTACGCAACATTAATTTTAGTCTCAGGTCATAACCAAAGCAAAGCATCACTTTCAATTGACTGACATGCAAACTCACACAGCTCTGTGGAAATTAAAACAGCAAGCAAAAGCACTCGGAAACACTTTGCAAAATGCTGGTTCTTCCCCCTCCCACCATACATTTCTATACTTTTTTTTTCTTTATCACTAAGGACAAATGCAAGAAAAGAGAATCTTTCTTCCTTAGACCTCACCACCTTCTACTTTTTCTACACTTAGAGAGCAAAACCAAATCTCTTTCTAGATTTTGTAACAAGGATTTGGCTGATCTCAAGGGTAATGCAACAAAATATTTTAAGAGGAGCAAAGCACTCCAGAACAACGCTGTCAAGGTGAAAACAGTTAATACTGAGTCAATGCAAAGACCCGGGCTGGTGCTCATTCTGCTCCCAAGGTGTGCAGACAGGACATCTGCTGATTCCTACTGAAATGTCAACTGCGTGGCAAGTGAAAACTCTACAAATTTAAGACAACAGACACTGTCCTCCACTTGTCTGTTCAATCCAACGTGGCAGCACAGAACACAAACTCAGACAATGCAAAATAAAACTGTTGGATATATTGCCACTGTTCTTCAGCTTCTCCTCAAAAGCCCCGCACTGCAGCACTCCGGTCCAAGAGCAGACTGCACACTAACTCTTTTTCTGAGCTGTTTACTCACTGCGAGGAGCTTAGGGAAGAAAAACTGACCAGCATTAACTCGGAATCTGGCACAGACGGGTTCCCATCACAAACACACCGGGCACATGAAGATCCTCTCCCCTCGCAGAACTGGACCTGCCCTGGCTCGCTCTGCAGCGTGAAACCAGAGGGGCTGGGGAGCCTCCTCCTCCGCAGGACACGGGGTGACTGCAGCAGCAGGAACCAGCACAGCAGGTTCTTGAACTTCAATTTCATTGAACACTGCTGATTGCAGAAACACGCTTCATGTATACACAGAATCACTCTGCAATTGGACATAAACGTAACAGATCTGCTGACTGTGAACAATCAGTCACGGTGTTAAAGGTGCACACAAGGAACGTGTTTTCCCCCCATTATCAGTACGTGTCAGTGTTTAGAATTTGCCAGGTTGATAGCCCATAGTACTCCCTAACTGCGATTCAGAACACCTACTCAGTCTCATCGCAAAACTAGAAATTGGAGAGTTTTAGAACATTTGAGTGTCAAAAGCATCTCAAAACCTGAGACTGCGTCGCTGGTGGCCTCCCTCTACAAGTGACATAACCGGGCTTCAGACAGTCACCGTGAGACTGAAAAAAGTACTTTCAGGGCAACCCCTCGGAGGAAGGGTAAGACACACTGTATGTGAGCCATGAGCTGGCAGCACGAGCTGGACGGCCCCAGTGGCTTTGAGTAACACAGGCTGCCAGATCTAACAGTATCTAGGCAGTGCTGGCACTGCACAACAGCAGCTGTGAACAAAACGGTGCCGGCGAGCTCCTCCCTGATAAAAGAGCCAATGCTCCTCTTCCTGCACTTGCACCTTCTTTGCTTATCCCTGCACTCCCGGCTAAGATCTGATTCTCACTTAAAAGAATATTACAGAAGTAATATTGAAATCTGCTCCAACACAAGATTAAGCAATGCCTCAGGTGTATTCAATAACTCCCTAGCTTATCTAATATTTATTCCCCTGCAATTATCCTGCTACAGCACATCTACTGCCTTCAAGAAGGATGAATGTGTTTGCAAAATATGTCTGAAAGAGATCAACCAAGGCAAAACCAGGGCAGGGAGTGTTTCCCGTTCAGGCTGTCAGGCCAGCGTGTCCCCAGCCCCAGCTGTTAAGGAAGCCGGGAGTTCTCTCCTGCAAGGGTTGCCGTGACACAGTCAGCCATACCAAAGTAACTCCCTTGCTGTCTAGGCAGACAGTCCAGCCTTTGAAACTCACTTTCCTGTTGGCATCTGACCCGGCTGGGCAGCCGGTGGCTGTCTAAAGAATTTCAAGCCCATCGCCCCACGCAGTGCTGCTGTCTGCCCTGAACCTGGGTCCCTCGGGGGAGGTTGCTGGAAATCCCCAGCTTAGCTGCCTCATTCATTAACCGCATCAGCTTTGGGATTTCACACAGATTTACGAAATTCATAAATTCCAGGTCTGGAGCTCGGTGTTCAATGCCCAGACCCTGCCTGGACAGAAGCAGCAACATCTAGTCCTCTTGGGAACCTCTGTCTCACAGCACTCCTCTACGTTCCTCTAGGAAATCACTGCCTGCAAGTTCCCTCACAGAGTTATAAATGCTGGAGCGTTTGGATTTCCAGCTCTCAAGCATTTATACCATGATGGGTCCCTTATATTTGTCTCTCTGCAAAAGCTGTAAGCACTGAAAAGAGCTAAAGAAAAACCACAACTGCTATGAAAAAAAAAAATTAAAAAAAAAAGGGAAACAATAAGCAAAATTAGCTTTCAACAGACACTGGAGAAAAATGCAAGTGTAACTCTACGTGGAACATGATATTCTGTGGAAATCTCAAAGGCCTTTGAAGTTCTGGATTTAATAAACACCATATCTGACTTCGATCATTTAGATCACAGCAAAGTGGAGCAAACAATTAGTTCCACACATGTAAGTTCCTGGGAATGATTTCCCACTGCAAATTTATTTACAAAACAATCCTATTCCCCTTAAAATGTAATATATCTGTAAATAACATGGCACCAAACTGAGCACAGAGCAGAGCACTTCCACCTGCAACACTGCAATCAGCGGGCAGCTACTGACCGGCGACATCTTCTCCAGTTCAAGTGCTGCACAGGGACACCGACAGCCTAGGAAATGCACTCTCACATTGAAGCACCAGCCACAAACTCACAATTAAAACCACGTTTTCATCATTAGATTCAGATTAAAACCTGCCTCATGAAAAGCTTATTCAAAAGCCTGCACAGAACTAAGTTTCATTTTAAACATCTAGATTTGGAGATATTTGCCTCCGAGGATAACTTTCCTCTTGGCCAGGTTTTTTCTTATGACATGTAACATCCTGTTTTACTTATAATCACAGCAGCCAACGGGTTTTTCTGAACGTGTTTTAACAGTATAATTTCCAGACTAAGGTTTGTCAAGTGCTTGTAGATGCAGCGTGTGGCTATTGCACGCTGTTTGGTTATTCTTAGGCTTGTCCATCCCACACTTAGAATAACAGAAAGCAGCTTTCTCATTAATCTTTAGCAAATGCAGAACAAAGGAACTCCAAGTGTGCCAGCAAACACAGATGCCCAAATCCTAGAGCAGCTTTCAGCTGCTCAGTTCCAGGTTCCCAGCTGTCAAGCCTGGTGAGCCTCAAACCTTACTATTCTCTGAGAAACACCAGAGAATATTTATCACATGCAAGTTTCTGATTTAGTGCATCCACACAGAAAAAGTACCATGAGAAGAGAAATGACAGGAAAAATGACTGTGAAAAATAACAGTGATAAATTAAGAAAAGGATTGTTCTATGGAAATCCTATTTCCAAACCACGGAGGTATTGGGGAAGAAAAAGGAAAAATAAAAAAAGAACAGAAATATGCTATCTTGGATGTCAGTTTGTGGACTACACTGGGAAAGAGCACAATTCATTACTTATTTATTATCACTTAGAACCATAGAATGGTTTGGGTTGGAAGGGACCTTAAAGATCATCCAGCTCCAACCCCCCGTCCCGGGCAGGGACACTTCCCCCTCGCCCAGGTTGCCCAAAGCCCCGTCCAACCTGGCCTTGAGCCCTTCCAGGGAGGGGGCACCACAGCTGCTCCGGGCAACCTGTGCCAGGGCCTCACCCCCCTCACTGTAAAAAAAACGTACGCTCCTTCTGTCCAGCGCGAACATACTCCTTCAGTTCTAACCCGCTGCCCTCTGCTCTGGCACTACAGGCCCTGGTAAAAAGCCTCTCTCCATCTTGCTTAAAACCTCCCTTTACATATAGAAAGGCCGCTCTAAGGTCTCCCCGGAGCCTTCTCTCCTCCCGCTGAACCCCCCAACTCTCCCAGCCTGTCCTCACGGGGGGGCTCCAGCCCCCCAGCATCTCCGTGGCCTCCTCTGGCCCCGCTCGAGCAGGTCCGTGTCCTTCTGCTGTTGGTGCCCCGGAGCTGGACCCAGCCCTGCAGGGGGGTCTCCCAGAGGGGAACAGAGGGGGAGAATCCCCCCCTCGCCCTGCTGGCCATGCTTCTTGTGACGCAGCCCAGGAGACGATTGTCTTCCTGGGCTGGGAGTGCACGCTGCCAGCTCACGTCCAATTTTTGCCCACCAATATCCCAAAGTCCCTCTGCACAGAGCTGCTCTCCACCCACCCACCCATCCATCCCCCAGTCTGTACTGATACCACCTCAGCCCAGGTGCAGGACCGTGCACTTGGCATAATGCCTGGTGCACGTGGGAGACTATAGAATTGTTTGATAAACTGAGACAGAACTTTTATGAAGACCTCCAAAAGAAAAAAAAAGTGTATAGTAGGATTTTGTAAAGAAACCCCTAATACGGAAAGTTTTGTCTTTTTGAAGTTAAACTTTGGCGGGGGGGGGGGGGGGAATATTTAAGGCAGCCGTAATCAAAATTCATTCAAATTAAGAATTTGTCTCAGATGACATGAATACCACATTAATATCTGTAATATATTCACATTTACTCTTGAGCTCAGGAAAGGAACAAAATACCCTCAAAGCAAAAACCCACAACATGCAAGTGTGGCTCAATTTACTTCCCTTGATAAACGGTACTGTGGGCTAGCAAAGTATAATACCCCCCTGCAAAAGCACAGATTAAATCTACCTTTCGTTATTCT
This sequence comes from Athene noctua, assembly GCF_965140245.1. Lineage (NCBI taxonomy): Eukaryota > Metazoa > Chordata > Aves > Strigiformes > Strigidae > Athene > Athene noctua. The sequence goes on along the minus strand of NC_134068.1, from coordinate 65,447 downwards.
GACTTTAAAAAGAATGAAAACTTGTATGAAATACTGCACCATGGAAACTGGTTCAAACATTTAAATTCAAACAGAAAACTCGTTTTAGCAAAGCAGGGAAAAAAAATCACTCTTAAGAGTGTGATTGAAATTTAGCATTTTGCTCTACAGCTCAATTTTTCTTTTAAAACCCCCCAAACACCAGCAATGTTACACTCTATTCCCAGTGTATGTGCGGCCTGAACAGAATCCTCCAGGAAGCCCTCAGCGATGGGAAGAGCTGCTCGGGGCCGCGACTGAGCCTACAGGAGCCAGTTAACCCCGGAGCCCTGATGCAGCTTGAGCACAGTCTGTCTTCATGCACAAACCCCATGGATGCTGCTGAAACCTCCAACTGTGAGCTGCTGCCTTGTGGCACTGAAGTGACACCTGACAAGTCGGACACCACAGACGCCCGATAACCAGCTTTGCACTGACTTTCATTCTTGGGAATGTTGGTGGCATCTTTTAGAAAAGGTTTTTCCCTGTGAGTTTTACCAGACAGCTTCAGGTTTTCTTACCTGTGCCTTCTGTTCTGAGCTAAGCCACATCTGAACTCATTTTTACTTGACATCTTAAATAGTGTCATACTTAGTCCCACCACGCCTGCACTCTGAGAGAACTCAGTGCTTTCTACAGTGCAAGGAGAATAGAAACGATTTTGAAGTAGGTTTTTTTCCCCTGTAAAGTATCAGTGAGGTCACAGCCCCCAAAACCCACCTTCAGAAGCTTCTGACATTTTTAATAGTTTTCATTTAACTCAAGAAAAGGAAAGAAAACACAAAGCTGCTGGAAAGGATGAATACAACTACACGGCGGTTATGTTTTTCTACACCGTTTAAAAGAAGAGCTACACTGTAGAGCAATGTGAATATTACCTAAAGAAGAAAACCAGGTTTTTCAACAGCACAAAGACCAACCATCGTCAGGGAAGAGAACAACTGAAATCCGCATCTGGGGAAAGATGCTCAGAAGACTGAAGACTTAGTATTAGGTTTCAGCGAAACAGTAAATCAGTCTGGAAAGTTCTGGCAGCTACAATTCTGCAGAATTTGAGGGAAAAGTGGTGCAAAATCAGTAAAGAATGTGGTTTCACATAAAACAGGGACTCCTACTGCCAGTGTTACTGAAGAGAAGAACGCTTATCACAAGATGGTCGGCAGAACAAATTTCCACCTGCTGTATTAAGGCAAAGCAATAATTCCAAGCACTTTGAGGACTTCAGGTAAAGCCCTTTGTACAAAAGAAAAATTCTATTCATGTTTCAAGAGCGTATTTTTTTGAGAAATTGAGATAAAAGGCATACAGGAACATCACCATGATTGCATACTATGAAATGCCCGTTGAAATCTATCAAACATACTTGTATTGAGGAAACCATTAACGCTTGTAGCCCATGTCAAAAATAAAATCAAACGGAAGGAAAACACCCTTACTGTTGTCATGTGAAAAATCACCACTCAGAAATGCCATGGGCAAAATTCTGATTATGTTAATTGAGGAGGGGGGGAAAAGGGCAAGAAAAAAAAAATCAAACCATGAAGCTGTAAGACTTTGTTGGATTTTTTCCTAAATGACTGTTCTCCCTTTCCTGCAATAACATAAAGATGCTACTATGCATAATATGACCCTGCATATCAATCTATTAGTTTATTAAACTGCCGTATCTGATATAGGATGTTCTGCAGCAAGCCACAGTTCAGTGGTGGTGTTAAGTAACATACAGGGAAGTATGACGTAAGATAGATCACAAATATACGATATCCCCAACTTCAAAAAGTGAAAAGAAAATATTAAAATAGAAATCTGCCTCTTAAAATGGTTCTGAAGCTCGACTCTGATCCACAGCCAGTACTGTCAGAGTGGTACAAATCATGAGGAAAAGGTCAGCAGGCAACAATTCAGCAAAGACTGTTGGCAGTAAGGCTCACTCTGGCAGAAACTGCTGCAGGAATCTATCGCCCAGGATGTAACTGATCTAAGAAAAGTGAACAAACACCCCATCTGATTTGGCATGCTAGATGGGGTCCATGTTTCCGTTCAGTCAAGCGGGTTAAGCCTGTCCTTAAGTCCCAGCTCTGGTCTCCACCCAGCTCGGTGCTGGGCCAAGAGCACAGCACGCAGCATCGCTGCTCTCTAGGCCAAATTCTTGGGTTCTTGAGACACCGACACAGCGCGAGAGGGCAGAGCACAGCGCTGTGCCCCAACAGGCCGGCTGCCCTCCACAGCCCAGGGCAAGAGAACTGCGGCGCTTCCACCGGCACCCCCCTGTCTCACAGGGGAGACGCAGCAGCGCCTGTCTGCACCTGCCAGGGCCCGCAACGGGACGACCAACAGCTCACCTGGAATTTCAGTCAGGCCACATATTTCACCTCTCTGACAGCTAGAGCACCCCGCTAAGCCATCTGGGGGGAAAAAATAATCTTATTGCATTGTAGCTTTCCCTAATTTTCACTCCACTTCTTGGGTTGAAACCAGCAAATGGACGAACCTGAATTACCCTTTAACGAGTAATACTGCAAGTGCTGCAGAGAGCCAGGAAAGCCCTACCATAAACAGACTGTGATACAGCCTTCCAGTGTGTTATAAAATGTGCAGTTACATATTTTAATTACGTTTATTACATAAGAGGAGAGAGTTAACGTTAATTGAACCTTAAATGACCCAACTGGACTCATGCCACTTGTTTTACTGCACAGACCCCTAAGATGCAGAAGCTGGCATAACAACCTGACCTCAGAACCGCCAGTCACGTCCCCTTTTTTAATCCACTGCTTTATGCCATCTTTTTACTATTTGCAGTTTGAAGCTGGTTTTATCATCTCCAAAATTTCTGTTTCAGCTTATGGCTAGCACAGAAGTAGCTTTAAAGACACGGGGCAGTGCGGCCTGTGCCCTGGTGCTCACACACTGTGAAGGTTGCTGCTCTCCCAGCCGCTGCAGCCTCCACAGTCAAACGCTCCCTCGGTACCATCTCGGCACGTCTGACCTTTCTGCTGGGAGAGCCCGTCACGCTGCATAACATGTTCAACATCATCCCATCCTCGTCCTGAAAAGGCATTAAGTAATTCGAGGTGTGGTGATACTCACATGCTTTGGACCCCACTTCTGTCAGAAGATGAATTACATTCAATTTGGGGATACAGCAGAATGCTTGGAAATTCCAGCACCTGAGTAAGTTCATCTCCACGGGTGTCAGACACAGAGCAGTCATTTCTGGAACAGTCACCCTTGAGCAGGCATCCCCATGAGAACTCCATCTCACCAAAGCAGCATTAGCAGTGCTGTACTGAATGATCCACGCACTGGGGCGTGGACAAAGGCTTACAGCCTGAAACGGGATAATCAAATGATGGAAGTGAAGATATTTCCATAAGGTAGTGCACTACTCTACTGCTACTGCGTTATGTACATCATTTTTTGTAGAAAAAATATAAGTATGTAATATATATTAAAATACATCGAAAATATTACGTATTACATAAAATATGATTTTAAAGTATAAATATCTATGCACCCAGTAACTATTTATCTGCTTGTATGGATAAGCAGAGTATATAGCACGTGAAGTAAACGTTACACCCTTTAAAAGGTGAAAAACAGTCTCCAACTGCACGTTCATTCTAACACCTTCCCTGTGCTCTGCCCTGTCTCTCCCAGTCCCCCCCCAGCCAATCCTCTTCCCTCCTAAAGATGCAGGATCCAGCACCGGCCTTTCCCCTCACCACAGCGCCTCCTGCTCAACGTTTCCGACCCCCTTCTCCAGCCAAACTGCCACCTTCGCTGCCAGCTGAGGCCTCCACGGAGAAAATAAAACACCTCCTCCTCCCCACAGAGCTGCTGAGGATGGGAAAGGAACACAAACCGGACTGCGAGCGGCCGGAGGCGGGGAAGGTCACCCACTCTACCGGCTGCTCAGAGCAGGGCTGGAGGAGGCGTCACTGTGCAGGGGAAGGCAGCGCCGAGGGACACGCTGGGAGAGCAGCGCCGGCACGGCAGAACCTGGGCAATCCTTCTCACCTGGGATGAGAAGACCCCTGGCAGAAATCAGTCAAAGTCCAAGGTCACACCTCCTGACGCCAGTACACTCCAGGCCAAAGTGTGAAGGCTCCACTGTGTAAAGAAAGAAGGAAACTCCGTACCTAAAAGTTCCATCTGTTCAATGTTACCGTACGACCTTTGAAAATAAAAAGCATAAAGAAACTATTACCTGGCTAACCATAGTATTCCAGAGGACTGCAAATATTACTGCAAGGAAGATCTCAGTTTCTGTTCAGCATAAACTGGGAGCTTCTCTGAAAAACAGACTGTTGTCTTGAATTACTGCATAGCTATACAGAGAGGTATATAGGGCAGACACCTATAGCGTGGCTCTGAACACAGGAAATACAACAGCTTCAAAATTACGTAACTGTTCACAGAAGCTTCTCAGAAATAGTCCAACTTCATTTCAGTTTTTCTTAAATCACCAACAGCATTTTCAAACGCTTATTAGCAGCTACTTTTATCTAGCCATTTTAATGGAATAGAACTTAATTAAAAGCTTCCACAAGTCCTTCTTAAGGGTTCAGTACTTCCAGCTTTCATCAGTTTCTTAGAACTAAAGTAACAACATTTTACACCTGCTAAACCAGAATTTAATTCTTCACTTTTTTGCTTTAATTTTCTTCTCTAGATCCTTTTCTGTACCGCTCCTCCCTTCTCCCCTTACAATCTTCTGTCATTTTTCTCTCCTTTTCCCACCTTTTCTGCATTGTTTTGTTCCTTTTCCCCCTTCTTCCCTCTCTCCATCCCACTTTTTCATTATTTATAAAAACCCTTTAAAGGCTGTGAGAAGGGACAGAGGTAAACTGTCAAGAACAGAAAAGTTGCAGCCAAAAATTGGTATTAGCTTCTAATTATTTTCTCTCTCTGTTATTGTTCCATTTGACCCCATCCCAGGCACAGCTGTGCCCGGCCCTGAGGAGGCGAGGGGCTGTTATAAGCGGTTCCCAGCAACGGGGAGGGCAGGAGCCAGGCTCCTTAACGTTATCAGTCCTTCTCTCCAGAGACGGGGGTACAGCCCGGGAAGGGGGGTGGAATCAGAAAAATCCAGAAAAACTGGCAACATCAGCCTACACTATCAGAAATACAGAGCATAAAAATTGACACGGGGAGAGGTAAGCAGGGGAGTGCAGTGACCCAGGCCAGCAGCGTGCTCAGCCCGTGGCACAGCTGCGGGCACACACAGGCTGACGTGCTCCCGCTTTTGACAGAGCTGGGGAGGGACTATCACACAGCAGCAACATCTACGCCTTCTGAAGAAAGACCCGGCACAGCTCATGCTTTGAGCTTCAAACCCGTGTCCTCAGAGGTCACGGAGACACCATGTCACTGCCCTGGCATCGCTCTGGGGCTGGGCACGTGTTCAGCCTTTCCCAGGACACTTGTGCCCTGGCCACCAGGGATCAGGTCAGACCTGTTTACAGGCTGTGACACAGCCCAGGTGCCAGAGCACATCTGGGGTCAGTCGATATCATCTGCACGTGGCTTAAAGGAGAAGAGCACAGTGCCACGCACAGGGATTTGATCCAGCTCTGGGCCCCAGCAGCCCCTTCCCAGCAGGTGCGGGGCTAGGAAGCTCTGTGGGCACGTGGAGCCCGACCACGGCCCCTCCTGCTCAGGAACGGCCGCTCCCTTCCACGCATCACACGGTGCTCGGCGCCTGGGGAGCTCACAGCTGACTGGGCTTTCTGCTCAGCTATCCAGCTATTCTGCCTTCTGCCCACTCACTGCAAAGATTATCCATTTTCCAAATTCTCGAGTTTAAAAATATCTCCTCCGAGGCATAAAGGAAGAGAGACGGATGGGTACAGTAGGGGTTCCCTCAGTGAATGCACCAAGGGACCAGGCACGAGAGTCACTGACTCACGTCATCCCCAGGACAGACAGACACTCTTCTCCTGCCAGGGAAACGTTCACGTTGCCAAACACCAGCACCTGCTGTTGCCGAGGCTGTGGCCGTCCAGACAAGCCTCAGCAAATGCCTCTGACCTTCCTTCAGCAGTTGGTCCTGAACTCCGGGAGTCACACTGCCCTGCGCCTTCAGCAGCTCCACCGATCCAAGCAGCACCATTTACAGAATGAAGCGCTATTTGGGGGTTTTCTACCCAAGGGTATCACAGTCTAACCTTCAGTTACTGCATGTATATTGTTCCCTCTTTGCAAGAGAATTCACTGGCTTTCAAAGTACACGTTTGCTAAGACCACGGATCAAATGGTCCTAAACTGCTTCAGATTTTTTTTTTTCTTTAATCACATCTATCTTCCTTTTCTCCTCTTAAGCAAGCCCACCTTTCATGACTAACAACTTAGGGACAACATAAACACTTACCAAGGTCGCTTTGTTATACTCCTTCTAACATTTCACAGTACCTTGTTTTCCCTAAATAGGGTTATCTATCGCCCGGGACTTACCCGCATTGCATCCTGCAGAGCAAAAGCACTTCCTAAGGTAATGAACACAGACCATGTTGTCAAACCATGATTAAAAACCCCTATTTCCCTCTAAAAAAAAAAAAAAAAAAAAAAAATCAAACTTCAGTCCGTTCTAAACCCTGTGGTATATTCTGCTGATTCCCACGACTCCTGAGCTATGAGCTGCATCAGCCCGTCGGTGTCTTTGCACAGTGACTCCGACAGCCTGCGAAGGGCACCGCAGAGATTGCCACGAACTGCGGGGAGCTCTGAGCCCAGGCTGCAGCGCCCGGCGCAGCACTGACACACAGAAATCCTAAGGGACCTCTATGCATCTACAGCCTGCAGCCATCCTGCTCCTTTTTTACTGAAAAGTATCCAAACGTAGATCTATAAACCCAATTTCTAACGAAACTGAGAGATCTCCAATACATGCTCTAAACATCAGTGTCTTTCCAGAGTCAACCTTCCAGTTCTTTACATTTCTCGGGGCAGCAAAGTAAACAATGATTAACACAAACTATTTTGTGAACAAAGATTTCTTCTCACCCGATGTAAACATCAGGAAGACAAACCCAGTAACCAGAAAAGTGACCACTCACAGATTAATATTAACGTCTGAATTTACATTAATGTTTCACATTAATCTGGTTTTGTTTAGACAGAGGAAACTAATACATTTGAAAGTATATTTTCACAAGTAGTTTTCAGTGGAAAACTTGATAAAAATTAAAAAGTATCGGAGGCCTGACTTTAGCAGGTCCCAGGCTTGACCAACAGCCTTTCACAGCCTGGGCTGAGGACAGGATTGTCACATTCTGTATTGCCAGGACAACTTTCATACCGACACCTTATTACTGGCCCAGGTTTTGAATAGAAAGATACACCTATATGAACTAAATCTGCCTTTCTGTATGAAAAGAAGTGAATCTCCAAGAGCCCAAAGAAATCCAAACCCCACATAAGCCAATGTATTAGCTGAAATCTGAACAGAAGACAAAATGAATTGGCATCACATCAACAGTTTCCAGACTGGACAGAACAATTTCTGCAGGCTTGTATGAAAGACTACTAATGCTCACTGAGTGCACAGGCTAAGGAATTACACACCTTCTGAACAATCCTGCCCTGCCCTGCCAGGAGCTTTATGATGCCGAGCTACAGGAGACCAACTGACGCGACCGGAGGTTTAACAAACTCATGCTGTGCCACAGAGGAGAATCTAGATTTTTAAGATGAAAGTTAAAGGCCTGATTCTCATTGCCGTCAGAACGCCAGCTGAAACCCTGAGGTCAATTGTACCGTCATTGCATAGAGAGAAACCAGCTCCCTCACGGCCCAAGCAGTGATGAGATTTCCATGGGGAGAGATGCTCTTCCCGGGGCTCCTCCTCCCAAGAGTCTTTTCCCTTTATCTTTGTATTACAAAACACCCAACTGCCTTGGGAACCCCTTGCACAGTCTATTAGTAAAGCCACACATATACAGAAAATTTGCTCGTGCCAAAAAATATATGGACAATTAGCTGGCACAGCCCCGGTGCCACTGAGAAGCAGCGGGAAAACGGATCCTTCGCTCAACCTCGCTCTTGCCCAAAGTGCAATTTCCACGCGGCCCTGGCGCCCAGAAGCCCCCATTTTACTCGCACGGTTTAACTCTCCTCCGCGCTCTCGATCCGCCCCTCGCGCAGTTTCTCTCTCCCACGAACACGCGCAGGCCCTCCGCAGATCCCCCCCGCGTGTTCCCGGCCGCCCGCCCCGGGTCCCCGCGCAGAGCCCGCGGGAATCCCCCGCCCGGAGGAACCGGCGTCCCGGCCCCGAGCGGCCGCCCCCGGCCCCGCCGGCCCCTCCGGCAGCGCCGCCCCGCCGGCCCCGCGCCTCGCTCCGCGCCCCCCCGCGCACGGCCCGGCCGCCCCCCCGAGCGCAGCCCGACCGCGGGAGCGGAGCCGCGGGGCGATCCGCGCCGTCCCCGTCTGCCGCCGGCTCGGGCGGGGCGGCCGCCGCTCCCCCGCCGCGGGGCCGCGCGGGACCGCGCCTGCGCGGGGGGGCCGCGCCCCGTGCCCGCGGGTGCGCCTGCGCGGGAGCGTCCCGCGCGCCCGCGGCCGTCTCCGCGCGGGGCTCCGCGCCCGCCCGGCCCCGGTGCCCGGCGCCTCCGCCCCTGCGCGACGGGGCCGCTGCGCCCGCGGCGGGGGGGGCGGCCGCGTCTCCCGGGGCCGGTCGCGCGGGGCCGCGGCCGCGTCTCGGCTCCGGGCGGGGCCGGCGCTCCGCGGGCGGGGCCGCGTCCGCGCACGGTCCCCGCGCCGCCGCCGCCGGGCGCTCTCCGGGGCTGGAGCGGCGCCGCCCGGCCCTGCCCGCGCTGCCCGCGCTGCCCGCCCCCCCGCAGCGCCGGCCGGGCCGCGGGCGGGGCTCGGTGCGAACGGGCCATGCACAAGGCGACCGCTCGCCCCGCACCGGCCAACAGCCCGCTCCCGGCCGGTGACCCCGACAGAGCGGAGATCCCGCCGCCGCCAGACACGGCCCCGGGGCTGTGCTCCCTCCCGGCCGGAGAAAATTAACTCTCTCCCAGCCAAAACCGGGAAACTCTTGCCGAGGTGAAAGCTACTCGGGCCGCGGGGGAGAGACTGGGCACGGGCGAGCGAACGCCGCGGGTGACCGCCAGGGAGAGACGGGGCAGGCTGGAGGGTTTCTGTCGGATCGCAGCGGAAGGTCCGGGCTCCGTGCCGGGGTGTGAGAACCTCTGGGACCAGCCGGGGGGCAGGAAGGTGCTGAGGGGACACGATGGGGGCCAGGGGGTCCCCGCCCCGCCCAGCGGAACCCTGCCCCACCCGGCCTGGGTGACGCGTCACAATGTGACCCCTTTGTGACATCGCTCCGTGTCACCCCCGGCACCGTATCTGAGCAGCGCAGCCCCGCAGTGCCTGACAAGACGGGGAAGGGACAGGGCGGGAGCGCAGCGAGGAGACTCCTGAGCACAGCCCGCGTCTTTTCCCGTCGCTCCCTAAAGCTGAACCCCCACCGTCCCTCAGCCGTTTCTGAGGATGGCAGAGAGACCCCCCAGCAGCCCCAGGGTGGTTTGGGAGGAGGTGGGGGCTCCCCAGGAGAGCAGCTCTCTGCCGGAGCCCTGCGAGGTGTCCCTGGTCCAGGCCCTGCGGATCGGTGAGCGAGGGGGCCGATGCCAGGACCCCGTTTCCCCCGTTTCAAGCTCTTTTCACCCCTTGGGAGGCTGGTTGGCCGAGATGGCCGTTGTCTCACCGACTCCTCCGTGTTTCCGTGTAGACGAGACGCTGCCAGAGGAGATTCCAGAGGAAGCGGGATGGGATTCTGAGGGCGCCTGGTTGCTTTCTTTACTTGACTGCAGCGACATGGGAACGGTAACGAGCTCCCCCCTCGCCGGGACCCTTGTCCGTGTCATCGGCTTGTGCGAGCAAAGGGACCCAGAGGTGGTCGAGCTGCTCAGCCAAGCTCAGCGTGACACGCCTTCCCCCGTCCTTCCTCCCGTAGGTGTTTGGCGAATACTTCCGGCCTTCGCAGAAGACGGACGTTCTCCTCGTGGGCATCGAGGCCTTGACGGCAGACGATGCGCACGACAGGCAGATGGGCGGTGACATCGTGGACATGGCCATGACAGACCCCGTGTCCTGGCTGACGGATGTAAGTGCCCCGTGGCTGGACTGTCCTTCTGTGTCAAGACGTGTCAAATCTTCCCTCCTGCCCTAACCCGGCTCTCTCGGGCACCCAAAGCCAGGTCAAGGCAGCAGGGAGGGGTGGGAAGGGCAGCACCATCCTCACCCGTGTCCCCTCCAGGTGCCAGAAATCCTGAGACACATCCACAGAAATGTGGAGCACATCCACACGGAGCCAGCCCGGCGCAGCCTGCACTCGCTGCTGCTGCTGCTGACGGAGTGGAGCCCCAGGGAGGTGGTCAGGAGCCTGTTGGGCATCTCTCCAATGAGTGACAGGTACCGGCCCCGACAGCCTTGAGGGCTCGTTCCCCACGGGGAGAGTGGCCCAGAGGCCGTCTGGCTGCCAGACCCACAGAAAACTGCGGGCTATCCCCGAGGGGCAGGGCTCTCCATCCCACCACGCTTCCCCCTGCAGCCAGAGCCGGCCCAAGCGGAGCCCGTGCCCCGTGGGAACAGAACCTCACCCCCTCTGCCTCCCCGGGCACCCCGAAATGAGAGGGTGGGCAGGGCCGGGGTCTGGAGGCGCCGAGGCAGCTCTGCTGAGCGAGTTGGCTCTGGCTCCGCAGGGCGGCCGTGGCCATGTGGGAGGTGCTGGTCTCCGTGCCCTGGGCTCTGCGGAGAGTCATGTCGGAGCTGCTCGGCGTGCTGCAGGACTGGCGGCTGAGCAGGGTGTTCAGCTCTGCCACGGAGGACGCCTGCATCTACCCCTTGGCTGTGAGTGACCCACGCCCAGCCCCACCGCTCTGCCTTCCTCCTCCTCCTCCTCCTCCTTCCCCTGCTCAGCACCAGCCAGACCCCCGTGCCACAGGCTCAGGGCCACCCCGTGCTGGTTTGGCCCCACCAAGCCCGTCCCGGCACAGGCAGCGCTCTGCCCTCCCCCCTGCCGGCATCCCCCTGCCCAGCTCCGCAGCCTGGAGACCCCGGGAAGGGGCAGAAACCAGCGTCGAGGCGGTTGCTGGTCCTGGGTCAGAGACGTGGGGACTCGGAGGTGGCTTCAAGGGGAGAGGAGACCCTTGCCATGGAGCGTGCTGGTGCGGGGAGGGAGCCCTGCAGCTCTGCTGGTCTCTCACCGCTGTCTCCATTGTAGCTCCTGGCCTGCGCTAACATTGACACGGAGGAGTTTGCTGCCCTCTACAAGGCCCAGAGGTACCTGAGGCGTCCCAGCCCGGTGTTCCTTTCGATGGTGCTCACGGGCCTCAACACGCTGTCGAAAACACCTGAAATGGTGAGTGGGGGGTCGGCAAGGGGAGCCACATTGGCAGGTGGGGGCTGGGGCGGTGGGGGGGTCTTTCACCGCTTCACAAAAAGGCAACGGTGTGTTTCGTACAGGCCAGAAAACTCGCGGTGCTGCTCCCCGACATCCTGGAGACCCTGACAGATGCCAATGCCAATGTCAAGACGAAGGCCCTGGTGTTGTTCATCAGCGTGATGGGTCACATGGAGAGGGAAGAGGCCAACCTCATCTCCCTGAGCCTGGCGGAGAAGCTCCTGCCCCTCTTCGATGATGTAAGGCTGCCGTGGGCGCCTGAGCCGAGGCGATGGCTGCAAGGTGGCTGCCCTTGAGTGTGGCCATGCGGGAAGCGTTTGGGCAGGGGTCCCCCCCTTGCTCCTCTTGTGTAGCCTTTGGGGGCTCTTCCCCTCCCCGCTCCTCTTCCGCGGCCTTTCAGGGCTCCGGGGCCGTTGAGCCGCAGCTGCAGGTCTGGCCGACGGCTCCTGCGTTCAGGATCCGGCCCCAGAGCAGCTCCTCTCCCCCGGCCACGCTAACGCCCCTGCTCCCTGTGGGCGAGGAGCGGCTGGTGCTGAGCTCCCTCTGTCCTCCTCCCTGCCAGGAGTGCAGCCGCGTGCGGGAGCTCTCCATCCGCCTCTTCCAAGACATGATGAAGACCGTGGTGGGGAGAAACAAGAAAAAAATGTTGAAGACAGTGCAGAGTGTGCTGCTCCCACTGTTACTGCACACCAACGAGGAGATCGAGAGCGTGGCCAAGGTGCAGTGACAGCGATTGGTGTCACGGGGAAGGGTGTGCTGACACCACGGGGGTGGCCTGGGCCTGAGGGACAATGGGAAGGTGTCACCGCAGGGTCCCGCTGCACTGGTCCCCGTGCTGCAGAGCTGGAGGGGGAGGTGGGGACCCCGTGCCCCACAGGAAGGGTCCCTGCAGCCCCAGCACGAGCAGGGCCAGAGAACCTGGCACAGGCAGTTCCCTGCTCAGCCGGGGCCGGCTCCCAGAGCGCGGGATGGCCCCAGCAATGAAGGGGAGCCGGTCCCGGGATCACCCCGTGCCCCCAGCTCAAAGCCAGGCCCAGAGCAGGAGGATGCCAGGTCTCCTTCCCTGGGCTCTGGGGCCATCTCCCAGCCTCTGCTTCTCCGCAGGCTTCCCGGGACACCCTCCACGCTTCTGCCAAGTTCCTGGGCCTGAGGAGGCTCAGCTCTGTGGCCAAGACAGGGCAGACACCCCTGATCGGAGAGTGCTTGGTGAGGACAACCCCCAAACCCCCGGGGCGGGCTGGACGGGGGCTGCAGCCGTGCCCGGGGGGGCTGTGCCGCTCTGCATCGCCGCCCTGCCCCGGCCCCGCTGCTCCAGCTGCAGCCTCCTTCCCTACCCTCCAGCACGCAGCCCCCAGGGGCTCTTCTCCAGGAGAGCCCGGCCCAGCTGGGCCCTGGCAGCGGGACGGAGGGGTCTCGGCACCCCCAGCCCCCTCTGCCCGCGGCTGTCTCTGGCCCTCAGCCCCACGGGGCTCCTGGCTGGGAGACGGGAGTCACTGGGAGGGAGCTGGGGTGCTGGCGGGAGGGACTGGTCCGGACTGCTGTGGAGGGTCCGCACCAGCCCCGTGCCCTTGTGCTCCCTCAGATAACGCACAGGAGGAGCAGGGTGGAGGAGTATCTGCTCCAGAGCCTGCCCTACCTGAAGGACCCTCAGGCCACCGTGCGGGAGGAGGCCGTCAGGTTCATCGGTGAGTCCCCAGGGACCCATTTCTGGCCGCCGAGACCCAGTCGCCACTGGTGGGGCTCGCTGGGGGTCTTGATGGGTCCCAGAGCCCTCGGGAGCTGTCCTTGCCGGGGGACAGCCCTGCCCAGGGGGAGCAGAGCTCTGACATTAGCTCTGTGCCCCAGGTCTTGCTGCGCGGCGCCAGAGCATCCTCAGCCAGGAGAGGCTGTGGCACATCTGCGATGGTGAGTAGGGGACAGAACCCGGGCAGGTGCTGCCATGCCCAGCCCCGCCCCAGGAAAACGCTCCGGGGGCAGAGGAGTAGTTTCAGAATGTTTTTTCAAGAGCAGTTTCACAAATTTGTGTGTGTCTTTGACACACAGGTTAGCATATCTCTTTAGTAAGGTCTTGAAATGGGAGGAATTTTGTTTTCTCCCCAGAAAGGAAGGGAATTTGTGGGGGAAGGACAGCCGTCTCTGTCCTGCCCCTTGCCAGGAGGCTGATGATGTCCAGACTCCACACTGATGCTCAGATCAATACACGGGCTCGTTGAGGCCACACACAACTCTAGACCAGCTCGTATGGCAAACAGAAAAATGACTCTGTGGTCTGGCCCAGTCCTGAGCTCCTTTGTGTGTCGGGGGCACACAGGTCATTCCTGAGCAGCAGCTTCAGCTGCTCTGGTTCTCTCACCGGCTCCTCCTGGCCAGGGAAGAAGATGGATGGGGCTGGCATGGGCTGGGGGGGGTCCTGGGGGTCTCTGCAGGCACTGGGGGCTCACGTCTGCTCTGCTCCCTTCTCTCGCAGCGCTCCTGCCCTTGGGGAAAGACACGGAACTCTCCATCAGGTCCCTGGCAGCCAAGACCATCTCGGTCTTGACCATAGAGCAGAGTCCGACATCGAGATGGAGCCTGCGGTCGCTGTGCTGCTGGCTCTGATGAGCCTTCAAGAGACCAAACGCTCTGGAAACAGGCTGTCCTTGAATAATTATTTTTTTAAAAATAAAGCTGGAGCCACAAGCCGCTGGGACTCCGTAGCGTCCTTCCCACGGGGACCCCCCTGAGTGTGCTGAGCAGGGTCCCCCCCGGCCTCTGCCGCTGCCCCCAGGACCGCACACCCGCACCCAGCCCAGAGAGGAGGAGGAGGAGGAGGAGGAGGAAGAAAGCTTGGGCCCATCCTGAGACACCTCACGGCATGAAAAGGTACCGCCGAGCTCGCACGTCGCCATTTGTCCCAGCACCAAAATCCTCTCTTATACTGGGGAGCTGGGCAGGTTTCGACTGCGAAATGGTTCGTCGCTAGAACATTCTGGGGCCCAACGGGAATTTTGGGGCAAAATTTGGGGGCTTTTGGGGGTGCTGGTGCAGATTTTGGGTAAAACTGTGGGATTTTGAGATTCAAGATAGACTTGGGGATGAAAAATAGGGGGGTGCTGAGGCTGATTTGGTGTCAAACTGTGAAATTCTGGGATCAAAAGTGGGATATTTGGGAGCCAAAAAGAGGAGATTTGGGGGTCAAATGTATAAATTTTGTGGTAAAATTTGGGGGTTTGATGGTGAAACGTGGATCCTGGGGCTATGGATCATTTTGGCGTGAAAAGGGGGTTTGGGGGTCTCACCCCACAGCACCCAGGTGAGGGTGGCCCCGGTGACTGTGGCAGCACAGTCCCCCACCCCCCCGACCTGCCTGGAGGACTACCTGGGTGGCCAGGGCAACCATCAGGGTCTGCACAGAGCCTGCCCAGTGCTCCCAGTCACCCCCAGTTACCTCGCAGTTACCCCCACCTGCTCCACCTTCCTCCCCGCTACTTTCCAGTCCTCCTCCTTAACAACATCTGTTCCAGATGGACAGAAGAAAGCTGCCCAGTAGCAGTCTGGATGATGTGGAATCCTTGAGATGCAACATCCCCCTGGAAGAAGTGCACAAGACCTTCAAAGCAAGACGGGAAACAACAGGAATGTTCCAGCGTCTAGGTGGCTTCCTATGAAGGGGCAGATCAGACAACACCGCCTTCAAATTAATGATTACAACTAAAGAAATCACAAAGAACATCAAATAAATGAGCAAGCACACAGCTCCAGGGCCAGATGGATTAACTCTGAGGCACCTTGTAGGGATGGATCCAAACCACACTCAGCTGATGGAGCTTTTCAACTGATGGTTACTGTCAGGCACCATCCCAGACACCATCAAGGAGTGCAGAACAGTGCTCATATCCAAGTCAGCTCTACCGGAACACCAAAATGACATCAACAACTGGCGACCAATTACAACCGGATCAATTGTCCTGAGGCTGTTCTCCAAGATCCTAACAGCGAGAATGACAAAAGCGTGCCCCATTAATCCAAGACAGAGGGGTTTCATAAAATCATCAGGATGTTCTGAAAATCTAAAACTCCTGGAAGTATTAATAAGGAAAACCAAGAGAGAACGGCGGCCCCTCGGAGTGGTATTTGTGGACATTGCCAAGGCCTTGACACTGTCAGTCACTGACACATAATTGAGGTTCTTAAACAAAAAGGGGTAGACAACCACATTATTACCCTGATCTCAAGTATGTATAAAAGTCCAAACACATACATAGACATGAAGGATGAGCAGTCAGATCCCATTGGGATTCAGATTGGTGTAAAGCAGGGTGATCCAATGTCTCCCATTCCATTTAACCTATCCATAGACCCTCTACTATGCAAACTAGAGGAGAAAGCATTTGGTTATCAACATCACTCCACACATACAACAACTATGGCCTTCGCAGACCATCTGGTATTACTAAGTAGCTCTTGGGAAGGAGTGCAGAAGAACATTGAAAAGTTAAAATATTCTGTGAAATAACAGGCAAGGGGAAAAGTGCCACGGCTTCTACATCCAGCTGACAAAGGACTCGTATAGCATCAATGACTGTCCTGCCTGGGCTATCAAAGGCACTCACTCCCCTCAACACGATACCCCCCAGCAACACCGAAAAATACCTGGGCCTGTTTAGAGATCCCTGGGTTGGAATCTCAAAACCAAGGCTACTAGATCAAACGAAAGACTGGCTGCAGAGAATAGAAAAATCTTCCTTAAATCCATTCCAAAACGATTGACATACTAAAGACCTGCACTATCCCGCGAATAATCTACCTGGCAGATCACTCAGCTCTTCAACCAAGATACTTGGAAACATTAGATTTAGCCATCAGAAACACAGTCAAACGGTGGTTACACCTTCTCCCTAGTACAGCCGATGCCGTGTTATACTCCAGCACCAAAACGGAGGAGTAGGTCTAACTCCGCTCCCTGGCCTAACCCCGGTGCACATGCTCGCAGGATACACAGGATTGCCCAGTCCTCAGATGGAACAGTCAAGGCCACAGTCAGCAACAAAGACATTGAGTTTGAACACCTTTGGATCGCAGCAGGTATGGATAAAGACAAGATCCCATCGCTATGGAACTCAGGAACTATTTTCTTCCCAGGAATTCTTTTCTCCCCACACGCGTGTGCATGACGTGTAAGCCAGACACCCCCCCCACCGGCCCCCAAGGGGTCCCCGGCCCGATCCCGTTGGCCCGCGTCTGCGCGCATGTACGGGGATATACCGGCCCCTCCCGGCCCCCCGCCACCAGGTTCCCCATGACACCGGCCCCCCCCACCCCAGGGTTCGTGAGGAGACCGGCCGCCCCCCCCCGCTTTCCGCCAGCAGCAGATGGGCCGCTCCGGGGAAGGAACGCGGGAGGCTTTAGGGCCCAGCAGCGGCCCCCCAGCTCCGTGCCCGGGTGCCAGAGGGGGGTCCCGGGGGGTCGGGCGGTGTTTTGGGCTCTCACCCCGCTGCCGAGTCCCCACCGCGCCGTGCCCGTGCCCCGGCTCCCGCCTCTCTCCGTCCTTCCCCGTCCCCGCCGCGGGTTAAAGATGAACGCGAAGCGGGGGGAGCAGCCCCACAACCCGCAACCGCCCCGCAAACACAAACCGTCTCCGCAAAGAGCCGCCGCCCTCCGCCGCCCCCTCCGCGCCGGGCTCCCCGCCCGCCCGCGGACGCTCCCCGCTGCCCCCCGCCAGCCCCGCCGCCGTGACTGGGCGCGGGACCCTCCTTTGGGCCGGAGCCCTCCGCCCCTTTCCCGCGGGCCGCACCCACCGCCCCGGAGCTGCCGCGGGGGGGTCCACGGCTCTGGGAGCTGGGCGGGGGGTCCGAGCGCATGTGCGGGGGGGCTGCGGGATCGCGGGCATCTACGGAAATAAACGGATTGTACTGTAAAAAACGGTGGCAAGGGGGGAAAAAAGCCGAACAACAGCCCCCCCGGGACCCCCTCTCCACACACCCCCCTCGAAAAAACCCAAACGCCAAAGCCAGCGAGCGCCTGGCAAGGCCGGGACCCGCCCGCAGAGCCAGTGAAGGGCGCGGGGTCCCCCCGCCTCTGCGGGACAGCGAAAAGCGGGGGGAGAAACACAATAACACACACACACACAAACACACACACACACACACACACAAACACACACAAACACACACACACGCGCGCCCCCCAAGAGAAAACCTGAACCCACCCCCCGAAACCAACAGCGGAAGCTGGGGAGCGCCCGGCAGCGCCAGGACCCCGACCTGCCGAAAGGTGCCCGGTTCCGACAGCAACTCGCCCCGAGGGCGGGGGGGGTGTGTTGGTGTATCGCCGCTTGTGCCCGGTCCCCTGGCAGCTGGGGGGGGCGGGGGGGTGATGCCAGTGACCACACGATGGCCAACGGGTCGGGGCAGGGGGGTGGGGGGTGCTGTGTGCACGCGTGAGCGTGGGGGGGGGGAAGTGGTTAAAAAAGATATATTTTTCATTTCTTTTTTTTCATATTTCTTTGATATCCTCTATCGGAACCAAAACCGACAGCTCTTGCACGAGGCAGGATGATGCAGCGCCGGCCGTCAGGTCTGCTCGTCCCCGGAGCTGGTGGCGGTGCCAGGCCTGGGAGACCTTTTCAGGAAAGACGAAAGCAAAGGCACCGTTGAGTCTCTTGTCCCCATCTGTCTCTGCTGCTGTGAAACCCCCTCCCCATTCAGCAGCAACTGCCACGGGCCGTGTTCAGCCTTTTCCTGCCAACGCAGCGACCGAAGCTCTTCATTTTGCTCTGGATGTTCCTGCAGCCCCCTCAGCTCCAGGGGAGCTTTGGCTTTCCTAGACACACGCCCTCAGCTCAGCTCATGTTTCTAAATTCCTCCTTCACAGCCTGTCCCTGCTTCCACCTTGACCAATCGCTGGTGCCGGGCCGGCGTGGGGAGCCCACCATCGCTCTCCAGTCCTGTTCCGGCCCCCGAAACGATCGCTGGGTCTTGGGGGTCCCGGCGAGGCTGCTTATGGACCCCCTGGGACTTCCCCAAGTCGTCTTCCAACCGGTCGTCCTCCTCTGGGTACTCCTCGGCCAGGATGAGGGCCGGGCGCAGGGCTGGCTGCCGCCATGCCGCAGCGGTGCCGTCACTGAGGAGGGATTTGGCACCATCGAGGCCCCGGATAGCGGCTTCGTACTCATTGGGCTCCGACCCCGCTGCCGCTTCTTCACTGGTGACGTGGCACCGCCCTCTGGTCCCAGCGCCGGCGCGGAGCGTGGCAGCTGGATTTCCCTCTTGCCATTCGAGGGCGGCGAATCCTGGCAGAGCCACATCAGGGGAGCTGTGGGACACAAGTAACCCTCAGCCGTGTCCCCCCACCCCACAGAAAAACAAAAAAAAAAAAAAAAAAAGGCGGAGCAGGGTGCCAAGTGTTGCCGCGCCACATCCCACCTTGTGCTGGTGCTGCCGCCGTCTCCTTCAGCAGCCGCTCGGCCGCCCGACACCTCTGCCGCGGCTCCTGGTCAAGCTCTTTGCCATAGGCCCTCGCCTGCTCCTCCAGCCTCCCCAGCGGCATCAAACCCTTTGAGAGGGGCACACAAAGCTCTCTGGCTCCCCTCCAGGCAATTTTGGGGTGTGCCGCTGTTTTGCTGATTAAGGATACCAATTAAACCCAGACACCAGAGTGAAAGGAGCAGGCGTATTTCACTAGTGATAACAGTGTAATACAGAAAACACGCAGTAAGAAAAAGCAGAATAGTGCACTTAAAGCGGCAAACAGGAGAATACAGGGGAATGCATTAAATCATTACTACACGAGAGAGAGAATGGAGATTAAGAAAAATACATCACCACTTGCATATATTATCATCACCCAGATCCGCAGTCGCTGGGCAGCCCCGGTCACAGCGAGGGTTTGTGGAGCCTGACCCGGCAAGTGGGAAATCCTGCGCCGTGCGTCCAAAAGTCGCTGTGAGCGGGCCCAGCCTTATAGACCAGTGTATTGGGTCTGGCTGAACTGGAATCGGTTTTCCCCTGTAACAGCCCTCACGGTGCTGTGGTTTATGCTGGGAGCTGCAGGGTGTTGATAGCACCCTGGTGTGGTGGCTGCTGCTGAGCAGTGCTTACACAGCACCAAGGTTCTTTCTGATATTTTCCCCAGTGGGACGGGGTGGGCAAGATCTTGGGAGGGGACACAGCCAGGACAGCTGACCCAAACCGACCAAAGGGATATTCCATACCATATGACGTCTGCTCAGTATAAAGCTGGGAGAAAGGAGGAAGGGGATGGGGTCACCCTTGGTCCTCCGAGGCAACTACTACGCGTATTGGAGCCCTGCTTCCTGAGAAGGCCCGACATTGCCTCTTCATGGGAAGTAGAGAATAAATCTGTTTGCTTTTGCTTCCGCGCGCGGACTTTTGCTTTGCTTTGCTTATATTAAAACTGCTTTTGTTTCACCCACAAGGGTTAGTTTATCTTCTTTCCCCTCTTTACCCTGTTGAGAAAACAAAGGGAAGGGGGGGGGAAGTGATAGAGCGACTTGGTGGATACCTGGCATTTAGCCAGAGTCAAACCATCACAACCAGAGATCGACAGGCCAGAATAGCTGGCACCTTTGTTTTGAGCGGAAAATTTCTGGTTTAATTCTCCTGTTGGATTCCACCCAGAGCCTGGCCAGGGCTCGGGGGGAAACCAAGGGAGTTTCTAACAAGGCCGGATACTTGGGTTCTCAGCCTTGAACAGGCTGAACAAGGGAAGGTGGATACATTCTCTCCTCACTCCTGATTATACTGGGTCTAAGCTGCCTCTTTCACTGGTGAGCTTCCAGACTTTGTTAATGATTACAGACTAAACAGCTTCGGCTTGGGGCCTGTTGTTCAGGGTTCAGTACTTCAACACTTTAGCACTTTTTACATCAGCAGAAGTGGGTTGTTCTTAGTACAATACCTACTGGCACAAGGGTTATCAGTTATAAAATACACAGGATTCATCTGTAGGTCAACTCTGGCTTGGGCTGGTTGTCCAAGCCTCAGCACTTGAGGTGGATGGATGATTTGGGGATGGTGGATGGTGGATTGTGGCATGCTGGATGGTAGATGGTGCATTTTGGGATAGGGGATGGTTGATTGTGGATGGTGAACGGTGGGAAGGTGATGATGGATGGTGGATTGTGGGATGGCGGATGGCGGATGG
Organism: Athene noctua; assembly: GCF_965140245.1. NCBI lineage: Eukaryota > Metazoa > Chordata > Aves > Strigiformes > Strigidae > Athene > Athene noctua. The sequence continues at coordinate 44,881 of NC_134068.1, read as the reverse complement.
TGGTTAAATCAGTGGTGCATGGTGGATGTTTTATTGTGGGATTGGTGGAAGGATGATGGTGGATGGTGGATTGTGGAATGCTGGGTTGGGTTGTTGGGTTGTGGGAACGTGGATTGTAGAATGGTGAATGGTGCATGGTGGGATGTTTGATGGTGGATGGTGCGGTTGTATAGTGGATGGTGGATTATGGGAGGGTTGATGGTGGGAAGGTGCGTGGTGGATGTTTGATGGTGGATGGTGCATGTTTGATTGTGGATGGAGGATTGCGGGATGGCGGATGGTTGATGTTGGGAAGTTTGTTGATGCATGGTAGTTGATGAACTGTGGGATTGTGGATGGTGGATTGTGAGAATGTGGACGTTATATTTGAATTGTGAGATGGTGGATGGAGGACGGTGGATGGTGTGAAGGTGGATGGTGGATGGCTGGAAGGAAGATGGTGGATGGTGGATGCTGGATGGTGGGAAGGTGGGTGTAGGATGGTGGATAGTGGGATAGTGGAGGGTGAATGGTGGATGGTGGATGGTTGGGAGGAGGATGGTGGGAAGCTGGATGGTGGAATGTGGGATGGTGGGTGGTGTGAAGGTGGATGGTGAATTCTGGGAAGGTGGATGGCAGGCCAATCTAATTTTTGGTTTGGGTCCAGTACCCAGTGTACTAGAAGACAACAGAAATAAGATGAGTTGTGACTTTAAAGGATATTTTTTCCCCCCCGTAGCTATCCTCTGATGACTAGATGATGGTTTAGTATTGCAGGGGTGTGCTGGGTTGGTGTGTGTGGTGGGGACTTTTGGTAGCAGGGGAGGGGGCTACAGCAGTGGCCTCTGTGGGAAATTTCGTGAAGCTCCCCCAGCTCCAAATCAAACCTCACGCTTTGCTTAAACCTCATACTTAACTGCTTCAAGATCTTGGTCTTAATTTTGCTAAGTGCTCAATCCTAGTGGTAACCTATGACAGGGAAGTTTGTACACGAATGATGGGCTGTTTATTTTAGTAGCATTATGCTTACTGTCTTTGTAAATTTAATTGTATCCTTTGGTCTTTTACTTTTGTGGGGAGTAAGAGCAGTAGCTGACCTTCCTGACTTACTTTCTCATGGCCCCTTCTGTTCATCCCTGATCTCCTTTACAGTTACTGTTTTTTTAAACAGCATCTTTCTAGCGTCTGTTTTTTTTTTTTTTTCTGGAGAGGTCAGAATTTAATTGCTACTAATGGCAAGTGTAATTTGAAAAGAAAGGCCCTAATGCATTGCTCTTCCCTCATATGTGTTCTTCCAAGGAGGCAGTTTAAGATGTGGAACACGTATCTATTGAGGACTCTGGTGGTGCTAACAGAACAGCAACTACCCTGCTGCTGGCGGAAGACTGTCAAAGTTAACCAACAGACTCTTCGCAAATAAACAGGTGCCCGTAGACACCAGTCTATACTAACAGCTTGTAGGACTTAGGCTAGACAAGGACTTTGGCCATAAATACAATACTTTTGTCTTTTTGCCTTGATTTTGAACATGGGAAACAAAAGAATATATTACGTTTCCACGAAGCAGCACAGGCCGGTCATGTCTGACTTTAAAATGGTTCTTCAGTTTGCCTTCTTGTCACCTGCGGGTGTCCATTCTGTGTGTGATCTTGTCCCTTCAGAGCGGTGGCTGACAAGTTATATATCATCTCCTTTTCTAAATAGCAGCTGAATCATCTTCTCGCTTCAAAAGAAGGAAATTCTCTTGTACCTGTTTTTTCTCCCCTCACAGTGAAAAGCACACAACTGATAATCTCACTGAGTTGTTTTGTTTTGTTTTTTAAAATCCTACTGTTTAGATAAATATGTAACAAATATTGTGTGGAGGGTTCAAGTCCAAATAAGCACTGCGCTTTAAACCAGACAAACACCAACACTTGTCTTAAGGAAAAAAAGTTACTGAATCTTATGTTTACAGAGACAGGATGTCAGAGGGGAACAGCAGGTGTAATGTGTCACCAGAAAACTGCAGGAGAGTCGAAATCATCTTAAAAGCCTAAAAGCTAAAGATTGCTCTTAGTTTTGACTGTCAAGCTGGATTTTGCTTCATGGAAACTTTCACATAATGGTTGCTATTGTCTGCAGAAGAAAATGGTGATCGGGTAAGAGCATTTCTTCTAACTTCCTTCTGCCAAAGGTGTTTGAGAAGTGATTTGTTGTCCTCAAAAAGAATTACTGCTGCAGAATTTTCACAAGTGTGCCAGGTTAGCAGCAGGAACTGCTGCCCTTTGGGGAGGGGAAGTGGGCCTGAGCGATCGAGCAGTTACAGAAGGGGCACTGAGCTTAGACAAGCTATAGCCCTGTTTGTAGAACATCCGACCTGCCGGGAGATCCCAGCTGGGAGTTGCCGTGGGTTTGCAGATCACTTTTGTAGCATCTTTATACTTGTAAAGCAGTTGCACCAGATTTTATGGTTCAAGAATATGTCTTGGCCACTCTTCAGGTAGTGTAACTCGTGACAGTCTGAGGGAAGAGAGCCGTGCCCTCTCGAGGGTAAGTGGTCTGCAGAGACTATGAGCACACTGGCTACTGTTTCCAGTAGAATTATTCCTTTAGTTATAATTGTGAAGTTTCGTGCTGTTTAGTCTTAGTAACAGGTCTGGTATCTGTGCTCATGTATCGTGCTATTTTCTGTCTGTCAAACCACGTGATAGGGGTTGAACTGCAGATCACAAACTTTGGTCGCAGTACCTAGGATGCAAACCAGCTAATCCGGGTAACACAGTAATACAGGCCCGGCCTCACTATCAGCTGTGTGAAGACAAAACCAGGCAACCAGTGTAAAAAGCAGAACGCAGCTTGGAGGTGGGGAACTTCTGGAAACAGAGCCTTCTCGGAAGTGTTTAATGTGTTGTCTGACATGGCAAATTACCACGTGCTGGTTTGGGGCAGAGACACCGACTAAAATCGGGGGCTTTTTCCCACCTTGTGGTGCCCAGGGCCTGGAGCCTTAAAGAGTAGAGGGAGAGGGGACCAGGGTACGGCAGTGCAGGGCAGCAGATGTCCTCAAGCATCCCTGCCCCTTTGGGGAGGTTTTCTGTGCCGCTCAAGCAGGTAGTTGGCTCCTGGCAGTTCCCCAGTGTTGTAGAAACTGCTCCAATTCCACCTGACGATGACCTGACTTCCTGAAGTCGTCTCAAAACTCCTTTTTGTACGTTGATGTGGCTGCACCACCTGTGGGGAGCAGAAGGGTCTGCAGCCCCCCGAAGTGCCCTTTGGGGCTGGGTGGGATGCCAGGGGAAGAGCAGTCGGGAGCAGGGATTTGGAGGTGGTTTCCCCTGCTCTGAGTGCTTCTCTTTCAGCCCCTGCACGAGGAAGGAAGCGGCTGGATCTCAGCCTCTGGAGGAACATGTTCCTCTTCTCTGCCCCAGAAGGGTGTTTGTGCCCACCCTTTTCCCAGCTCTTCAGTGCCAGGGGTGCTCAATCAAATGCTTTCTCCAACTGCGTGTTCTCCATTTAGCTCCTTTCCTGCCCAACTCGGCTTTAACCGCTGCCAGCCACATGGCGCTGCGCGTGGGATTTTAACCTTTGGCAGCCACTGGAATGTTTGCTCTGTGTGCTGGTCCTGGCTGCTTGCAAGGGGACTCTCGGGGTGAAGCGCTAAGGCTTGGACAATAGGGTCAGCCGGAGTTTACCTGTAGATGAATCCTGTGTATTTTATAACTGACACCGACTGTGCTAACAGGTATTATACCAAGTTACAACCAACCCCCTATTCTGATGTAAAAGGTGGAAGTGTTGAAGCCTGAGCAACAGGCCCTGAACCGAAACTGCTACCTCCGTGTGTTATCATTAGTGAAATATGTCTGGAAGATGTTGCTGTCTTGAATGGATCTTGATCTTTCTCTGGGTGGGGATGAAATAACCAGGTTGTGGAGACCGTGGTCTGGCCCTGTGGCCTGATGTGAGACCTTGCTCATAATCCGATGGGATGAGCAGGGAAACTCCCTGAGCTTCTGCCCTGAGCCCTGGCCAGGCTCTGGGGGAATCTCCTGTCAGACTGACACCAGATATTTCCGCTTAAACAAAGGCTCCAGCTCTTCTGCCCGGCTGATTTTTGGGTCTCTAAGGCCGGACCCGCTCCCAGCGACTCTGGAGGCCTCAGCTCCGGGCGGAGGCACCGCGTAGGATTTCCCCTGCCTGGGCCAGGCTCTGCCAACCCTCGTGTAACCGGGGCTGCCCAGCGCTGGGGGCTGGGGGGGGGTAAAGTCTGTGATGGGGATGGATCTGTCTGAATCGCTGTTCTCTCTCTCTCAGGTAGTCATGATTTCATGGATTTTCCTATTTGCATTTTCCTATTTTTTTGAGTGCACTTTTCTGTCTTTTCTTACTGTATGTTTTCTGTATTATTCTATTATTTGGCTATCCCTAGTAAAATATGCCTGCTCTTTTGACTCTGGTGTCAGAGTTTAATTGATATCCCTAATCAATTAAACTCCCTGTCCAAAACACAGAGAGATCAGGTGGCAGTTCCCAGAGCCGAGGTCGGCGGTAGGGCGGTGTCGCTGAGGAGCGATTTCTGTTGGTTTGGCTTTGGGCTGAGCTGTAGCCGGCGGGGCGCTAGTTCCTGGCAAGGGGATGGACGTGGGAGCTCTCAGGGCCAGAGCTGCGGTAGATTTAATCAGATATTGGGTTCTTCAGTCCTAGTGTACGCTCCAGAAGAGTGGTTGAACGTGAACAGAATTGTTCACTGATTTATTTTAAAAAAAAAATATTTCTGCGATCACCAGGATTTGAAAAACTAAATCGGAAAATCTGAGTTTAGGAAAAATATCGAACAATCCGTGCCTTTAACAGTTACTGTACGGGTTTCCTAGGGACTGAAGCTATACTATTTTGTCATTAAACAACCGTGCAGTCCCGTGTAGCGTTATCAAAGGCTTTCCTGCCCCTTCCGTACCTCCGAACAGCCTTGAGGCTGCTCTGGCTCACACCGGCAGTCACCCCCATGAGTTCTGGGTCACGAGGCGGGGCTGTGCTGTCCGCACCGTGGCTGTGCCGAAACCCCTCCCTTTCCGGGGGGTTATAAGATTCGGCAGCGCGGGCCCTGCCGCCCTGTGCCCCGCGGAGCTCTCGCCCAGCGCCTGTTCCCGCATCCCCGAGAGGACCCTCAGCGTGCGGCTGCGCCGCGGCGGCCCCGGCAGTGCGCATGCGCGGCGGCCCCGGGCTTGGAGGCCCGGCGGCTCATAGAGCGCGAGTTCGGAGGACTGAGGGGCGCTTCTGGAGGACTGGCGGCCCATAGAGCGCGAATTCGGGGGAGTGACGGGCACTTCCGGCGGTTAGTAACGGTGCCGGCCGCGGTGGTTACCGCGGGGTGGGAATTGTGGGTCGGGCTGGCGGCGCCCCGGGGCTGCGGGCGGCGACCCCTCCCTGTCCGGGGGCGGCGCTGCAGGAGCGGCCGGGGCGAGCCGAGGCAGGAGCGGAGAGAAGGTGAGCGGGGCCGCGCGGTCGGTCGCCTGGCGGCTGCCGGGGAAAGGTGCGGCGGGACCGGGGCGGGAGCCGCTCCGGGCCGGGTCGGGGCCGGGCGGCGGCGGCGCTGCCCGGAGCCGCGCTGTGGCGCGCGGGGCGGCGCTCGGCCGGGCTTCCGGGTGCGCGGGCGGCGGGGGGGAAGGACGGTGTCCCCGCGGGGTCCGGCCGGCGGGACAGCTGCCACGGGCGGCGCGGCGGGACCGTGGCCACGTGCAGGGGGCTGCCGGCCGGCCGTGCCGGCTCCCCGGGGCGCGCCGGGCGCCGCCGTTTCCGCGCACTCGGTTCCCGCAGCTGCGGCGCTCCCGGGCGCGCGCGGCACGGCGCGGCCCTCGCTACCGGCGCGGCCCGAGGGGCCGGTTCGTGGCCGTTTCGTGCCGTTTCCCGCGGGCTGCCCGCGGCTCCCCGAGGAGCGGTGTGCCCGTGCCCCGGGAGCGAGCGTGCGCGGCGGGAGGCGGGTGGCGGGGCGCGGGCCGGGGCCGGTCTGCGGCAACAACGGTCGCTGCTGCCGCCTCCGTCCCTCCTCCAGGGGCCGCGCGGGTCCGTTCCTGCCCCGGGGCTGCCGCTGCCTGCGCCCAGCCCTGCCGCGGCTGGAGCTGGAGGGGACAGGGGAAGGGAAGGAAGGAGAAAATCAAGGGCCTGCGGGCAGCAGCAAACGCTGCCTCTCGCAACACAGCGGGAGCTGTAGTCCTGGTGTCGGGGGTTTCTGCTCAGCCACGCCGGTTCCCTGGGCCACGCTGGGATGCGTGGTGTGCCAGCGCTTGGCGTGCCGGCGGCCGTGCGGGGTGTGCCAGCGCGTGCCAGGAGCTGTAGGTTTTGCAGACTCGGCTGCCAGGCGGCTGCACTGCTCCCGGGCGCCCGTAGCACAGCACAGCCCTTGCTACCGCTGTGGCCCCTGCGTCTCAGCACCAGGGTAGTTTTGTTGCCGCTTTCATGTGGTTTCCTGCAGGCTTCCAGCTGCCCCCCAGCAGGCCTTGTGCCCGTCCCTCGAGAGCCCGCGTGCAGTGGCCACCGCCCGGCAGCCGGAGAGCAGCACTGCCGCTCGTGTGGGGGGTGGCGCTCACCCGCGCTCACCGCTGCTGTGTGGCAAAGGCAGCATGGTGCTGCAGGTGGGTGACGCAGAGGTGCCCCCGTGCCCCACGCTGCCACCCGCCAGTAACATCAGTGTGATGCTCCAGTGCCTGTGGGGTGGTGCAGCCATGCTTGGTGCCTCCTCCTGGTAAGGAAACGCAGCTGCCACCCCACGTCACGCTGTCGGCGGGCGCTCGGTGGGCAAAGGGCAGGACCGCGGTGCCAGCCCTGCACAGGCGCGCAGCACTGCCAGAGCCATCTTTCCTGCTGCCGCAGCACGATGGCTCGCAGGTGTGGGGTCACCTCCTGTCTGCTGGCCACAGGGCAGTGGTGGGACAGGAACCTTCACACCGCCTGCTCTGTCGTGCCTCCCCTCTGCTGGAGGTGATCTGGGCCAGGGGAGCCCCAGAGAGTTACCTGGTACAAAGGAAGAGGGGAAGAGGATGGGTGTCCCCAGCAGGGGTTGGTGCTGGGTGCCTCCCCAGCTTGCCAGAGCTCCCCTTGAGCTGGTTCTGGCCTCAGTCGCACCGTGCCCTGGCCCCAGCTCTCGCACCTCCCCTGAAGCCTGTCCTGTAGCCCCAGGTCACCCCAACACCCCATGGTATGGTGGCAAGCTGGCCCTTGGTGCATCTGCAGGAGCCCCTGTGGAGGGAGGGCTCTGGCCAGGGGCAATCTATGGTAATACTGGTAGTCACTTCATTTTTCCTTCTCCCAGAGGCCGCACGGAGGCTGTGCTTGCCTGTTCCTTCCCTGGGGATGCTGCTGACTGGACCCACCTCAGAACTGTGTGGGGTGTCTCTGCCTGGCCTTGTGCTCCTCACGCATAGAGGTGAAAAGGGACGGGGCCCTGGGATGTTTCCTGGGTATGGACAGGAGCTGCCACAGCTGAAGCTGGAGAGGCCTGAGAAAGGGGATGAAGAAGAAAATGAAGGCCATCTGGGCAGCACCCACCTCCCACTGCAGGGAGAGAGCACCTGCCTCTCTGGGTGAGGAAGGATCCGTCTTCAGAGGCCGCAGCGGGCCAGAGCACCAACGTGCCCCAGGGACTGTGCGTGTCACCCCAGGCGTGGTCCGGCCGCGCAGTGCGCGAGCGAGCGCGGCTGCGTGAACAGGGAGCTGCATCTTGTAAGAGCTGAGAGACCCCCGTGTATTCTTTGAGGGGTGGGGCTGGAGCTACGGAAGAGGAAGGGGGGAGAGAAGGAGAAAGAAGCGTCTGAAGTGGCAAGTTTTCCTGGCAGCGCTGAGAGCGACGGCTGCCGTGAGTCGCGGACCCTCAGGGCCGTGTTGCCCCTCTTGTGCGTTTTGGGCTCTCCCCTGGCCCCGTCTTTATGCCACGCTGCTGTGATTTTTTTTTTTTTTTTGCTTCCCTTTACTTCTGCTGTCCTTCTTCTCTCCTGCTCCCACTCCCTCTGGTTGTGTCTTCTTCTAGCTCTCCCTTTTTATTCTAGATGCCTTTGTTTCTCCTTCCTTTTTTTCACCCTCCATCTCTCTCCTGTAGCCTAGCGCTGTTTTTTTCCTTTTCCAGTTCTTGGTCCTGATCAGCATTGTTCTCTTGCCCACAACTTCTCTGGCCTGTTCCCTGGCATTTTGTTCCTCTCTGTGCCTGTCCATGCCACTCCATGTCCCTGAGTTGCTCTCTCTCCCTCCTCCCCTAGCATTCTGTATCTGTTTACCTTGGTCATTGATGCCCACCCCCCTTATTCTATATCTTGCTGTCCCTCTTTTCCTCCCTGTCTATCTCATCCTTTCTCTGATCCTTTGTGCTGCTCCCTGTCTCAGTTATTTATTGCTTCATCTCTCTGCCCTGTTCTCTGTCTCTGTTTTGTCATACCCCACATCTCTGTCATTCTCTGCTCTTTGCTCTCCAATCCAGCATCCTGCTTTGTCCCTCTCTTCTGCAGTAGTCTCCTGCTCTCTGGCTCCCTGTCCCTCACCTGTCTTCCAGATCTCTCTGTCCCTTCTCTCTCTTCTTGATTCTCTAGTTTCCTATCTTGCACTGTCCTTTGTTTTTCTATCTCTCTGACTCTCTTCAGTCACTCTATCCATTTTCTCCAACTCTGTCTCACTCCCTTTCCACTTTGTCTTAGTTCCTCCACCCTCTCCCTAACCATTTAAATGTGTATCTCCATATCATGGCCTGTCCCATTGGCTCTCACTATATCCCCCTGTCAAGCACCCTGTCCCATTATTCCCCTCTGTCCTTCTCTCTGCCCCTTTTTCCTCATCCTGAAATATACCACAGTTTCCTTGTTCTCCCTCTCTTTGCCTTGATCTGTCTCTCTCTTACTTTATCACCCCTTCTGGCTTCTCTATTTCTCTCCTCCCACCTTCCTTATTCCCCTCATATGATTTCTCTCTCTTTCTGCCCCTCACTCATAGTTTTCTCTCTGTTTCCCTCTCTCTTGCTCTCTGACCCTGTTTTTCTTCCACCATGCCCCAGCAGGACTCCTCAACCCTTTTATAGTAATTTCTCCATCTCACTGTGCTTTGTTCTTTAGTCCTATCTAGAACATGGGTCTGCAAGAAGTTAGGTAGCATGCGTGGTCTTGCTAGAAAAGCAGCATAACCCCATAGCATTTTATTTTTTTCATAAAGGAATATCTGGGTTAGCTGATGTGGTTTTTGAGGAAGATGGCTTCAGACCCCCAGATAAGTTGAGGGACTGGTGTTTGGGAGAGGGCTCTGGGGCAAGCCCAAGGTTGGGAATTGTGGGGAGGGGTTTTCAGGTCAGCGTAGGGGAGAGGGCTGTCCAGGAGCTATGCCCTTTGGGCAGGGAAAGGGAGCAGGTTACCTTTCTGCACGAGACTGCCATGTGCCAGGCAGGGCAGTTCCAGCCTATGGCTGTGTTGTTGTGTAGTTTGTGGTTTCCGTTTTGTGTCCTAGAGCTTCCTTGGGTCACAACATCCTCGTTGCTCTTTGTGCCGGAGTAGCACAGTGTGTGCTTCAGGCACCATCCCTTGGGTCTCGAATGCCCGTAGTCATCAGCACAGTGCCACTCGGGTCCTTTTTTATTGCGTTATAAGCCTAAAGCGTGGATAGGTCTTGGAAGTTTCAGGTCAGTCTGCCTTTGCAGCATTGTTCCAGGCTGTGTTAACATCTCCGGTCTCGAGTGGTCCATTTCTGCAAAGACCTTTTCTGGGAGTTCTTCCCTGCATCTTTACATCTTAGGTCTTGAGGTAAGGTGTCTTACATATGACTCACCCCAGTGGCTCCCATCTGGTTTTGTCTCTGGCCACACAATTTGGCTCTTCTCAGCCTGCCACAGATTCTTTTCTGCCTCCTGGGTCTTCTCATGTGGCACTGTCTCTGGCCGAGGGGTCATTCTTGGAGAGCTTGTTTTAATGTCTCTGTCACAGCATTTGTCTTGTATGTGTGCAGGGTTGGTCTGTGCCTGTTTATGTCTGGGTGGGACCTGCTCTGCCTGGGGGCACAGCAGCGATAGTCAACAAAAGTATAGTGATAAGAATCTATAGATAATAGGGTGATAAGCCAAGACTTTGTAGGCAAAGGCCGTGCAGTCACTTTCAGAGCATGAAGCTGTATATGCAGTAGGTGTAAGTTTTCTCCGTAGTGTTATGCAGAGATGCTGGGGATGGCCAGATTGTGTTTCATGGGAGGCTGCAGTGACAATCTAGATAGTGTACCTAAAGGAGACCTCTAGAATTGTTAAGCCACCTCTTGGCATCCAGGTGGCTTGTTTGATACTTTTTTTTTCAGATGCAGGGAGGTGTCCTGCATGCCAAAGGGTGGTGGAGGAGGCGAGCAGAGCACCATAAGAAGGTTGGTTGATGTGCGATGTCGGAGGGAAGACGTGACCGGTGTCTATATGAGTAGCCTATAAGCATGTTTTATTTTGAAGGTGTGAAGAAAGGTATTGGCACCAGAGGTGAGTTGAGCCAGGTGAGGTATGACCAGTGTGCTCAAGTAGCGGTTATTTTTCAGGTGCTGTATTGTTGGTGCAGTTAGAAGCATCCCTTGTTGTTTGTGTCTTACAGGCGGTACCCAAGCCTCCACAGGAGAACCCGTGAGCCACAGAGGTGGGGTGGGTGAGCACATGAGGTAAAGGAGCAGGAGAGGGTTATTGCTGTGGGCAGGCTGTAGTTTTGTGCAGTATCCCACCGAGCATTACTCTGGTTTTTGCAGGTTAAACTCCTAGCCTCAGACGGGTGAAGCTACACACTCGACAAGCGGTGTGAGAAGGCGAGGTGGCGTCAGCCCGGTCCATGTGTAAGTGCCCAGTATCCCACGGCATCCAAGGGAAGCGTTTCTCTTTGCTTTTGGAGGTGCTGTGCAGGCAGCCTTTGGAGTCAGATGAGCATTTGAGGTGAGCCAGGGTGGTAGCAAGGAGGAGCAGGAGCGGGTGACTTGCCAGAAGCACAACGGTGATTTGTATGTTTTGGTATCTTGGGTACCACCAGCGATGGTGGCCACAGCGTCTGGCCCTGGAAGGACGAGGTGAGCGCCGCTTCTGAGGGCGGTGTCGTGGGAGAGGTTGGCATTGGCTGACGCAACTCTGACTGGTCGCACTCTTTGTGGGTGTTGTGCAGGTGACACAGAGGAATCTGGTGACTTGGGAACATCCCAGTTAGCCCAGGTGGTTGTTGCAGAAGGTGGCTCTGGCCTCTGGCCCTCTGAAAGCCAAGTTGAGGGTTCAGGGCTGGGAAGGGTCTGGGCAGAAGGAACGGGGCTGGGAATTGCAGGAAGGCCTCTTCATGTTAGCGTAGGGGAGAGGACTGTCCAGGAGCAGTGCCCTTTTTGTTCGTTAAGGGAGCAAGTTACTTTAGCACAAGAGTACCATCTGCTGGGTGGGGCAGTTTGAGCCTGTGTCTGTCTTCTGCATCTTATGCCATGCCATCCTCAGGTCTTGATCTCTCTGAAGCTTTGTGATCAGCAGGCACCTCAGTAGCCCTCCCAAGAGTCTAGAGTACATCGCCTCATCAGCATAGCGCATGTTGAGCCCTTCTTGTCTTGCAGTTGTAACCTGAAGCGTGGAACGATCTGGTGTGTGTTGCATCAGGGATGTTCTTAAGCAGTTGTCTCTTACAGGGGCGAGCTAGATAGCACCTGCAGTTGTGTTTTTGAGAGTTGTTTTGGCACGCGGTGGTCCTCTGGGGTTTCATCCCCATGTCTTAAGTCTTAAAGCCTGGCTTCTCACACATCCATCATTCTGGGTTTGATGGTAACTTTGTCTTGCGGGCTGCAGCGGTCACCTCTCATTTTGGGGCCGCTCCAATGCATCTGTGCCATCGTGTGGCTATGGGGCTTCTCTGCCGGCAGCATCTTCCCTACGGCCATCGCTCTTCTTGTGTCTCGCAGTCATGTCACTTGTGGTGTCTGTGTGCGGTGTCGGTCTGTGTCAGGGTTGGACCTGTCCTGCCCAGAGGTTTACCCATAGTACAGACAAGGGGAGTGTAGATTTGTAGTTGTGTAGTAATATGTTGATCTGCCCAGATGCTTTTGGCAAAGACCATACAGTCCGTTTCTGGACGAGTAGCTGTAGAGAGCTGCCACAATTATTTTCCTTGTGTTTGGCAGGTGCCGGAGGGTGGACTCTGGTCTGCCGGGAGCGGCAGTTTGCACCCTAGTTGAGGGGGTTGAATGAGCCTTAGCTTGTATGTGGGGTCAATATTTAGGGTTTTGGGTGTTTTAGCAGTAGTTGGAAGGGAGATGGAAATGGAAGACAAACCTTTGGTCTCATAAAACTCTTGGTTAACAATGGGGTGACTTGCCTCACATGGTTTGGGTTGTTTAAATGCAAAGCGAGAAGCTGCTTCCTGAAGAGTGATGGAAGATGTCAGAGGATCTGTGTGACCTGTGGCTCTGAGGGCCTCAAGCTCTTCTGGTTTTATTTTCTAGGTGTCAGTTGCTATGTAATGTGGGGTACCTGCACCCTTGGACTTTGGCAAGGTGAGCGATGACCAGTGTGCTGACGCAGCATTTCTTTGGGGTGTCATAATATTGTTGTAGCTAAAATCACACCCTGTCTTAGTTCTGCAGGCGGTGACCAGGCGTCAGCACAGCGGACGGAAGAGTCTGTCTCTGAGTGGCTGAGGTAAATGAGCAGGGGAGAGGAAACGCCGTGAGCAAGCTGAGGATCGGGGAGGTGTCTCACCCCACGCTTTTAGCTCTGTTCCTTTCGCAGGTGCCGCACCCCTTCCCAGAGGGTTCACGCAGCAGAGTCACGAACAGTTTGAGAAAAGGTGAGAGAGTCATTAAGTGGTCTGCTGGGACTTGAATGGCTGAAGATCACGTGGCAATTCAAATGACCATTTCTCTTTGCTTTTGCAGGCATTGTGAGGTCTCTGCTCAGACAGAGGATTTGAGGTGAGTCGGTGGAAGAGAGGAGCGGCAGGCTGGGAGCTGCCAAGCATGTGTCAGCTTATGAGTAGTAGGGGTGCTGCAGTTCCCCAGTTTTTTGGCTTTCACAGGAGATGGGAGGAAGGGGGTGCAAAATATGGTTATTGGGAGCGGCGTGGCTCTTCTGAGGAGGGCGTCATCATGGTGGAGGTCGATATGGGTCAGCGTGTCCATGACTGGCGGTGTTCTGTGCTGCAGGCGATGAAGAGGAACCTGGTGAGTGCAGGGGAACACTGGTTAGGTGATGTGCTCCAGATAAGGATGAACTCTGGACTGTGCTCTCTGAAAGGTAAGTCACAGGGCCAAAGCAGTGGGTGGGGTGGTGCCAGAAGAGGGGGTATGACTTCAGGGTTGGTGGGAGGGCTCTTCAGGTTTTGTTCATTCTGGGGGCAGATAGCGGGCCTGGGGCCCACGCGTGGCAGTGCGTCTCTGGGCGTCATGTTTGGTTTTGTCTGATCTGAGGGTTACCCTGTACGGCATCAAAGTGGCAAGTGCATTGCGTGGGTCTAGATCTGTATTGTGTCACCTTGCGTTTGTGGGAGTGGGAGCTGAGCGGATCACAAAGGAACGAGGGAAGCCTGTAAGTCAGAATAGCTTTTGTATTGTTCTTGCAGGCACCTTGTGGCAAGAAATTAGAAATGGCGAGTGATATTCCTTGTGATATACATGTCCTGGCAAAGCAGAGCCCTCCTGGGACGAGTGGGTGGAGTTGTGCAGTATGCCTGGTGCGTGTTCACGTGTTCCTGAGTGATGTGATGTGTTGTTTGTCTCGGTCTTCACTGACGAGGACCATCAGGTACACTTACATCCTGCTCTGTGTGTGGTAGCCATCCATTGTGTCTCGCAGCCTAGAGTCGGACACAGCCCTCGTTCTGTCTCGCTAAGCAGCGCGACACACAAGCTCAACGTTACCGACCCAGTTTGGGGCTGTAGATGGGTTTGGTTGGTCTTTCACGCAGCTCGCGCTCAGACTAAGCCAGCAGGTCTGGTCTCTGACTCTCTCTGGTGAGATCTTTCAAGGGGTTCTTCCCTGTGCCATTGTAGTGTTGAGTCTTTCCCAGCATCTTGTCCCCACTACCCACTGGGGCCTTATCCCTCATGTATTGCCCAGAGTTCAGGCATTCTGACACGGCAGGCCGCAGCCGGGCGACTGCGTCACGTCACCTCGCCCTGTCGAGTGTCCCGTCAGGCTGTGTCTTTAGGTCCGGCATTAACTCTCCCGTGTGTGGTACTCCTGCGGGCTTGGGTCCCGTTTGTGGCGCATGTAGGGGTGTGTGTGTCTGAGGTGGTGTCACTCGGTGTGTTTGTAGCCGTTGTGGAATGGCCCCAGAAGGGGATGATGTTGTGCCGGTGAGCGTGGCCCGTTTGGGTGGAGGTCGCGTAGGCTGGCTTTGAGGATAGCCAGTTGTTTTCAGCCAGCAGCCTCTAGAGTTCCCTCTCTTGCCTTTTGCAGGTGCCATCGGGCCACTGGCGTTCCAGAAGGGAAATCTTTGACGATGTTTGCTGGAGTGTATAAAATGAAGAAGGGCCGGGAGCGGTGCACAGAGGGAAACGTATTACTCTCCTTCCAATGATGAGGACCTCTGGCGCGGGTCAGGGGAGCGGTGGCGATGGCTCGAGGCACACGCTGATGCAGTTCCAGGGGCGCTTCTGGAGTTGGGGTGAACTGCCCCTCTGGCAGGTGACGGTTGGGTAGATGTTGAATGAGTGTTAGTTCTGGAAGGCGTCTGTCCTTGTATGTGAGGATGGTTTTCGTTTCAAGGTATATTGAAGGGAGAGAGAGAGAGAGAGAACGTGTCTTTTAATAATAGCAAAGAAACTGTTGAGCAGGGAGATTTCTCTCTCTCCCTGACCCTGTTTATTGTCAGTTAGTTGTGGCCAGTCTGTCTGGTGATGTTCACAGCCAGTGTTCGTGTGGAGGTTAGGATCAGGCCGTGGTGTTGGCAGGCACGGTGATTTTTGAGGCCCTGGGGAACCACATTCTGAGGAGCGATGCAGCGATGGGCATAGGAAGCGTTGGGGGGGTTGGGTGGCTATGTGGGTTTGCTGAGAGCAGGGGGTGGCTTGTGGGGTACCTCAATCAGTGGTGTGTTGAGAATAACAATCATGCACAGGCAGACACAATGTGTTGTGTTTTTGTTGCAGGTCGAGTAGAGTGTTTTTGAGTAGTTAGGAAAAAGATAAAGTAATATAGAATAAAAAAAACAGCTGGGGGATTTTTTTTTTCCTTATGACAGTCCTAATCTGAGGTCCTGACTCCTTCAACCTGATCCTTGACCTCCCTAATCCAGAGCCCTGTGCTGCTGGTGGAGCTCGCTGCTGCCTGGTTTCCAGCAGCGGTTGTACAGCCAGATGTGTTGTCTTCTTCAGGAGGGTGCCTGGTGAGTAGATCCCCTTCCACCTTCCCAGGGATGAGCTGCCCTCAGATTCAGTGGAGCTGACATTGCAGAAGAGACCCAGTGCTTTTTAATTAAAAAAAAAAAGTAATTATCTTCTCACTGGGATTCACTGAAGAAAAGTCAATCAATTTTCAGGCAGTGTATAAAGGCTCATGGTCAAATGTGACGTAAGCAGGGGGAGAACACGCAGTTCCCATTCCTGTACTTGCTTCTCTCCTCATTAGTGCAGGATTTGTTTCATTTACTAATTTCATTGCTTACTATCTCAAGCTTTTGACAGCATTCCCTTTTTGGTGGTTGGGGGTGCTCTCTGCACACGGGGCTCTGGGGTGCTCCTCCAGCTCCGTTGGCTCCTGCTGACACAGGGCCCATGTGTAAAAGCTTTTAACCCCAGTTTATTTCTTCTGTGCTCCCAGCAGCGGTAGCACCAGAGCTCACCTCTGAAACTGGGAGCTGGAGCAGTGCGGGCGGGTGAGCTGGGACACCGCACTGACCCCGGCATCCGACATGGACCATGTTTCAGCTCCATCACTCAGTCTGTCCCATCAAGATATCACCGGGTTTCACTGACCTCAGTCTCAGCCCTGTGGGGGTGTGTGGAGATGGAGAGCTCCTGCATCCAGCCAGAGCATGATCCCAAAATCCAGGAAAGCCCCAAACTAGCCAGTGTTTCATCTGGGGTGCTCATACTTTCTTGCTCCCCAGGAGAAGCAAAAGGAAAGATCCCTTCTGCTACCATTATTAAAAGAAAAGAGCCTCCACACCTTATTGTTTCTGTTTTAAGCCCAGGGCGGTGCCTGATGTCCTGCGGGAGCAGGGTGTGAATCCAGCAGCGGCCGGGTCCAGGCTGGGGGTTTCTGTCTTCCCAAACAGTGGCTGTGGGAGCCAGAGCCTGGAGGAGGAGCAGGGTGAGACATTTTGCCTTGATGTTTTCCCCCACCTGCTGCTTTGGTTGTTGACACAGAGCTGCCTTAACCCCGCGCAGCAGCCAGCTGGGATTTCCCACAGGAGAAGTGCTTTGCTGGAAATGCTTTGCTCACTTCTTGGGCAGCTGAGAGCAGAGGGAGCTTGAAACACAAGTGCAGAGCAGAAGCAGTTTGTGGTCATGACTGGTTTGATAGCATGAACTGCTGCTAAGGATCCTGCAAATTCTCCTCCAGTTGCCTATTCAGGTGGTTCTGGGGCGGGTTTGCCTGCAGCAGTGGGATTTTGGCTGAGCACCGGTGGGGCTTGGGCACATTTCTCCTCCACAGCGGGGTGGGAGGTGCAGAAAAATGGACTGTGAAGAGTTCTGTGTCCATCTCTCTTGCGTCGTGAGTGCCCAGGACTCCTCCCAGCTCAACAACAGGCACTCCCGGCCACGCTCTCCTCATCAGCTTCTCTTCTCTTTTCTTCTGCAGTTTTTTGCCAGTGAGCTTTTTTTACTGGCAGGATGAGCAATCAGGGGCACTTCGATTTTTCTCTGTGGACATTCCTGACATAGTCGAGTGGGCAGCACAAAAGGTGAGCAAGATCAGGGAGAGTTGTGTCAGAGAGGATTGGGGGAGCTTATTCCAGAGCCCAGGAAAGAAATCCCAGCCCCTCCAAGCAGCTCCGGGACAAAAGCCTTGATCCCAGCAGCTCCACAGAGCTCCAGCCCAGGAGCCTCGTGCGCCGGGCGGATCTGTGGGCTGTGGCCCAGCAGCGGCCACATCCTGCGCCCTGCCCGGAGGCGTGGGGCTGGCTGGGGAGGCCCTGAGGCTGCCGCTGACAGGGCTGCTCTGCTCTTTCCAGCGATGCTTCGTCTGCGGGGAGAGCGGGGCCGCCATCAGCTGCTGCCAGGAGGGCTGCGACCGCAGCTACCACCTGCCCTGTGCCATCGAGGGTGAATGCATCACTCAGTACTTTCTTCCGTACAGGTACCACTTCTTCCCAACTTGCCCCCACTGGGGAAGGACCCAGAACTTCTTCAACTCACCCATCCCTTCCCTCTCCCCCCCCAGGTCCTTCTGCAGGGAGCACCGCCCAGAGCAGGAGGTGGAGGCAGCTCTGGAGGAGGGCACTGAGTCCTCATCTGCCTGGAGCCTGTGGAGGACAAAGTCCTTCCACACCTTGGTGTGCCCGGCCTGCAAACATGCCTGGTTCCACCGGGTCTGCATCCAGGTAGGAGCCGTTCCCTCGCCCCCGGGACACGGCAGGAGCTGGGCAGCACCAGGGCCTGACTCCTGCTCCTTTTGTTTCCGCTGCAGGGCCAGGGTCGATACAACTCTGTTAGTACCTTCAGATGCCCTCACTGCAGAGACAGAATTGGCTTTGATGATGAGATGATCACCATGGGCATCCAAGTCCCCTTGAGGTTGGTGTTGTGCCGGCTCA
The DNA here is from genome assembly GCF_965140245.1 of Athene noctua. NCBI lineage: Eukaryota > Metazoa > Chordata > Aves > Strigiformes > Strigidae > Athene > Athene noctua. Next base: position 27,215 of record NC_134068.1, on the reverse strand, counting down.
CAGCACAGGAGGCTGCAAGCCCTGTGCCATGCCCGGGGCTGCCCCTGCAGTCCTGCCCCTCCGCTGTCCCGTCTGCCTGGGCTTCAGCTTCACGGAGGAGCTGTAAACTGGGCAGGAGGGAGGAGCAGGGCTGCCCTGCATCGGCCCTATGCCGGGGCAGCAGGGGCTCAGCCATTTCCCTTTCTCCATCAGATTGCCATCACAGGACACCGGGTATCCAGTCGAAGCATTAGTCCAGAGGCACAGGCGCTGCGATGCCCGTGAGTGCCTTTGTCCCACAGGCCAGGAGCACGCAGAGGAACAGGGGTAAGCTGGCAAAGCAGCACCCTGGGCTCTGCATGGGATCTGTCTCGCCAAGAGCTCAGAGCAGAAGGATGAGAACAGGAGCTGTGCTGCACAATCCCATGCTGCGGTCACCTTGTCCTCACAGCCATGAACCCTTTTGCTTCCCCAGGCCCTGGGAAATGCTCCTGTGCAGCTCCTGCGCTGCCGTGGGCACCCACCGGCACTGCTCCAGCGTCAGCACCACCAGGACCAGCTGGGTGTGTGAGAGCTGTACTGGTCAGGGCACCGGTAAGAGGCAAAGCACCTTCATGCCCCTGGGCTGGGGCCAGGGCCCAGGCAAGGCCTGGCAGGGGGTGCCCAGTCTGGGCTTGGCCGAGCCTCTCTGCCCCAGCAGGGCTGGGGGCACCGCTCCGGCCTCTCCACTGTGGCCTCTGTGCCTCTGACCTTCCTGCTTCCCCTTACAGACTCCAGTGACAGCTCAGAGCTTGCTGGCTCTGGCAATGGCAGCGGCTCAGGATCGGGGTCATCCCACAGATCGCCAGCACCAGAGAGCAGCAGCCCCAGCTCTGGTAGCCAGGTGTCATCGGGGTCATCGGACTCCCAAGTGCTTCAGGGCAGCAGCAGCAGCTCCAGCTCACCTGGGCCCGAGCACAGGCAACGCCGCTCCCGGGTGCAACGTCTGGCCCAGACACCCTACAGCCGGCCCAGAACACGCCGGGAGAGGAGCCACACGCCAGCACCAAGGGCTGAGGGCAGCCCCCCCGGCCAGGCAGCGCTGGGGACGTCCCAGGGCTCCCCAGGGCCGGAGAGCAGCAGCCCCAGCTCCGCCAGCCAGCTGCCAGCGGAGTCCTCCTGCCCCTCTCCAGCGCTCGAGAGTGGCAGCAGCTCCGGCCCCCGTGGGCCCGTGCGGAGGAGGCACCGCTCCCGCATGGAACGTCGGGCCCAAACCCCTTACAGCCGGCCCGCACGCAGACGCGGGACCAGCCGTGATCTGTCCCCAGGTGATGGATCTGATGCCCCTCCACCAGCGCAATAAAGTTGACTGTTGATCTCTGCCCTGGGAGATTCCACGCTCATTTCTCGGCTTCCTCCTCCTCTGCCTTTCTCCAGGGGCAGCGTTAGGGGCTGGGCCCAGAGGGTTTCTTCCCCCGGGGCCTGGCAGCCCCTTGCCCAGCCCTCCCTCCTTGCGGGCTGGCCTTGGCCGGCTGCCCAGCGCCATGGCCGTGTGCCTCGGGCCTCGCTGGCCCCGCAGCCGGCTCAGTCTCCCCGGGGAAGGGTCACACCAGGGGCAAAGCTACTTTTCTTTACAAGTTCTGCTCAGTGTCACGGCTGGAATTGTGACATGGAGATTTCTGTAGACAGTCTAGCAACTGTAGTAAAACAACAATGACATGAAGTACAAACAGGTATGCACCCGGTGATAGAAGTCTTGGCACAAGTTGTTGTTGAGGCAGGAGGTGAAAGCAAATGTGTCTTACGTGGCTCTGATTTTTCTGACCTGGGAAATCTGTTCCCAGCGTGGTCTGTCAGCAAGTACTGGGAAGGGAGTGAAGTGCAGACCACTGATGTGCTGTAGTGAGCTGGCGGGAAAGCCGTTGTATGAAAACACACCCCTCCTTGCTAAGAAGAAATGGGAATTCTTTAAGAATTGTCTGTTAGTGCTGTGTGCTGGGGGTGCTAGTTGGGGACTACATCCCCCCTGTGTCAGCGTGGACAGACGTCTGGCTCTGGGCTGTCACAGCAGAGCCCCAGCGGGACGAGGCTGTGCCTGTCCAAACGCACAGCTACCTGAACCGTAGCCACCAGCTTCCAGCAGTCGAACCGCACCGTCAGACACCGCGGACCTTGGATGTGACAAAGGGAATTGCTAGAGCACGGGGCAGAGGCCACGGGAATTGTGTCCTTGGTGGCTTCTTGGGGAAGACTGACGTTTTGTCAAGACTTGGCTTGCCCGCTTGCCACTGAGCTTGGGGATGCAGATCTCAGAGCTGGCTCCATTTCCATGGAGCTCTGCTGCCGAGCTGCCCTTCAAAACCTTGTGGAGAATGGACCCGCAGGGGGGACACCAAGTGCCTTCTACTTTGACCGTAATGACATGGGGGAAAGAACAGGGGCAGCTGTAAGACTAAAGGAGATGTTATGTCTGGTGTCTCCCAGATCTTTTTTTCCCTGGGTGTTAGGCCTGCTGTGGAAGGCAGGAGGAGGGAGCGGGAGCCTGGGTCTCCTCAGCTGTGTGGGTGCCCCTTTCCTGAATCCCGGGTCAGCAATGGGATGCTTGTTAGAAATCAGGGATCACGAAGGGAGACCTGGGCCAAGCTCTTTGCCGGCAGAATTGTGCTGGACTCTGTGCCCTCGCACCAAGAGATAATTTGCTTCCAAGTGCTGGAGGGCTGAACAAATGCTCCCCGGGGATGGGAAACAAGTTGCTCCGTCTCCCCACTGCCCTTTGCATTTTCCGTAAGGAAAGAGGGACAACCCTACTGAAGATGGGATCCCTGGCACAAAAGCTGAGTGGTGTGGAGTTATTTTCCAAACTCACATTACCTCTATGAAACCAGAGCAGATGAGGAAGGTCGGGGTGGCTGAGGTTTGGATTTAGCTGCCGCTGTGGCTCTGACAAGCCCATGAGCCCATCCGGCCATAGCTGAGCGTGAGCAGCACCGCCCGCTCGAACACCTGCCGGAGTCCTTGTGTCGGACCCGAGGGAGCTCCTCTTCCCCAGGTTCACCAGCTGGAGAAGAGATGGTGTCCATCCTCACCCTGCCGCGGCCTGTGGCAGTCATCTTCGGGAAAGGAGTGCTCTTGGTCTGGCTCTGGGCAGCGGAATGGGATATTTACCCTGTGACACAGAGGTACCTCATGGGCAGATCAAACGACTAAGTGATTTTTTTGGTGAATATTCATTCTCATTCTGATTTCATGCTGTCTGAACTCTTTTGTCGAATCCTGACAGTTCTCCGCAGCTGTCCATCACCCATTCATGTTCTGACGGCTCTTGTCACAGACAGCCTGGCAAAAAGATCTTGGTTAATTTCTCTTTCCTTTTTTTTCAGCTTTGAGAAGTCCCATGAACTTTTTGCAGCTGTCTTGACCCTGTCCTCCCTGGGCAGCAGTGTGGCAGTGAGAGCTGCCCCCCCGGGAGGAGATGTGCTCTTCTGTCCCGGGGCTGGTGGGCAGCTCTCTGGTGACCAAATCCCGGAGAAAACAAGGGCGTTGACTGTAGGACCTCTTGTACTTGAAGGAACAATCCTTTAGCCCAGGGTCTTTGGACATGTCTTTTGGTACGGGGATACCAGGCCTCCAAATCCAGCAGTTTATATCAGCTTATTCTTTGGTCTCTTTGTGTTCTGCTTCTGGCCCTTAACCTGCAGCAGCAGTTTGGGGCTGCACAGAGGTTCAGGGCAGGGTCCCCTCTTCCTCCAGGACAGGATCAGCTGATTCAGCTCCGTATTTTAAGCAAGATGGAGCCCAATGTATCCTCCTTGTAGCAAGAGCTGGTAGCCGGGCTGGATGAGCAGTTCATTCACCGTTCCTTACACACTGAAGGAAGAGAGATTTGCACATTTAAAATTGCTTTCTTAACCAGGGTTTAGCACCCTTGGGTTCTCAAGGGTTAAAATACCTCTGGCACCTTGGATCAGTGTATGGGGATTTAAAAGTGCTCTAGATGAAGCAGGCAAATGAGTCAAACTGCGTTTAGTGAATTCCCTGGCTGTCAGTAACGCAGCCAACCCTGTGCTGAGGACATCTGGGGCTCGTCTGCTGTTCGTAGTGGAGGTTTCGGGCCCTTTTTCAGAGATGTCCCCGCTCTGTAAGTGACGGCTTTACTGACCAGAGGGCAGGAGGCACTTTGGGAGTGGCCCCTTCTGATGGAGGCTGGAGAGCTCTGCTCTTCTGTCCTGGCCGTCAGGCCGTGGCTTTCCCAGTGCTCCCATCTCTCAGCTCAGCTCTGCTTTCTGTCATTAGGACACAGCTTTGATTTGCCAGGGCTGAGGGAGTTGGGACGTCCCCTACTGCCCATCTGCACGAGACACACCCCTCTAGCAAGGGACAGGACAACCTCACACATACAGAAAGTGAAACCACCCGCTAATTACTCCATGGGAATGCAGCAGGCAGAGCTTTTTGTCCAGACTGCGCCCGCGCTGCTGTTAGCGTCAGGAGCCCAGAGCTTCCAGCACGGCATCTTCCTCCCCGTTCCCCTCCCTGCCCTGGGCAGATCTCTGTTTCAGGTCTGTCCCTGCTGTTTCATGAGCTGTGCCCTCTAGGCGTGGTTGTCGAGTGTTAGGACAGACTTTGGGTGTTGTGTTGCGTTGTGTTACACAGCAGTGGCTGTGTCAGTCAGATGTAGACAAGTCCCAAGTGCAGATGTGCGGTGACAAGTGCCCGTTATCTGGCCCCGACTCCAGGAGAACTGAACCCCTTCAGCCTTCTCACTCTGGGTGGCGATGAGGGATGGAAAGCAGCTGCAGACTGTCAAGGGATCAGCGACAGGAGGATCCTTTGCTCTGCTCCTCAACTAAACTGCTCTGCTGGCAAGCAGCAGCTCTGGTTTTCCCTGATTTTTGCAGTGACTGCTTGTGGTGTCTGATCTGCGGCGCTGTTCTAAGCATCTCCCTGCGAGCTAGAAACTTGTGAGTGGCTGAGCTGAGATTTCCAGGTTCCTGATCAGAGGAAAGGCTGTTCCCAGCAAATTGGAGTTGGGTTCCTGATTGCATCTCGATAGAAAAGATTATTCATCCAGTGGGGAAAAAAACCACAGGCCAAAGCAGAACTGCTCTTTTACTGAGTGTTTGACACATCTTAGCTGAGCAAATCTTGTCGCTCAGTACGAGTTACAGCTCTGCTTTTCTGAGCCCATGAGCTGGGCTCACTTACAGCTGCCCTGACTCTCAGCAATGCTACCTGCTCTCTGACTTTTCCTGCCCCGTGGAAAAGCCTTGGGGGCTTCGGGAACCCTTTTCCTCCTTTCCATCGTCCCATTTATCACATGCTCTACTCTCAGGTTGTTTGGGACTCTGGCCTCTCTTCAGTATTTTCTGGCTGAAGCTCCTTGGTTTGTACAAGCCCCCGTCTGTCTGGATGTCCATCTCGGACTTGCTCTGTCTGTCCTCAGCTGACAGAGCAGGTCGTGGAACAGGCATCGGTGCTTCCCAGGTAACCCCCTGCTCCCCCTGCAGGGAGCTGCGGGTGGCGTTGGGGGACCAGACCTTCCCATTCCTATAGCGTAGGGACCTTGATGGAGCCTGGGACGTGCCCTTTCTGTGTTACTGCTCCAACCATCACCTTGAGTTTTTCCAGGAAAGGGAAGCACAAAGAGACGTAGCACCAAAAAAATGAAACTCTTCCTCCCGACTTTGTGACGAGAGGCAGTTCAGCCAGAATCACTGACATGCTGACCTCTCCTCTTCTGGCTGGCACAAGTGTGGCAGCCTGTGTCTCCAAGGGCTTCTTACTGAAAAGGCCCCGGGGCAGACGTTAGCACTTTAGAGTACCTTATCTGCCTGGAGCAGACCGAGTCTGCACCCATTTGCTGCAGTCACCCCTATGTAAAGGCACGTGGTACCTGTTCACCTTGCAGGAGCAGCAGGGCTGAAGGAAGTGCCCTTTCAAAGATCACTGTAGCTGTGGGGCTTTGGGCTGTGCTGGCCATGCTCACTGCCCGTGGGCAGTGTTGCCGCAGGCTTGTAACTTCCTTGCCCAGCGGAGCTGGTGCCTTCAGGCTGCCCCAGCACCTCTTGGCACAGCCGTGTGCTGCAGGGAGCTGCACCCGCTGGCCGGGCAGTGGCGAGGAGACCAGCTTGTCCCTTCAGTGCTGCACAAGGCATAAGGAAAGCAAGCTGCCCTTTCCCCAGCACTGCTTCTGAACACGCTGTGGTGCTTTGCCGCTGCTGTGACTGTGCCTGGGGCTCCTGTGGGCTGAGGCTGAGATGCATGTCACGGCCTGGGTTTGTCCCTTCCCTGTGTCCCACTTGGAGCTGCTGTTTTTTCTAATCTTCCTCTCCTTCGCTTCCGGTCACAGAACCAGATGTTGGTGTTTGCCAGTGCCCTGCAGGAGAGGTACTGGACCTGCTGGGCCTTGGGATGGCCGACTGGCTGTGGAGACACAAGCCAAGGAGACCCGTCCCACTGCAAATGGAGCTGCCAAGTGATGCCAGAACCTGCAAATGCCAACCAAGCTGTGTTGGACCAGGTAAAGCACATCAGGGTTTTTTTCTCGTCTCCCGTAGAATTTGGAGGGAAGGACCACTTGTGGCATTTAGCGCAGCCAGAGCTCAACCTGGCTAGAGCGTTTAGAGATAATAAAAAATGTTTCTATAAATTCATTAACAGGAAAAGGAGGATTAGGGAAAATCTCCCTCCTTTACTGGATGCTGAGGGAAACATGGTAAGTGAGGATGAGGAAAAGGCTGACGTGCTCAGGGCCTAATTTGCCTCAGTCTTTAGCAGTGGAACTGGCTATTCCCCGGACACCCAGCCTCAGGAGCTGGGAGATGGGGAGGGAAGCAGGCTGAGCTCAGCACAGTGGAACAGGAGGTGGTCAGAGACCTGCTGCACCCCTTGGATGCACACAAGTCTGTGGGAGCGGATGGGTTACACCCAAGGGTGCCGAGGGAGTTGGCAGATGTGCTCGCGAAGCCGCTGTCCATGATTTACCTGAGGTCATGGCTAACTGGGGAGGTCCCACTGGACTGGAGGGTGGCAAATGTGACACCCATCTACAAGAGAGGCAGAAAGGAGTTACAGGAAACTATAGACCTGTCAGTGTGACCTCGGTGCCAGGGAAGGTCATGGAGCAGGTCACCTCGGGTGCCATTACAAGTCGTATAATGGACAGCTAGGGGATCAGGCCCAGTCAGCATGGGGTTATGAAAGGCAGGTCCTGCCTGGCAAACCTGATCTCCTTCTACGACAAGATGACCTGACTGAGGAGGATGGAGGAAGCAAGCAGTCGATTCAATGTGAATGATAGAGCAAGGTTCCACTTTATTGAAAGAAATCACACCTTATATAAGCACTCTACAATAATCAGCCATACTACTCACAAATCTATTGGATACATCTAAAGGGTTACATTATAATATCCCAGCCCCTTGTGGTATTTCAGGTATGTCTCAACATCCTCCTTCCTCTGACTTGCTTACTTTCCCAAGGCTGTTTACCATCACACTCAAGGCCATTGCGTACCTCAGTTTCTCTCTTGTTAACATAACAGTCCGTTGTTAGCATAAGTGAGCCCTGAATCTCTTTCCTTGTTAGCAAAACTGTGCCCTGGGTTTTTTCCTTTGTTTACCTCAGGTGGCTATAATCAGCTCGTGCACAGACCCATGGCCTTGGTCTGCAAGCCATTCTCCAACAACCTGACTTTTGGACGAGGGAAAAGCTGTGGATATTGTCTACCTGGATTTTCGAAAAGCATTTGACCCAGTTCCCCACAGAATTCTCATAGAAGAACTGGCTGCCCATGGCCTGGAGGAGGAACGGTCTGCTGGGTCAAGCACGGGCTGGATGGACGGTCCCAGAGAGGGGAGGTCAGTGGAGCTAAATCCAGCTGGCGGCCGGTCACAAGTGGTGACCTCAGGGCTCGGAATTGGGACAAATTCTGATGAACAACTTTACTGATGATCTTGATAAGGACACAGAGTGTGGATCATCAGTGAGTTTGCAGGTGACACCAAGTGCAGCGGGAGTGTCGATCTGCATGAGGACAGGGAGGCTCTGCCGAGAGACTTGGATAGATTGGATCGGTGGCCAGTGTCAACGGGATGAGCTTCAACAAGGCCAAGTGCCAGGTCCTGCCCTTGGGCCACAACCACGCCCTGCATGGCTACAGGATGGGGAGGAGTGGCTGGAGCTGTCTGGGAGAGAAGGATCTGGGGGTTCTCATTGATAATCAGCTGAACATGAGCCGGCAGTGTGCCCAGGTGGCCAAGGAAGCCAAGGGCATCCTGGCTTGTATTAGAAATAATGTGACCAGCAGAAGGAGGGAGGTGACAGTCCCCCTGTGCTCTGCACTGGTGAGGCCACACCTGGAGTGTTGGGTCCAGTTTTGGGCACCTCAATACGAGAGAGATCTTGAGGTGCTGGAGCGAGGGCAGAGGAGGGCAACGAGGCTGGGGAAGGGCCTGGAGAATAAATCCTGTGAGGAGCCATTGAAGGAGCTGGGAGTGTTGAGTGTGAGGAGGAGAAGGCTGAGGGGAGAACTCATCACTCTCTACAGCTCCCTGAAAGGACATTGTAGAAAGGTTGGTGCTGGTCTCTTCTCACAGGGAATTAGTGACAGAACAAGAGGGAATGGCTTAAACTGCAACAGGGGAGGTTCAGAGTGGACGTGAGGAAAACATTTTCACAGAAACAGTGGTTAGACAATGGAAGAAGCTGCCCAGGGAGGTGGTGGAGTCGCCATCCCTGGATGTGTTTAAGGGTCGTTTAGATGAGATGTTGGGGGATATGGTGTAGGGGAGAACTTTGTAGACTTGGGCTGATGGTTGGACGTGATGATCCCAAGGGTATTTTTCCAACCTGAATGATTCTGTGATTCTATGACAGGCCAGTTATTGCATCACATCATCTCTCTGGATGACAGATCTTACACTAACGGCCTCACATGAATAGAAAAGATGAACTTTGGTAGGGTCAGGGCTGATTGCAGCACCTGGTGCCCAGCAGCGCCCTGCAGATGGACACCTTCGGTCTGCAGACTGTGAGCAGGGACCGCGCCAGAGGCACCAGCTCCACTTGTGGCAGAGACTTCATGCCATCGTCCCGCTGAGCCCAAGGTCACCCGCTCCACCGACGGAGCCAACTCCGCTTCGTCCCTCCTGCCTGCAAAGACTGTCATGAGAGATGGAAGCCGGAGTTATGGACTAAATGATCTCCCTGCACATTTTGGAGGGATGGCCCATAGATGAAGGGAATGAGATCTGTGGAGACATTTGAGAGCAGGGAATGGGATGGGGATTCCTTAGCATGTACTGGAAACCTGAGCATAACGTAAATGGTGTAGAAATGGTATAACGTAAGGGGTGGAGCCAGTCCTGGTTTCAGCTGGGATAAGGATGATTTATCTTCTTAGTAGCCAGAATAACGCCGTGTTTTGGATTGCGTACGGGATTTGCTATGAGAAGAATGCTGATCATACAGGGGTTAATGTAAGAGATCAAGGTCTCGGAGGGGGCGCAGCCAGAGCACCAAATTAGACAGTGGCATATCCCATCTCCTGTAACGTCATGCTCAGGGTGTCAAGGAGGGGCGGCTGGGAAGCAGGAGGTTCTCTCTTGCATCTGGGACTGCGATTGCGGGGTCTCGGTTGTTGGGGATCGCTGGCTGGGCAGGGGCTGGGTATCAGCGGGCAGGTGGTGAGCAATTTGTCCCTGCAGTTTGTCCCCCGTTTCCCAGGCAGGGGGAGGGTGAGCGATTGGCTGCGTGGGGTTTGGCTGCCGGGCAAGTTCAAAGCACGACAAGGGGCTGAGCAAGCGCAGAGGCCCAGGTTTGCTCTTGGGCTGAACAGGTGCCAAGGGCTGCTGAAGGCCGGGGACAACATTCCTTCCTAGGAGCTTCTGTGTGGCCTGAGCTGATGGTGTGTTGGATGGGTCTGGTACAGCAGCAGTCAGGGTGGGCAACAGGACCCGGAGCTGGGCAACGGGAATGCCCTTCTGTACAGCAGTCTCCATGTCACAATTCCAGCCGTGACACTGAGCAGAACTTGTAAAGAAAAGTAGCTTTGCCCCTGGTGTGAACCTTCCCCGGGGAGACTGAGCCGGCTGCGGGGCCAGCGAGGCCTGAGGCACACGGCCATGGCGCTGGGCAGCCGGCCAAGGCCAGCCCGCAAGGAGGGAGGGCTGGGCAAGGGGCTGCCAGGCCCCGGGGGAAGAAACCCTCTGGGCCCAGCCCCTAACGCTGCCCCTGGAGAAAGGCAGAGGAGGAGGAAGCCAAGAAATGAGCGTGGAATCTCCCAGGGCAGAGATCAACAGTCAACTTTATTGCGCTGGTGGAGGGGCATCAGATCCATCACCTGGGGACAGATCACGGCTGGTCCCGCGTCTGCGTGCGGGCCGGCTGTAAGGGGTTTGGGCCCGACGTTCCATGCGGGAGCGGTGCCTCCTCCGCACGGGCCCACGGGGGCCGGAGCTGCTGCCACTCTCGAGCGCTGGAGAGGGGCAGGAGGACTCCGCTGGCAGCTGGCTGGCGGAGCTGGGGCTGCTGCTCTCCAGCACTGGGGAGCCCTGGGACGTCCCCAGCGCTGCCTGGCCGGGGGGGCTGCCCTCAGCCCTTGGTGCTGGCGCGTGGCTCCTCTCCCGGCGTGTTCTGGGCCGGCTGTAGGGTGTCTGGGCCAGACGTTGCACCCGGGAGCGGCGTTGCCTGTGCTCGGGCCCAGGTGAGCTGGAGCTGCTGCTGCTGCCCTGAAGCACTTGGGAGTCCGATGACCCCGATGACACCTGGCTACCAGAGCTGGGGCTGCTGCTCTCTGGTGCTGGCGAGCGGTGGGATGACCCCGATCCTGAGCCGCTGCCATTGCCAGAGCCAGCGAGCTCTGAGCTGTCACTGGAGTCTGTAAGGGGAAGCAGGAAGGTCAGAGGCACAGAGGCCACAGTGGAGAGGCCAGAGCGGTGCCCCCAGCTCTCCTGGGGCAGAGAGGCTCTGCCAAGCCCAACCTGGGCACCCCCTGCCAGGCCTTGCCTGGGCCCTGGCCCCAGCCCAGGGGCATGAAGGTGCTTTGCCTCTTACCGGTGCCCTGGCCAGTACAGCTCTCACACACCCAGCTGGTCCTGGTGGTGCTGACGCTGGAGCAGCGCCGGTGGGTGCCCACGGCAGCGCAGGAGCTGCACAGGAGCATTTCCCAGGGCCTGGGGAAGCAAAAGTGTTCATGGCTGTGAGGACAAAGTGAGCGCAGCATGGGATTGTGCAGCAGAGCTCCTGTTCTCATCCTTCTGCTCTGAGCTCTTGGCGAGACAGATCCCGTGCAGAGCCCAGGGTGCTGCTTTGCCAACTTACCCCTGTTCCTCTGCGTGCTCCCGGCCTGTGGGACAAAGGCACTCACGGGCATCGCAGCGCCTGTGCCTCTGCACTAATGCTTCGACTGGATACCCGGTGTCCTGTGATGGCAATCTGATGGAGAAAGGGAAATGGCTGAGCCCCTGCTGCCCCGGCATAGGGCCGATGCAGGGCAGCCCTGCTCCTCCCTCCTGCCCAGTTTACAGCTCCTCCGTGAAGCTGAAGCCCAGGCAGACGGGACAGCGGAGGGGCAGGACTGCAGGGGCAGCCCCGGGCATGGCACAGGGCTTGCAGCCTCCTGTGCTGTGAGCCGGCACGATACCAACCTCAAGGGGACTCGGATGCCCATGGTGAGCATCTCATCGACAAAGCCATTTCTGTCTCTGCAGTGAGGGCAGCTGAAGGTACTAACAGAGTTGTATCGACCCTGGCCCTGCAGCGGAAACAAAAGGAGCAGGAGTCAGGCCCTGGTGCTGCCCAGCTCCTGCCGTGTCCCGGGGGCGAGGGAACGGCTCCTACCTGGATGCAGACCCGGTGGAACCAGGCATGTTTGCAGGCCGGGCACACCAAGGTGTGGAAGGACTTTCTGTCCTCCACAGGCTCCAGGCAGATGAGGCACTCGGTGCCCTCCTCCAGAGCTGCCTCCACCTCCTGCTCTGGGCGGTGCTCCCTGCAGAAGGACCTGGGGGGGGAGAGGGAAGGGACGGGTGAGTTGAAGAAGTTCTGGGTCCTTCCCCAGTGGGGGCAAGTTGGGAAGAAGTGGTACCTGTACGGAAGAAAGTACTGGGTGATGCATTCACCCTCGATGGCACAGGGCAGGTGGAAGCTGCAGTCGCAGCCCTCCTGGCAGCAGCTGATGGCGGCCCCGCTCTCCCCGCAGACGAAGCATCGCTGGAAAGAGAAGAGCATCCCCCGTCAGCGGCAGCCTCAGGGCCTCCCCAGCCAGCCCCACGCCTCCGGGCAGGGCGCAGGATGTGGCCGCTGCTGGGCCACAGCCCACAGATCCGCCCGGCGCACGAGGCTCCTGGGCTGGAGCTCTGTGGAGCTGCTGGGAGCAAGGCTTTTGTCCCAGAGCTGCTTGGAGGGGCTGGGATTTCTTTCCTGGGCTCTGGGCTAAGCTCCCCCAAACCTCTGTGACACCAATCTCCCTGGTGGGGTCAGGTCCTCACCTTCTGCACTGCCTGGTTGACCATGTGGCGAATGTCCTCAGTGGCCACACTAAGCTTCCCTAATTCCTCATCCAGCAAGTAAAAAAACTTGCTGGCAAAAACCTGCAGAAGAGAAGACACAAGAGGATGAGTGATGAGGAGAGCGTGGCTGGGAGACCATGTCAGCCAGCAGGAGGGTGCCCCAGGGGACTCACCATGCAGAAGAAATGGGCACAGAACAATTTCATATCTACTTTCTGCCCGCAGAGATATTGGTCCACTGCACTCTGGCCACACAGCACACACGCTGGAGGGGAGAGAACAAATGCCGGCGGGAATGAGCACCTCTGTGGGGCTGGGGGAAACGTCCCTGAGGGATTGTCCCCAGGGCCCTGCTCCGTCCCTGAGGGGCTGAGGGGCAGGGCTGGGGGCCGTGGCGAGGAAGGGGCATCTCAGGCACTGCCTCCCCTGCCACCACGCTCAGCCCCACGCTGACCGCCCCGACAGCCCCTCTGCTGTGCTGCGGGAGGGAAACTTTGCTCTCACCCTGCTCCATCGAGTCGGGGGCCTCGTCCTCTCGCCTCTCAGACATGGCGCACGTCCTCAGCGAGTGTTGGGAGCGTCCCTGTTTCAGCAGCACCGGGGTGTCTCTCCCAGATGCTCCTTGGCTGACTCTGAGGGAGAAGCGGGGCGCGGGTCAGCTCTCAGCACAGCCCCGGCGTCCTGAGGTGTGGGATCCCCCCTCCTTCCTCGGCAGCCCCCGACCAGCCCCATCCCTCCCCTGCCCTCTCCTCACCTCCCAGGTCGCACTGACGCACGGCTGGAGCCCAGCGACCCTTGTTATAGGCTTGTTGCCTTGGGTTACAGCGGCCGTTGTGACATCAGCACCCCTATATGTGGGCAGGGACAGCTTTGGTGGTGTCACCATGGCCGTCGTGACATCACACCCCCATATCTGGGCAGGGACACCCTTAGCGGGTCACCGTGTCACCGGTGACATCAGCACCCCCACATACGGGCGCTGACCCGCCCAGCCCGAGAGGACTCCTGACAGCAGTGCTGGGCTGCAGACGTGGCTGCAGGTGCTGCGGGGAGATGCTGGGTGTCTGGGGGCTGACCTGGCTGCTTTGGTGGTTTGAGGGCGCTGTACTCTCTGCGCCCGCTGCTCAGAAGGTGTTTTCTGTCGGCAGGGCTGGTGGCCCATCGCTCTGTGTTCTCAGATCTGAGCCCACAGGAGTCCCTCGCTGGGCCTGGCTGCAGAGAGCTCTGTGGTACCTTGACAGGGTTTGACATTTCCCAGACAATGCTCAAAGCTGCCAGCTGACGCTGTTTAACACTCTCCTCTGTAAGAGCCTCCCAGCGGGGATGCCTATCAACTCTGGCTTTCCCTTCAAGGAATTGTTACCAAAAGCTGCTGTATCTTTGTCACTTGCCAGATGCCACCAATGAATCTCGACCTCTGTTTTTTGGGACTTTTACATGTTGCCTTTAATTAGGATGTGTGCTCTTCTGTCCTGGGGCTGGTGGGCAGCTCTCTGGTGACCAAATCCCGGAGAAAACAAGGGGGTTTCCTGTAGGACCTCTTGTACTTGAAGGAACAATCCTTTAGCCCGGGTGTCTTGGGACTTGTCTTTTGGTACGGGGATACCAGGCCTCCAAATCCAAGAGTTTAAATCAGCCTATTCTTTGTTCTGTTTCCTTTTGCTTCTGACTCTTAATCTGCAGAGACAAATGGGGCTGTGTGATGCACAGAGGTTCAGGGCAGGATCCCCTGTTCCTCCAGGACAGGATCTGCTGATTCATCTCAGTATTTGAAGCAGGAGCTGCATGCAAGATGCAGGGAAATGAATCCTCCTTGTAGCAAGAGCTGGTATCCAGGATGGAGGAGCAGTTCACTCAGTTCCTTAAACACTGAAGGAAATTAGATTTCTGTATTTAAAATTGCTTTCTTAGCCAGTGTTTAGCGCTTGGGGTCCAGGGGCCTATACCAAGGGCTCCAGATAAGCTCTGGCTGGCAGCCTGAAGGCCCAAAGGTCTCTGAGTAGGCTCTGCCTGGCAAGCTGGGCTCCCAGGCGGCGCTTCTTGCTTTTTCTCAGAAAGAGCCGTGGTGTGCGTTTTCGCCGGAAAACGCGTTTTCGGCCGAAAACGTGTACGTTTGCACTTCCCCGCCACAGGGAAGCTGCTAGCCGGGAATTCTCTGCCTGGTTCTACCCGCTGCCCGGAACGCTACGCAGGGCAAAAGCGGTTCTCGTCCTCCGTGCTTGCTTTTTCTCAGAAAGAGCCGTGGTGTGCGTTTTCGCCGGAAAACGCGTTTTCGGCCGAAAACGTGTACGTTTGCACTTCCCCGCCACAGGGAAGCTGCTAGCCGGGAATTCTCTGCCTGGTTCTACCCGCTGCCCGGAACGCTACGCAGGGCAAAAGCGGTTCTCGTCCTCCGTGCTTGCTTTTTCTCAGAAAGAGCCGTGGTGTGCGTTTTCGCCGGAAAACGCGTTTTCGGCCGAAAACGTGTACGTTTGCACTTCCCCGCCACAGGGAAGCTGCTAGCCGGGAATTCTGTGCCTGGTTCTACCCGCTGCCCGGAACGCTACGCAGGGCAAAAGCGGTTCTCGTCCTCCGTGCTTGCTTTTTCTCAGAAAGAGCCGTGGTGTGCGTTTTTGACGGAAAACGCGTTTTCGGCCGAAAACGTGTACGTTTGCACTTCCCCGCCACAGGGAAGCTGCTAGCCGGGAATTCTCTGCCTGGTTCTACCCGCTGCCCGGAACGCTACGCAGGGCAAAAGCGGTTCTCGTCCTCCGTGCTTGCTTTTTCTCAGAAAGAGCCGTGGTGTGCGTTTTCACCGGAAAACGCGTTTTTGGCCGAAAACGTGTACGTTTGCACTTCCCCGCCACAGGGAAGCTGCTAGCCGGGAATTCTCTGCCTGGTTCTACCCGCTGCGCGGAACGCTACGCAGGGCAAAAGCGGTTCTCGTCCTCCGTGCTTGCTTTTTCTCAGAAAGAGCCGTGGTGTGCGTTTTCGCCGGAAAACGCGTTTTCGGCCGAAAACGTGTACGTTTGCACTTCCCCGCCACAGGGAAGCTGCTAGCCGGGAATTCTCTGCCTGGTTCTACCCGCTGCCCGGAACGCTACGCAGGGCAAAAGCGGTTCTCGTCCTCCGTGCTTGCTTTTTCTCAGAAAGAGCCGTGGTGTGCGTTTTCGCCGGAAAACGCGTTTTCGGCTGAAAACGTGTACGTTTGCACTTCCCCGCCACAGGGAAGCTGCTAGCCGGGAATTCTCTGCCTGGTTCTACCCGCTGCCCGGAACGCTACGCAGGGCAAAAGCGGTTCTCGTCCTCCGTGCTTGCTTTTTCTCAGAAAGAGCCGTGGTGTGCGTTTTCGCCGGAAAACGCGTTTTCGGCCGAAAACATGTACGTTTGCACTTCCCCGCCACAGGGAAGCTGCTAGCCAGGAATTCTCTGCCTGCTTCTACCCGCTGCCCGGAACGCTACGCAGGGCAAAAGCGGTTCTCGTCCTCCGTGCTTGCTTTTTCTCAGAAAGAGCCGTGGTGTGCGTTTTCGCCGGAAAACGCGTTTTCGGCCGAAAACGTGTACGGTTGCACTTCCCCGCCACAGGGAAGCTGCTAGCCGGGAATTCTCCGCCTGGTTCTACCCGCTGCCCGGAACGCTACGCAGGGCAAAAGCGGTTCTCGTCCTCCGTGCTTGCTTTTTCTCAGAAAGAGCCGTGGTGTGCGTTTTCGCCGGAAAACGCGTTTTCGGCCGAAAACGTGTACGTTTGCACTTCCCCGCCACAGGGAAGCTGCTAGCCGGGAATTCTCTGCCTGGTTCTACCCGCTGCCCGGAACGCTACGCAGGGCAAAAGCGGTTCTCGTCCTCCGTGCTTGCTTTTTCTCAGAAAGAGCCGTGGTGTGCGTTTTCGCCGGAAAACGCGTTTTCGGCCGAAAACATGTACGTTTGCACTTCTCCGCCACAGGGAAGCTGCTAGCCGGGAATTCTCTGCCTGGTTCTACCCGCTGCGCGGAACGCTACGCAGGGCAAAAGCGGTTCTCGTCCTCCGTGCTTGCTTTTTCTCAGAAAGAGCCGTGGTGTGCGTTTTCGCCGGAAAACGCGTTTTCGGCCGAAAACGTGTACGTTTGCACTTCCCCGCCACAGGGAAGCTGCTAGCCGGGAATTCTCTGCCTGGTTCTACCCGCTGCCCGGAACGCTACGCATGGCAAAAGCGGTTCTCGTCCTCCGTGCTTGCTTTTTCTCAGAAAGAGCCGTGGTGTGCGTTTTCTCCGGAAAACGCGTTTTCGGCCGAAAACGTGTACGTTTGCACTTCCCCGCCACAGGGAAGCTGCTAGCCGGGAATTCTCTGCCTGGTTCTACCCGCTGCCCGGAACGCTACGCAGGGCAAAAGCGGTTCTCGTCCTCCGTGCTTGCTTTTTCTCAGAAAGAGCCGTGGTGTGCGTTTTCGCCGGAAAACGCGTTTTCGGCCGAAAACGTGTACGTTTGCACTTCCCCGCCACAGGGAAGCTGCTAGCCGGGAATTCTCTGCCTGGTTCTACCCGCTGCCCGGAACGCTACGCAGGGCAAAAGCGGTTCTCGTCCTCCGTGCTTGCTTTTTCTCAGAAAGAGCCGTGGTGTGCGTTTTCGCCGGAAAACGCGTTTTCGGCCGAAAACGTGTACGTTTGCACTTCCCCGCCACAGGGAAGCTGCTAGCCGGGAATTCTCTGCCTGGTTCTACCCGCTGCCCGGAACGCTACGCAGGGCAAAAGCGGTTCTCGTCCTCCGTGCTTGCTTTTTCTCAGAAAGAGCCGTGGTGTGCGTTTTCGCCGGAAAACGCGTTTTCGGCCGAAAACGTGTACGTTTGCACTTCCCCGCCACAGGGAAGCTGCTAGCCGGGAATTCTGTGCCTGGTTCTACCCGCTGCCCGGAACGCTACGCAGGGCAAAAGCGGTTCTCGTCCTCCGTGCTTGCTTTTTCTCAGAAAGAGCCGTGGTGTGCGTTTTCGCCGGAAAACGCGTTTTCGGCTGAAAACGTGTACGTTTGCACTTCCCCGCCACAGGGAAGCTGCTAGCCGGGAATTCTCTGCCTGGTTCTACCCGCTGCCCGGAACGCTACGCAGGGCAAAAGCGGTTCTCGTCCTCCGTGCTTGCTTTTTCTCAGAAAGAGCCGTGGTGTGCGTTTTCGCCGGAAAACGCGTTTTCGGCCGAAAACGTGTACGTTTGCACTTCCCCGCCACAGGGAAGCTGCTAGCCGGGAATTCTCTGCCTGGTTCTACCCGCTGCCCGGAACGCTACGCAGGGCAAAAGCGGTTCTCGTCCTCCGTGCTTGCTTTTTCTCAGAAAGAGCCGTGGTGTGCGTTTTCGCCGGAAAACGCGTTTTCGGCCGAAAACGTGTACGTTTGCACTTCCCCGCCACAGGGAAGCTGCTAGCCGGGAATTCTCTGCCTGGTTCTACCCGCTGCCCGGAACGCTACGCAGGGCAAAAGCGGTTCTCGTCCTCCGTGCTTGCTTTTTCTCAGAAAGAGCCGTGGTGTGCGTTTTCGCCGGAAAACGCGTTTTCGGCCGAAAACGTGTACGTTTGCACTTCCCCGCCACAGGGAAGCTGCTAGCCGGGAATTCTGTGCCTGGTTCTACCCGCTGCCCGGAACGCTACGCAGGGCAAAAGCGGTTCTCGTCCTCCGTGCTTGCTTTTTCTCAGAAAGAGCCGTGGTGTGCGTTTTTGACGGAAAACGCGTTTTCGGCCGAAAACGTGTACGTTTGCACTTCCCCGCCACAGGGAAGCTGCTAGCCGGGAATTCTCTGCCTGGTTCTACCCGCTGCCCGGAACGCTACGCAGGGCAAAAGCGGTTCTCGTCCTCCGTGCTTGCTTTTTCTCAGAAAGAGCCGTGGTGTGCGTTTTCACCGGAAAACGCGTTTTTGGCCGAAAACGTGTACGTTTGCACTTCCCCGCCACAGGGAAGCTGCTAGCCGGGAATTCTCTGCCTGGTTCTACCCGCTGCGCGGAACGCTACGCAGGGCAAAAGCGGTTCTCGTCCTCCGTGCTTGCTTTTTCTCAGAAAGAGCCGTGGTGTGCGTTTTCGCCGGAAAACGCGTTTTCGGCCGAAAACGTGTACGTTTGCACTTCCCCGCCACAGGGAAGCTGCTAGCCGGGAATTCTCTGCCTGGTTCTACCCGCTGCCCGGAACGCTACGCAGGGCAAAAGCGGTTCTCGTCCTCCGTGCTTGCTTTTTCTCAGAAAGAGCCGTGGTGTGCGTTTTCGCCGGAAAACGCGTTTTCGGCTGAAAACGTGTACGTTTGCACTTCCCCGCCACAGGGAAGCTGCTAGCCGGGAATTCTCTGCCTGGTTCTACCCGCTGCCCGGAACGCTACGCAGGGCAAAAGCGGTTCTCGTCCTCCGTGCTTGCTTTTTCTCAGAAAGAGCCGTGGTGTGCGTTTTCGCCGGAAAACGCGTTTTCGGCCGAAAACATGTACGTTTGCACTTCCCCGCCACAGGGAAGCTGCTAGCCGGGAATTCTCTGCCTGCTTCTACCCGCTGCCCGGAACGCTACGCAGGGCAAAAGCGGTTCTCGTCCTCCGTGCTTGCTTTTTCTCAGAAAGAGCCGTGGTGTGCGTTTTCGCCGGAAAACGCGTTTTCGGCCGAAAACGTGTACGGTTGCACTTCCCCGCCACAGGGAAGCTGCTAGCCGGGAATTCTCCGCCTGGTTCTACCCGCTGCCCGGAACGCTACGCAGGGCAAAAGCGGTTCTCGTCCTCCGTGCTTGCTTTTTCTCAGAAAGAGCCGTGGTGTGCGTTTTCGCCGGAAAACGCGTTTTCGGCCGAAAACGTGTACGTTTGCACTTCCCCGCCACAGGGAAGCTGCTAGCCGGGAATTCTCTGCCTGGTTCTACCCGCTGCCCGGAACGCTACGCAGGGCAAAAGCGGTTCTCGTCCTCCGTGCTTGCTTTTTCTCAGAAAGAGCCGTGGTGTGCGTTTTCGCCGGAAAACGCGTTTTCGGCCGAAAACATGTACGTTTGCACTTCTCCGCCACAGGGAAGCTGCTAGCCGGGAATTCTCTGCCTGGTTCTACCCGCTGCGCGGAACGCTACGCAGGGCAAAAGCGGTTCTCGTCCTCCGTGCTTGCTTTTTCTCAGAAAGAGCCGTGGTGTGCGTTTTCGCCGGAAAACGCGTTTTCGGCCGAAAACGTGTACGTTTGCACTTCCCCGCCACAGGGAAGCTGCTAGCCGGGAATTCTCTGCCTGGTTCTACCCGCTGCCCGGAACGCTACGCATGGCAAAAGCGGTTCTCGTCCTCCGTGCTTGCTTTTTCTCAGAAAGAGCCGTGGTGTGCGTTTTCTCCGGAAAACGCGTTTTCGGCCGAAAACGTGTACGTTTGCACTTCCCCGCCACAGGGAAGCTGCTAGCCGGGAATTCTCTGCCTGGTTCTACCCGCTGCCCGGAACGCTACGCAGGGCAAAAGCGGTTCTCGTCCTCCGTGCTTGCTTTTTCTCAGAAAGAGCCGTGGTGTGCGTTTTCGCCGGAAAACGCGTTTTCGGCCGAAAACGTGTACGTTTGCACTTCCCCGCCACAGGGAAGCTGCTAGCCGGGAATTCTCTGCCTGGTTCTACCCGCTGCCCGGAACGCTACGCAGGGCAAAAGCGGTTCTCGTCCTCCGTGCTTGCTTTTTCTCAGAAAGAGCCGTGGTGTGCGTTTTCGCCGGAAAACGCGTTTTCGGCCGAAAACGTGTACGTTTGCACTTCCCCGCCACAGGGAAGCTGCTAGCCGGGAATTCTCTGCCTGGTTCTACCCGCTGCCCGGAACGCTACGCAGGGCAAAAGCGGTTCTCGTCCTCCGTGCTTGCTTTTTCTCAGAAAGAGCCGTGGTGTGCGTTTTCGCCGGAAAACGCGTTTTCGGCCGAAAACGTGTACGTTTGCACTTCCCCGCCACAGGGAAGCTGCTAGCCGGGAATTCTGTGCCTGGTTCTACCCGCTGCCCGGAACGCTACGCAGGGCAAAAGCGGTTCTCGTCCTCCGTGCTTGCTTTTTCTCAGAAAGAGCCGTGGTGTGCGTTTTCGCCGGAAAACGCGTTTTCGGCTGAAAACGTGTACGTTTGCACTTCCCCGCCACAGGGAAGCTGCTAGCCGGGAATTCTCTGCCTGGTTCTACCCGCTGCCCGGAACGCTACGCAGGGCAAAAGCGGTTCTCGTCCTCCGTGCTTGCTTTTTCTCAGAAAGAGCCGTGGTGTGCGTTTTCGCCGGAAAACGCGTTTTCGGCCGAAAACGTGTACGTTTGCACTTCCCCGCCACAGGGAAGCTGCTAGCCGGGAATTCTCTGCCTGGTTCTACCCGCTGCCCGGAACGCTACGCAGGGCAAAAGCGGTTCTCGTCCTCCGTGCTTGCTTTTTCTCAGAAAGAGCCGTGGTGTGCGTTTTCGCCGGAAAACGCGTTTTCGGCCGAAAACGTGTACGTTTGCACTTCCCCGCCACAGGGAAGCTGCTAGCCGGGAATTCTCTGCCTGGTTCTACCCGCTGCCCGGAACGCTACGCAGGGCAAAAGCGGTTCTCGTCCTCCGTGCTTGCTTTTTCTCAGAAAGAGCCGTGGTGTGCGTTTTCGCCGGAAAACGCGTTTTCGGCCGAAAACGTGTACGTTTGCACTTCCCCGCCACAGGGAAGCTGCTAGCCGGGAATTCTCTGCCTGGTTCTACCCGCTGCCCGGAACGCTACGCAGGGCAAAAGCGGTTCTCGTCCTCCGTGCTTGCTTTTTCTCAGAAAGAGCCGTGGTGTGCGTTTTCGCCGGAAAACACGTTTTCGGCCGAAAACGTGTACGTTTGCACTTCCCCGCCACAGGGAAGCTGCTAGCCGGGAATTCTGTGCCTGGTTCTACCCGCTGCCCGGAACGCTACGCAGGGCAAAAGCGGTTCTCGTCCTCCGTGCTTGCTTTTTCTCAGAAAGAGCCGTGGTGTGCGTTTTCGCCGGAAAACGCGTTTTCGGCCGAAAACGTGTACGTTTGCACTTCCCCGCCACAGGGAAGCTGCTAGCCGGGAATTCTCTGCCTGGTTCTACCCGCTGCCCGGAACGCTACGCAGGGCAAAAGCGGTTCTCGTCCTCCGTGCTTGCTTTTTCTCAGAAAGAGCCGTGGTGTGCGTTTTCGCCGGAAAACGCGTTTTCGGCCGAAAACGTGTACGTTTGCACTTCCCCGCCACAGGGAAGCTGCTAGCCGGGAATTCTCTGCCTGGTTCTACCCGCTGCCCGGAACGCTACGCAGGGCAAAAGCGATTCTCGTCCTCCGTGCTTGCTTTTTCTCAGAAAGAGCCGTGGTCTGCGTTTTTGCCGGAAAACGCGTTTTCGGCCGAAAACGTGTACGTTTGCACTTCCCCGCCACAGGGAAGCTGCTAGCCGGGAATTCTCTGCCTGGTTCTACCCGCTGCCCGGAACGCTACGCAGGGCAAAAGCGGTTCTCGTCCTCCGTGCTTGCTTTTTCTCAGAAAGAGCCGTGGTGTGCGTTTTCGCCGGAAAACGCGTTTTCGGCCGAAAACGTGTACGTTTGCACTTCCCCGCCACAGGGAAGCTGCTAGCCGGGAATTCTCTGCCTGGTTCTACCCGCTGCCCGGAACGCTACGCAGGGCAAAAGCGGTTCTCGTCCTCCGTGCTTGCTTTTTCTCAGAAAGAGCCGTGGTCTGCGTTTTCGCCGGAAAACGCGTTTTCGGCCGAAAACGTGTACGTTTGCACTTCCCCGCCACAGGGAAGCTGCTAGCCGGGAATTCTCTGCCTGGTTCTACCCGCTGCCCGGAACGCTACGCAGGGCAAAAGCGGTTCTCGTCCTCCGTGCTTGCTTTTTCTCAGAAAGAGCCGTGGTCTGCGTTTTCGCCGGAAAACGCGTTTTCGGCCGAAAACGTGTACGTTTGCACTTCCCCGCCACAGGGAAGCTGCTAGCCGGGAATTCTCTGCCTGGTTCTACCCGCTGCCCGGAACGCTACGCAGGGCAAAAGCGGTTCTTGTCCTCCGTGCTTGCTTTTTCTCAGAAAGAGCCGTGGTGTGCGTTTTCGCCGGAAAACGCGTTTTCGGCCGAAAACGTGTACGTTTGCACTTCCCCGCCACAGGGAAGCTGCTAGCCGGGAATTCTCTGCCTGGTTCTACCCGCTGCCTGGAACGCTACGCAGGGCAAAAGCGGTTCTCGTCCTCCGTGCTTGCTTTTTCTCAGAAAGAGCCGTGGTGTGCGTTTTCGCCGGAAAACGCGTTTTCGGCCGAAAACGTGTACGTTTGCACTTCCCCGCCACAGGGAAGCTGCTAGCCGGGAATTCTGTGCCTGGTTCTACCCGCTGCCCGGAACGCTACGCAGGGCAAAAGCGGTTCTGGTCCTCCGTGCTTGCTTTTTCTCAGAAAGAGCCGTGGTGTGCGTTTTCGCCGGAAAACGCGTTTTCGGCCGAAAACGTGTACGTTTGCACTTCCCCGCCACAGGGAAGCTGCTAGCCGGGAATTCTCTGCCTGGTTCTACCTGCTGCCCGGAACGCTACGCAGGGCAAAAGCGATTCTCGTCCTCCGTGCTTGCTTTTTCTCAGAAAGAGCCGTGGTGTGCGTTTTCGCCGGAAAACGCGTTTTCGGCCGAAAACGTGTACGTTTGCACTTCCCCGCCACAGGGAAGCTGCTAGCCGGGAATTCTCTGCCTGGTTCTACCCGCTGCCCGGAACGCTACGCAGGGCAAAAGCGGTTCTCGTCCTCCGTGCTTGCTTTTTCTCAGAAAGAGCCGTGGTGTGCGTTTTCGCCGGAAAACGCGTTTTCGGCCGAAAACGTGTACGTTTGCACTTCCCCGCCACAGGGAAGCTGCTAGCCGGGAATTCTCTGCCTGGTTCTACCCGCTGCCCGGAACGCTACGCAGGGCAAAAGCGGTTCTCGTCCTCCGTGCTTGCTTTTTCTCAGAAAGAGCCGTGGTGTGCGTTTTCGCCGGAAAACGCGTTTTCGGCCGAAAACGTGTACGTTTGCACTTCCCCGCCACAGGGAAGCTGCTAGCCGGGAATTCTCTGCCTGGTTCTACCCGCTGCCCGGAACGCTACGCAGGGCAAAAGCGATTCTCGTCCTCCGTGCTTGCTTTTTCTCAGAAAGAGCCGTGGTGTGCGTTTTCGCCGGAAAACGCGTTTTCGGCCGAAAACGTGTACGTTTGCACTTCCCCGCCACAGGGAAGCTGCTAGCCGGGAATTCTCTGCCTGGTTCTACCCGCTGCCCGGAACGCTACGCAGGGCAAAAGCGGTTCTCGTCCTCCGTGCTTGCTTTTTCTCAGAAAGAGCCGTGGTGTGCGTTTTCGCCGGAAAACGCGTTTTCGGCCGAAAACGTGTACGTTTGCACTTCCCCGCCACAGGGAAGCTGCTAGCCGGGAATTCTCTGCCTGGTTCTACCCGCTGCCCGGAACGCTACGCAGGGCAAAAGCGGTTCTCGTCCTCCGTGCTTGCTTTTTCTCAGAAAGAGCCGTGGTGTGCGTTTTCGCCGGAAAACGCGTTTTCGGCCGAAAACGTGTACGTTTGCACTTCCCCGCCACAGGGAAGCTGCTAGCCGGGAATTCCTCTGCCTGGTTCTACCCGCTGCCCGGAACGCTACGCAGGGCAAAAGCGGTTCTCGTCCTCCGTGCTTGCTTTTTCTCAGAAAGAGCCGTGGTGTGCGTTTTCGCCGGAAAACGCGTTTTCGGCCGAAAACGTGTACGTTTGCACTTCCCCGCCACAGGGAAGCTGCTAGCCGGAATCCTCTGCCTGGTTCTACCCGCTGCCCGGAACGCTACGCAGGGCAAAAGCGGTTCTCGTCCTCCGTGCTTGCTTTTTCTCAGAAAGAGCCGTGGTGTGCGTTTTCGCCGGAAAACGCGTTTTCGGCCGAAAACGTGTACGTTTGCACTTCCCCGCCACAGGGAAGCTGCTAGCCGGGAATTCTCTGCCTGGTTCTACCGCTGCCCGGAACGCTACGCAGGGCAAAAGCGGTTCTCGTCCTCCGTGCTTGCTTTTTCTCAGAAAGAGCCGTGGTGTGCGTTTTCGCCGGAAAACGCGTTTTCGGCCGAAAACGTGTACGTTTGCACTTCCCCGCCACAGGGAAGCTGCTAGCCGGGAATTCTCTGCCTGGTTCTACTCGCTGCCCGGAACGCTACGCAGGGCAAAAGCGGTTCTCGTCCTCCGTGCTTGCTTTTTCTCAGAAAGAGCCGTGGTGTGCGTTTTCGCCGGAAAACGCGTTTTCGGCCGAAAACGTGTACGTTTGCACTTCCCCGTCACAGGGAAGCTGCTAGCCGGGAATTCTCTGCCTGGTTCTACTCGCTGCCCGGAACGCTACGCAGGGCAAAAGCGGTTCTCGTCCTCCGTGCTTGCTTTTTCTCAGAAAGAGCCGTGGTGTGCGTTTTCGCCGGAAAACGCGTTTTCGGCCGAAAACGTGTACGTTTGCACTTCCCCGCCACAGGGAAGCTGCTAGCCGGGAATTCTCTGCCTGGTTCTACCCGCTGCCCGGAACGCTACGCAGGGCAAAAGCGGTTCTCGTCCTCCGTGCTTGCTTTTTCTCAGAAAGAGCCGTGGTGTGCGTTTTCGCCGGAAAACGCGTTTTCGGCCGAAAACGTGTACGTTTGCACTTCCCCGCCACAGGGAAGCTGCTAGCCGGGAATTCTCTGCCTGGTTCTACCCGCTGCCCGGAACGCTACGCAGGGCAAAAGCGGTTCTCGTCCTCCGTGCTTGCTTTTTCTCAGAAAGAGCCGTGGTGTGCGTTTTCGCCGGAAAACGCGTTTTCGGCCGAAAACGTGTACGTTTGCACTTCCCCGCCACAGGGAAGCTGCTAGCCGGGAATTCTCTGCCTGGTTCTACCCGCTGCCCGGAACGCTACGCAGGGCAAAAGCGATTCTCGTCCTCCGTGCTTGCTTTTTCTCAGAAAGAGCCGTGGTCTGCGTTTTCGCCGGAAAACGCGTTTTCGGCCGAAAACGTGTACGTTTGCACTTCCCCGCCACAGGGAAGCTGCTAGCCGGGAATTCTCTGCCTGGTTCTACCCGCTGCCCGGAACGCTACGCAGGGCAAAAGCGGTTCTCGTCCTCCGTGCTTGCTTTTTCTCAGAAAGAGCCGTGGTGTGCGTTTTCGCCGGAAAACGCGTTTTCGGCCGAAAACGTGTACGTTTGCACTTCCCCGCCACAGGGAAGCTGCTAGCCGGGAATTCTCTGCCTGGTTCTACCCGCTGCCCGGAACGCTACGCAGGGCAAAAGCGGTTCTCGTCCTCCGTGCTTGCTTTTTCTCAGAAAGAGCCGTGGTGTGCGTTTTCGCCGGAAAACGCGTTTTCGGCCGAAAACGTGTACGTTTGCACTTCCCCGCCACAGGGAAGCTGCTAGCCGGGAATTCTCTGCCTGGTTCTACCCGCTGCCCGGAACGCTACGCAGGGCAAAAGCGGTTCTCGTCCTCCGTGCTTGCTTTTTCTCAGAAAGAGCCGTGGTGTGCGTTTTCGCCGGAAAACGTGTTTTCGGCCGAAAACGTGTACGTTTGCACTTCCCCGCCACAGGGAAGCTGCTAGCCGGAATCCTCTGCCTGGTTCTACCCGCTGCCCGGAACGCTACGCAGGGCAAAAGCGGTTCTCGTCCTCCGTGCTTGCTTTTTCTCAGAAAGAGCCGTGGTGTGCGTTTTCGCCGGAAAACGCGTTTTCGGCCGAAAACGTGTACGTTTGCACTTCCCCGCCACAGGGAAGCTGCTAGCCGGGAATTCTCTGCCTGGTTCTACTCGCTGCCCGGAACGCTACGCAGGGCAAAAGCGGTTCTCGTCCTCCGTGCTTGCTTTTTCTCAGAAAGAGCCGTGGTGTGCGTTTTCGCCGGAAAACGCGTTTTCGGCTGAAAACGTGTACGTTTGCACTTCCCCGCCACAGGGAAGCTGCTAGCCGGGAATTCTCTGCCTGGTTCTACCCGCTGCCCGGAACGCTACGCAGGGCAAAAGCGGTTCTCGTCCTCCGTGCTTGCTTTTTCTCAGAAAGAGCCGTGGTGTGCGTTTTCGCCGGAAAACGCGTTTTCGGCCGAAAACGTGTACGTTTGCACTTCCCCGCCACAGGGAAGCTGCTAGCCGGGAATTCTCTGCCTGGTTCTACCCGCTGCCCGGAACGCTACGCAGGGCAAAAGCGGTTCTCGTCCTCCGTGCTTGCTTTTTCTCAGAAAGAGCCGTGGTGTGCGTTTTCGCCGGAAAACGCGTTTTCGGCCGAAAACGTGTACGTTTGCACTTCCCCGCCACAGGGAAGCTGCTAGCCGGGAATTCTCTGCCTGGTTCTACCCGCTGCCCGGAACGCTACGCAGGGCAAAAGCGGTTCTCGTCCTCCGTGCTTGCTTTTTCTCAGAAAGAGCCGTGGTGTGCGATTTCGCCGGAAAACGCGTTTTCGGCCGAAAACGTGTACGTTTGCACTTCCCCGCCACAGGGAAGCTGCTAGCCGGGAATTCTCTGCCTGGTTCTACCCGCTGCCCGGAACGCTACGCAGGGCAAAAGCGGTTCTCGTCCTCCGTGCTTGCTTTTTCTCAGAAAGAGCCGTGGTGTGCGTTTTCGCCGGAAAACGCGTTTTCGGCCGAAAACGTGTACGTTTGCACTTCCCCGCCACAGGGAAGCTGCTAGCCGGGAATTCTCTGCCTGGTTCTACCCGCTGCCCGGAACGCTACGCAGGGCAAAAGCGGTTCTCGTCCTCCGTGCTTGCTTTTTCTCAGAAAGAGCCGTGGTGTGCGTTTTCGCCGGAAAACGCGTTTTCGGCCGAAAACGTGTACGTTTGCACTTCCCCGCCACAGGGAAGCTGCTAGCCGGGAATTCTCTGCCTGGTTCTACCCGCTGCCCGGAACGCTACGCAGGGCAAAAGCGGTTCTCGTCCTCCGT